>NW_028241798.1:600000-1125000 GCF_964263255.1 Lissotriton vulgaris
GCATTGTTGTTAGGCCTGCAACCATTTTGCCTCCTTTTCAACCTTTATGCCCAGGGGTAGTGAGTCTTGCATGGACCTAGTCTTTCTGTGGGTTGTCTTGAATTTAAATATCATGGAGGGCATGGATGGAATGGGATTGTGCTGATTTTTCAGTGATTTTCGTTTTTTGGGGCTGTACTTGTGGCCTTTTCACCAGGGGTATTGAGTCTTGCATGGGCCTAGTCTTTCTGTGGGGTGTCTTGAACTTAAACATCATAGAGGGCATGGATGGAATGGGATTGTGCTGATTTTGCAGTGTTTTTCGATTTTTGGGGGTGTTCATGGGGAGGGACAGGCCATGTGGCTGGGGGCCATTTTGAGTGCTGCTACAGGCCCTGGCCATGTGCTGGGAGCAAGTGGCCATTTTGAATGCAGGCATTGTTGTTAGGCCTGCAACCATTTTGCCTACTTTTCAACCTTTATGCCCAGGGGTAGTGAGTCTTGCATGGGCCTAGTCTTTCTGTGGGTTGTCTTGAATTTAAACATCATGGAGGGCATGGATGGAATGGGATTGTGCTGATTTTTCAGTGATTTTCGTTTTTTGGGGCTGTACTTGTGGCCTTTTCACCAGGGGTATTGAGTCTTGCATGGGCCTAGTCTTTCTGTGGGGTGTCTTGAACTTAAACATCATGGAGGGCATGGATGGAATGGGATTGTGCTGATTTTTCTGGGGGTTTTTTCGATTTTTTGGGGGTGTATAACTGAACTGATGTTCCTCTGTCTTCCATTGTTTTTAGGTGCACAAGACTCAAGAGAACCACCAGTGCCAGGAAGAAGTCCTGCAGCGGTGTGTGTGTGCAGCATAACGTCACACGACGTCAAGTCTGGCCTCAGACAACTCTACAATTCGTGCAACTGCGGCCTGCTGTCTGACCTGCTCTGAAGAAGATGGCCCCAAAAAAAGGTGTCCGTAGCTCCTCTAGCAAGAAAGTTGCTAGTAAGGAGCAGAAGAAGCAAGTTACCAAGGAGGCTGGTGTGCCAACCGCCACGTTTTTTGGGAGCAAAAAAAAAAGTACGCCTGCAGCAGCAAGATCTGCTGGGGACCAAGCTGGGAGCAGCACCCCCGCTCTATTGGGTTCAGTGCCTCCACCACCACGCCAACTTAAGTCAAAGCCCTTGAGTGCTTCAGAGGCAGTCAGTGTACTTCTCCAATCACCATCGACCAGTGATGTTGGCTCATCGCAAGAAAGTAGCAGCAATGTCCCTGAATCAACACAGGTTGTTGTAACTCATCTGACAAGTGTTGAACAACCACAGCCGCAACAACAACATGTGCAAGTAGTACAAGCCCAAGTACATGTGGAAGGAGAGGCAGCGCAAGGAGATGCGCAAGCAGAGGTGCATGGAGGGTCACAACAAGTTCCCACAATAGTTGTCCCTCCCGAAGTAGGGGCACATCAGGAAATCGACAATCAAGCCGAGGTATCATTGGAAGCCACTCCTCCTGATGATTATTTATTGTCTTCCACATCCCTAGCAAGGAAAAGATCAAGGTTGGTGTCTACATCTTCTTCAAGCCCACCGCCTTCTGATGATCTGGATGACGAATGGGTATCACCACGGCAGCCTGAGAGTGAGGCACACCATGATCTGACAAAGATACCTAAGCGTAAAAGGAAGGTTGTCGAAAAACTCATACCTATGGAGTGTGATGAGGCTCAACAAGAAGTGACACATACTGCTGCTGATGAAGCCCTTCACGGCGACGATCCAGTCATCATAAAGGTCACTGCAGCCCCAGCAGGCATGCAGCAAAGAGACATTTTGACCCTATCCCGAGAAGCTGCTGAGCGTGATGATTATGTCGACGAGGAGGCAATGGAAATGGAAACGCAACAATCATTAGATTTGGAGTTAACTAGTACACCAACACCTACCGCTTCCATATTTCTTCCTCGCAAGAAGGGACCTCCATCCACCTCGACCTCAATTCGTGGTGGTGAAAGTGCAAAACGTACTGAAGTTCGGCAATCCACATCCTCCACTTCATCTGGCATTAGCAGCAGGACCACCACCACCAGTATCGCCGCCTCCTCCGGCCCCCAAAGACATTTCAAGTCTCCAGTTTGGGACTTCTTTAGTGTTTGCCCAAGAATGGAAAACGTAGCCATTTGTAGCATTTGTAAGCTTCAAGTTAGTCGTGGTAAGTTTGGTACCAACTATGGTACCGGAGGCCAGAGAGGTCATCTTAGGAGAGCGCACCCTGTCCAATGGTTTCCGCACCTAGAGGCGGTCAAGGAAGCCCGAATTGCACGTAATGAAAACGTTGATTTTTCATCTGATGATGACGAGGAGGAAGAAGACGATTCAAACACTTCACTTACACCCAGTACCCCTGTCAGCAGTACACCCCTTGTGAGGCACACTAAGAGTGTGGGAGAGAGTGAGACATCAATGCGGAAAAGTTCATCAGCGAGCGTAACTGGGTCGAAGATATCATCATCATCCCGTAAATCCTTGGTCCAGGGCAACATTAAAAAGATGTTGTTTACAGAAGCGCAATATGAACGCAACCACCCACTGACGCGTCTGTATAACACTAAGCTGGCTAAAATGCTAGCTCTGGACCTTCTCCCTTTTTCTTTTGTAGAAGGGGTTGGTTTTCTAGAATTAGTGGCAGCGCTCTGCCCTAAATGGAAGGTTCCTAGCCGGTTCTATTTTGCCCGAGTTGCGGTTCCAGCACTACATGAAGATGTTCTGAAGGTGATTGGGGCAGCTTTGCAGAAGAGTGCTGTTCACACTATACATCTGACAACAGACATGTGGACCAGTGGCGCAGGCGCTGATTACATGTGCATCACTGCACACTGGGTCTCTTTTTCAGGGGCTAAAGCAAAGCTAAACACAGGTGTTAACACGGACATTGTTTTTAAAGCTGCTCGGAAACATGCAACACTAGCCATGTTTGGTTTGGAGAAACGTCACACAGCAGAAAACATTTTGGATGTCTTTAACACAAAGGTCCTTAACTGGCTGTCCCCACTAAAACGCCAGGTTGGTTATGTTTCCACGGACAATGGCGCCAATATAGTTAAGGCCATGAGGCAGGGTAACTATTTCAGAGTGCCGTGTTTGGCGCACTGTATAAACCTGGTTGTCCAAAAATTCTTGGGTAATAAAGGCAGTGCAGCGTACAGAGTATTGGACACCTGCCGAAAAATGTGCAACCATTTCAGCCATTCTTTTAAGGCCCGGAAGCAGCTGAGGAGCCTGCTATATCAACGTCAAATGCCAGTGAAAGCACTCATCCAGGAGGTGGTAACACGTTGGAACTCAACCTTCTACATGCTTGAGCGTCTGTATGAGCAGTATACGGTACTCGATCAATATTTCTTAACAGCGGGTACAGCTCAGGATGACCTGAGAATGGGTGCGGCGCAATGGAACATAGTTCAAAGCCTGACACGCATGCCTCGTCCTTTTGAGTTCTACACGCGTGCAGTCAGCAAGGAGGACTGTAATTTGGGAAAAGCTATCCCATTGTTGTACATGCTGGAGGACCAACTGAAGGAGGTGTGTTCTGTGTTTGAAAAAGATGTAAAAAACCAAGACTCTTTTGTTCTGGCTGAGAAATTATTAGAGCTCCTACAAGGTGATGAACGTCTTAAAACGATCCACTCAGAAGAGCATTACATTTGTGCTACTATTCTGGATCCACGCTACAAAAAGGCGCTGGCAGGCGATGATGAACATGTTCCAAAGTACAAACATTGGCTAGCCTTGTCAGCCAAGAGGTTTGAAAGAGAACGGCTGAAAATTGAAGGAAATGGCAGTACATCAGCAGGCCATCCCCAGTCAAAACAATCCACTTCTGCACCTGTGGCTGTGGCACAAGTGACCTCTCAGCCGTTAAAGACACCGGCAACCGGATCATCTGCACCAGACACAACAGAAACATTGGAGGCTGAAGAGGATTGGCTAGCTCTGCGTGGGTTTGGTTCTCAAAAGGTCAGAGGCACAGCAAGAGCTAAGCAAAGTGCAGGAACCTTGGATGAGGACCTTGAGTCGATGGTGAAGGACTATCTGAATGACTCAGAGGTCTATGTTAATTCTGACCCATTGGCGTATTGGCATGGGAAAAAAGTATTGTGGCCACAGCTCACCAACCTGGCTTTAAACTACTTGTCTTGCCCACTCGCAAGCGTGTCTTCTGAACGTGTTTTCAGTGCTGCTGGTGGCATTGTAACTCCCAAACAGAGCCGCCTCTCGCCCAAAAATGTGGAGAGGTTAACAATGATCAAGATGAATCAGCACCTCATACCACCAGATTTCAGAGTACGAGAAAGCGCGCCGGATGAAGACGAGGTGGCCAGCAACATAGATGAGGGGATTTCTACTCTGTCAGGTGACACTGAGCTCACCCTGCCTGAATTCGCAGAGTATGATGACGAAGCCTTATTCTCATTTCTGGACCGTGATACCGAGCCCTGAAAATGAGACAACGAATCAATAACTTTCTTTTTCGTCCTTATTCACTTTTATTCCTGTGTGTCTGTCTTTCTTTGTTGTGCACAGTTAATATATTTCAAACTTTAATCAGATAATCACAAAAACAAGCCCATCAGCAGAACTGTCTTCACTGGTTTGCTAATTGATTTGAAGTTGCCGCAGTCTGCATTCCTCAGGTTCACAAGTTCAGAAGAACATGCTCCTCTATCCTCCTCCTCCAGACTCCTATTTCCATCAAACCAGAGGGCTGGTTTACGCCCAAAGAAGAAAGACTCAGCACTTGTGGGGGTGTTGTTATACCTCTTTGCAGGTGAGTTGACGGCTCTGGGACCATTGTTGGGAAGCTCTAATACCGGATAAAAGTGGTTTGGACCAAATCCGAGGCGCACATTTTTTAGTGTTTTTGCTGACTTGCTTGCCTTTGAGGTGCTCTTAGGGGGGGTTCCGTCTGTTTGTGGGTGAGTTTCGGGGTCTGGGAGCACTGCTGGGACACTCTAATCTTGATTGCATTTGCTTTTCAGGAAATCCGTGGTGGCAACCCCGACTTATGGCCTAGCTACGCAGCGCGTTTGGACCGAAGGCCGAGAAATATTGCAAGTATGAGATTTTGCTTTTGGCCTGTTTGGGGGTGTTATGCTTCTTGGCGGGTGGGTTGGCGGGTCTTGGGGCATTCCTGGGAAGGTCTAATACCGGGTAGAAGTGGTTGGGACAAAATCCAGGCCGATTTTTTTTGTTGCTATTTCTGACATTTTGCTCAATGTAGCGTTTTTGGGGGCCTGTTTGGGGGGCTTCCTGGTGTTTGTGGGTGAGTTTCGGGGTCTGGGAGCACTGCTGGGACACTCTAATCTTGATTGCATTTGCTTTTCAGGAAATCCGTGGTGGCAACCCCGACTTATGGCCTAGCTACGCAGTGCGTTTGGACCGAAGGCCGAGAAATATTGCAAGTATGAGATTTTGCTTTTGGCCTGTTTAAGGGTTTTATGCTTCTTGGCGGGTGGGTTGGCGGGTCTTGGGGCATTCCTGGGAAGGTCTAATACCGGGTAGAAGTGGTTGGGACAAAATCCAGGCCGATTTTTTTTTGCTATTTCTGACATTTTGCTCAATGTAGCGTTTTCGGGGGCCTGTTTGGGGGGCTTCCTGGTGTTTGTGAGTGGGCTTCGGGGTCTGGGCGCACTGCTGGCTATATATACTTTACTTTGCAAGAGATTTGAAGCAAATCCATGGTGGCAGAGGGGAGTTAGGGCCTAGCTGCAGAGCGCGCGCGGAGTGATTTGGGAAATTTGGAAAAAAAATGACTAAGTCCCCATTTTTGTACTTTTGCTCCTTGGCTGTTTGGGGGTCTTCTACTCGTTTTCTCCTGGGTTGACGGCTCTGGGGCCATTGCTGGGAAGCTCTAATACCGGATAAAAGTGGTTGGGACAAAATCCACGTCGATTTTTTGTTGTTGCTATTTCTGACATTTTGCTCAATGTAGCGTTTTCGGGGGCCTGTTTGGGGGGCTTCCTGGTGTTTGTGGGTGAGTTTCGGGGTCTGGGAGCACTGCTGGGACACTCTAATCTTGATTGCATTTGCTTTTCAGGAAATCCGTGGTGGCAACCCCGACTTATGGCCTAGCTACGCAGCGCGTTTGGACCGAAGGCCGAGAAATATTGCAAGTATGAGATTTTGCTTTTGGCCTGTTTAAGGGTGTTATGCTTCTTGGCGGGTGGGTTGGCGGGTCTTGGGGCATTCCTGGGAAGGTCTAATACCGGGTAGAAGTGGTTGGGACAAAATCCACGTCGATTTTTTTTGTTGCTATTTCTGACATTTTGCTCAATGTAGCGTTTTTGGGGGCCTGTTTGGGGGGCTTCCTGGTGTTTGTGGGTGAGTTTCAGGGTCTGGGAGCACTGCTGGGACACTCTAATCTTGATTGCATTTGCTTTTCAGGAAATCCGTGGTGGCAACCCCGACTTATGGCCTAGCTACGTAGCGCGTTTGGACCGAAGGCCGAGAAATATTGCAAGTATGAGATTTTGCTTTTGGCCTGTTTGGGAGTGTTATGCTTCTTGGCGGGTGGGTTGGCGGGTCTTGGGGCATTCCTGGGAAGGTCTAATACCGGGTAGAAGTGGTTGGGACTAAATCCTCGCGGAAAAGCCTTTTGGAACTTTTTGTAACTTAGGGTTCGTTAGGGTTAGCCCTAGCAGCAGGATTGCATGTGTTTCGGGGTGTTCTAGATTTTTGCAACTGAGTTCTGGGGTCTTAGAGCACTCGTGAGAATGTGTAATTTTGGTTGCAAGTCATTTGAAGAAAATCCATGGTGGGAAAGGGGGGATTTGGCATAGTTAAAGAAAGCCTTTGCCACTATTCTTAACTTAGGGTTTGTTAGGGTTAGCAGTATTTCTATTGCATGTGTTTGGGTGGGGGGGCTTTCGAGTCTTGGAGCGATGCTGGCTATGGATACTTTTGCTTGGTTGCTTTCAAGTGGTTTGAATGCAATCCACGGTGGGTAAGGGGGTACTTGGGCCTACTTTTACTTTCAAAGTACGTTTTGTCACCAGTTTTCTGCTAGGCCTAGTTTTTTGAGATTTGATTGGGGGTCTTCTACATTTTTGCGACTGGCTTTAGTAAGGGTCTGGGTGGGAGCACTGCTGGGAAGATCTAATTTTGTTCTAAAACACAGTTTACAGGACACCTAGCTTGAGGGGAAAGATCCGCTACATTAATTTGCCCATACTTATTTATCCATCAAAAGGTGACTCTGACAGAGTACGCACTTTCAAAAATATTGTACTGTCTACTAGGAAAATCAAAGTGTGACTTTTTGCACTCCACAGCCTACATACCTTATATTTATTTATCAGTGGTGTTGTAATATTATATCAGTTCCTGTTTTTCATTGAATAATTACAGGCCGGGTTTCAGTCTGTGCAATGGGGAAAAAAGGATGGAGTCAGGCTTCACATTAGCGAGCCACAATTCAGCGTCAGGCAGGCATTGGACAGGGTGTCTTCTGGTCACCAACATCGATGGACGAAGCGTCAGCTGCAATGGAGGAGTGCCGCTAATAAGAGGATTTTTTTTCTGCAGGCAACTTACTTACCAAATTCAACAGGACAACTACAACAACATACAGATACAGTATCCTTTGTCTTTTCCTCTGACTGTGACTGCATTTCTTGGATCTCTCTCTGCTTCTAAATTGATCCCTTAACACATCACTTAGTCCACTCCACTATCACATCTGCACCACACATAGTAATTTGTAAGTGCTCCTATGTAATTCGCAAGTCGCAGCACGCCCCAGCCCGTAGAGGACTGGGATGGCCCCAATGATTAAGCATGTCACCAAGGGGCAACCCTGGTGAGTGAGGGGACACCTAGAAAAAGAGCAATTTCTCCTTTTCTATCTACTATACCTTCCAGACCAACCCCATTGAGTGTTGTGAATGGATTTATAGTGACCAGCAAGGCTCTCAGGTATCTGGCAACAGAGACCTTATGTTGAATATAGTTATCAATAATTCCACACAGGCCCTGTACTGTCGCATTCTTTCTTCCACAGTTGTCGAAAGTACTACTTACTTTTCACTGACATGCATCCAGTAGTGCATGCACTTTCAAAGATTGATGGATAGGTTTGTACCCAAAGATTTGTTTATGTTCAATTGTTTGTCCATGTTGTGCTTTTTTCACAGGGTGTCTTCTGGTGGTGACCAACATCGATGGACGAAGCGTCGGCTGCAATTGAGGAGTGCCGATAATAAGAGGATTTTTTTTCTGCAGGCAACTTACTTACCAAATTCAACAGGACAACTACAACAACATACAGATACAGTATCCTTTGTCTTTTTCTCTGACTGTGACTGCATTTCTTGGATCTCTCTCTGCTTCTAAATTGATCCCTTAACACATCACTTAGTCCACTCCACTATCACATCTGCACCACACATAGTCATTTGTAAGTGCTCCTACGTAATTCGCAAGTCGCAGCACGCCCCAGCCCATAGAGGACTGGGATGGCCCCAATGATGAAGCATGTCACCAAGGGGCAACCCTGGTGAGTGAGGGGACACCTAGAAAAAGAGCAAATTCTCCTTTTCTATCTACTATACCTTCCAGACCAACCCCATTGAGTGTTGTGAATGGATTTATAGTGACCAGCAATGCTCTCAGGTATCTGGCAACAGAGACCTTATGTTGAATATAGTTATCAATAATTCCACACACGCCCTGTACTGTCGCATTCTTTCTTCCACAGTTGTCGAAAGTTCTACTTACTTTTCACTGACATGCATCCAGTAGTGCATGCACTTTCAAAGATTGATGGATAGGTTTGTACCCAAAGATTTGTTTATGTTCAATTGTTTGTCCATGCTGTGCTTTTTTTACAGGGTGTCTTCTGGTGGTGACCAACATCGATGGACGAAGCGTCGGCTGCAATGGAGGAGTGCCGCTAATAAGAGGATTTTTTTTCTGCAGGCAACTTACTTACCAAATTCAACAGGACAACTACAACAACATACAGATACAGTATCCTTTGTCTTTTTCTCTGACTGTGACTGCATTTCTTGGACCTCTCTCTGCTTCTAAATTGATCCCTTAACACATCACTTAGTCCACTCCACTATCACATCTGCACCACACATAGTCATTTGTAAGTGCTCCTACGTAATTCGCAAGTCGCAGCACGCCCCAGCCCGTAGAGGACTGGGATGGCCCCAATGATGAAGCATGTCACCAAGGGGCAACCCTGGTGAGTGAGGGGACACCTAGAAAAAGAGCAATTTCTCCTTTTCTATCTACTATACATTCCAGACCAACCCCATTGAGTGTTGTGAATGGATTTATAGTGACCAGCAAGGCTCTCAGGTATCTGGCAACAGAGACCTTATGTTGAATATAGTTATCAATAATTCCACGGTACACAGACAAAATATCGATTTTTAAATATCGATATACAAAAATATCGAAGTTTAAATATTGATGGGACAAAATATCGAAGGTAAGTAATATCAACAGTCTTAATATCGATATTAGTATGATATCAGCAATATCGAAGTTGTAAATATCGATGTCAATAATATCGAAATAAATAACTTCGATGTTACTAATATCAATTTTTAAATAAATTTAGTGTATATTATATTGTATTTATTATGTTTTATTATTTATTTTTAATGTAATTTAATTAAATATTGTCTTTTACTACTGTAGCGGGTTGTGGGTTTATAGGGGAATAGGGTGGGAAGTAATTTAATTATGTTAAATTAATTATTAATTAGTAGGAATTATTAATTAATTAATTGAGAAATAATTTTTAATTAATTTTAATTAATTGATTAATTGATAAATATGTTCTGTAGCGGGTTATGGGTTTATAGGGGAATAGGGTGGGAAGTAATTTAATAATAATTAATTAATTAATATATGTTTGTACATATTTTAATTAATAATTAATTGGTAATTAATTTATATTAATTAGTTAAATAATTAACATAATTTTGTACATATTTATAATTATTAATTAGTTGGTAATAATTAATATTAATTAATAAATTAAATTAATTATAGTAATTTTTTTATATATAATTTTTTGTTATTCTTAATTAATTAATTGGGAAAAATAATATTAATTAATAAATTGAATTAATTACAGCTAATGTGCTAATATATTTACTTTATTGTTATTGTTAATTAATAATTAATTGGTAATTAAATAATATTAATTATTTTGGGTAAAGGAGTATTTTTAGGGTTCAGGGTCAGTTTTCAGTTTTTGGGTAAAGAGGTATTTTTAGGGTTCAGGGTTAGTTTTCAGTTTTTGGGTAAAGGGGTATTTTTAGGATTCTGGGTCTTTTTTCAGTTTTTGGGTAAAGGGGTATTTTTAGGGTTCAGGGTCAGTTTTCAGTTCATGGGTAAAGGGGTATTTTTAGGGTTCAGGGTCAGTTTTCAGTTTTTGGGTAAAGGGGTATTTTTAGGGTTCAGGGTCAGTTTTCAGTTTTTGGGTAAAGGGGTATTTTTAGGGTTCAGGGTCAGTTTTCAGTTTTTGGGTAAAGGGGTATTTTTAGGGATAAGGGTCAGTTTTCAGTTCATGGGTAAAGGGGTATTTTTAGGGTTCAGGGTCAGTTTTCAGTTTTTGGGTAAAGGGGTATTTTTAGGGTTCAGGGTCAGTTTTCAGTTTTTGGGTAAAGGGGTATTTTTAGGGTTCAGGGTCAGTTTTGGGTTTTTGGGGTACAGGGATATTTTTAGGGTTCAGGGTCAGTTTTGGGTTTTTGGGGTACAGGCGTACAGTTTAAAAACAAAAAAATATGACATTAAATCAAATAAATAACATTAAAAAATTACATTAAATTATTAAGTGTTTTATTTATTTTAAATGTATATCTATTAGTTTTAATTTTGTTTTAATATTTTTATTTAATATTTGTAAAATTATATGTATTTTACAATTATTTTTACATTATTATTAATACATTTAAAAAAACGATATTTTTGATTCCGATATTTTTGTACTACGATATCATTTTTTTGATATTTTTGTACTTACCTTTATGAAGATAGGATTCCGATATTTTTGTATTTCGATATTCTGTCTGTCGATATTATGTCAGACATTCTAATTCCACACACGCCCTGTACTGTCGCATTCTTTCTTCCACAGTTGTCGAAAGTACTACTTACTTTTCACTGACATGCATCCAGTAGTGCATGCACTTTCAAAGATTGATGGATAGGTTTGTACCCAAAGATTTGTTTATGTTCAATTGTTTGTCCATGCTGTGCTTTTTTTACAGGGTGTCTTCTGGTGGTGACCAACATCGATGGACGAAGCGTCGGCTGCAATGGAGGAGTGCCGCTAATAAGAGGATTTTTTTTCTGCAGGCAACTTACTTACCAAATTCAACAGGACAACTACAACAACATACAGATACAGTATCCTTTGTCTTTTTCTCTGACTGTGACTGCATTTCTTGGATCTCTCTCTGCTTCTAAATTGATCCCTTAACACATCACTTAGTCCACTCCACTATCACATCTGCACCACACATAGTCATTTGTAAGTGCTCCTACGTAATTCGCAAGTCGCAGCACGCCCCAGCCCGTAGAGGACTGGGATGGCCCCAATGATGAAGCATGTCACCAAGGGGCAACCCTGGTGAGTGAGGGGACACCTAGAAAAAGAGCAATTTCTCCTTTTCTATCTACTATACCTTCCAGACCAACCCCATTGAGTGTTGTGAATGGATTTATAGTGACCAGCAAGGCTCTCAGGTATCTGGCAACAGAGACCTTATGTTGAATATAGTTATCAATAATTCCACACACGCCCTGTACTGTCGCATTCTTTCTTCCACAGTTGTCGAAAGTACTACTTACTTTTCACTGACATGCATGCAGTAGTGCATGCACTTCCAAAGATTGATGGATAGGTTTGTACCCAAAGATTTGTTTATGTTCACAATTGTTTGTCCATGCTGTGCTATTTTTTCTCCCAAAACCTTTCCCAAAAACCCCCGTACCCATCCATTTTTCAAACCCTAACCCTCTTCCCCCGGGCTGTGCGGTTTTCATTGATGTGTGACTACATTACAGCAATAAATCCACACACTTGCTGGGGAGGATAAGGTGATAGCAACAGGCTGGTGAAGAAATCCGAGGATATATTCTTACTCTGCTTGACAAAGACCCATGGCTAATGTCAAAGAACTTCAACCGAATTAGTTATACTTTAACATTTGTTAGGCTACAATGTGGCACTGTTCTACTGTACTTCTGTCACCTGCTATATTCTCTATTGTACCGTTGTATTGCTCAGGAGGACAAACCAGATTTCATTTTCTTTTTTTTCATAGGCATTTAACTGCCACTGTGTCACACCACTAGTACCACCGCTATGAGGAACTTTTATCCGCCCAGGATTGCCAACCTTATTCGCTGTTTCCCGTGGAGCCAGCCCTGGGCCTAGCCCTACTTGCAAACAGAAATTACAGGTAAGATAGGCGTTTGGTTGGAGGTAGTATAATGGAGTATTAGGAGAGACGAGAGATTGGATTGACGGTAGTACTACTAAAGTCCTAGGACTATTCAGGAAAACAAACTTACTGTTAAACCCCCACCCACCAGACTCAAAAGCAGTAAAAAACAGGTATGGTCAGATAAAGTTTCAAAAAGTATATTTTTATAGCCCTAACAAAAGAATCTCCCCGCAAGACCCTCCCTAACCCCAACGATTGTCCTTCAAAAGTCCCCAAAAATCCCAACTCCCAATTCCCACCCCCCAAAAGTCTCTAAAAAAGGGGCAAGGGACACTATGGCAGGGTGCTGTTGGAATTAGCAGCCAGGGCATCATGCTCCTTGCGGAGGGTGGCAAGTTCGAAGCGGAGGCCCTCCACCAAGTTCTTATAGTTATGGACCTCCTGCTCCAGGTAGGACAGTCTGAGGGATAAGCGGCGCCGGTGTGCCTTGCAAATCCTGTGAGGGGCAGCTGCTTTCTTTGCTGCTCGACGGTGGCGTTTGGCTTTGGTAGCCCGGCTCCGTACCGCTGGAGCACTGTGCTGGCTGGCAGCCCGCACGGAGGAGGATGCAGCTGTCCCAGTGGACGTTGTTGTTGTACCAGACTGCGTCTCCTCCTCCTCCAGGGCCACCAGCCGCCGATATTCAGCGACAGTGGCATCCAGCCTCCGTTGCCGGGCCATTCGAGCCAGCTCCTTCCTCCTTGATGGTGTCTTGGATTTGGAAGGAGCAACTACATGAAAAAAGAAAGACATAGTCTGTAACCAATGCTCCTTAAGATTAACACAAAATGATTGAGCAGAAAGTTGTCACAGTACAAGTAGCAAATTGAAAGCACAGTACATAACTATTGAGGACAGTATCTATGTAACCTCCGACTTCTTCATCCTTGCTCTAACATTAGTGGGAGTTTCAGGAACAAATTCTACGAGCAGTATGGACTTCCATTACAGTCGACTATGACAGTACACCACTCTTATTCTTCTTCTTCTCTCTTGTTTAGGAAAATTGGTACGTTATCTTATGCAAGCCGGCATAATGCCAGCGCAGTGAACTTGCACCCGAGAAAAACAGACGCACACCATGGTGAGTGAGACAGACTTGCGTTACTGTACCGGTCCAGTACATGCAGGTGGTGAAGCTCTTACTTTTCTATTACGGGTGGCACTGAGAATACTCTGTTAAAAGGGCTACTGCTTAATTCATTTAGCTTTCACCCTACAGTGCAAATGAGTATTAGAAAAGGAAAATGAAGAAGCTAAATTATCTGATTATCTATCACTTCACATGGGATGTATTTGATGACATATGGGATGACTTTAGGTGCTTTGCTTATTATTGAGTGAACAGTGATACCCCCACACATGAATGACGTACTACTACTAAACTAAAGTTATTAAGAGAGGTAGGGAGTGTCCACCGTAATAACCGGATATATGCTGTGCTTGCAGTTGCAATACAAACTACTGCTACTATTCATGGTAGTATTTGGACAACGTTACAACTTCTTTTCCTTGCCTTTCCTACACTGGAACGGACGTGTGCGGTGTTACATGCTCTTCAAAGTAACACTTAGTTCATCCAGTGACCGTCTACTCTCTCTAGATACACATATGCTATCTAAGAGTCAGATAGTACCATGAATGATCCAGGCATCCATCCATTCAAAGTATATGCACACATACAGTTTCTGTCTCACCCACCCAGGCTGTTCTCCTTCCACCCATCCTTGCTTCATCATTCACCCAGCCATGCACCATACCATTTTCTTTCCTTCCCAGCCACCTCGGGGACCAAGCAAACACATATCATTCTTCTTTGCCAGTCATCATTACATTTCTCGTGCTTCCACACTTACTTACACCCTTCTTTCGCTTTTCGTTCATCCCATCCATCAAGTTCACCTCAGATCTGATTGGGATTCTTCTCGCCAAAAACTTCACAGCTAAGTTGAAGTACATTTAGAGGAGGCTACTACCTGGTTAATTTATAATACACCCGTGCAGAAAGAACACTCTGCAGTCTTCAATCTCAATGACTGTATAGGAATGTATAGCTAGCTTCTGCCCGCCACCACCGTGTGAACCCTCACAGGCATGTCCTTGTCCGGCACTTGCACCACCTCCTCCCCAGAGTTGTCCTCCACGTCCAATGCCAATACCACCTCCGCGCTGGCCCCGTCTCCAGATGTTCCACCTACAAAGTACATTTAATAATGTTAGAATACACCACTCACTACTATATAATATTTGGTCTAGGAGGAAGAAAGAAATGTGAAAAAAACAGTATACAATTTAATAATTTATGACTGTGTACTCTAGAGTAAAAATGTCCCTTTTTCCAGGGAAGGCTGTTGTCTTGCTGCACTTTTTGGCACAACTGATGAATGTTTGCTTTTTACTTTTTAACACGCACCACTTTTTCTCCTAACAGACAGAAGCTTGACTTCTAAGAACACGAGCAGGATCAAGTTCAAACCAGGTGAGAGCTCGGCTCGACCACAAGAAATGTGTCCAATTAATCGTCAGCACTAAGCACTTTTCCATTTTCAGTTACACGTTCACTTTTTTGACAAACTTGATTTTAATAAATGTGTTTACTTTTAATAAAGCTTTTAAACATAATAGACTCAGTGGTTTTTGGTCCTCCAGACTAGAGTGGATGAGCTAAAGGTTTTGGAATTTTTGCAAGCATGAGTCCGTGCCTCTGCCATCGGTGACTTTGGGAGCTAAATGACTCTGCCACACTATCTAGTCAGTAAGGAGATTGGGGGTTCAACTACAAAGTCTGTTATCACTGAGGTATGTGGAAAGTCTAACAGCACCTATTATAATTGATAAGCTAAGCAATGCATTATTTAGTGTCCATAGTTCTGTTTGTGCAGATTTGTCCCTGCAACAGTAGTAGAATGGATTGTCCTCCTATCCAAACCAAAAGTAAAGTAGTATCTTATTCTTTCTTGGTGGTCATTCACCTTTTTATTGTTGGCAATGGTCAAAGCATAAACATTTAGAATACTTGAAAAGACATTATGGACAATCCCAGAGGACTGCACTCAGTGCATAGAGCTATTGCTGACTAGAATGGGAGTCCAATGGAAATGCCAAATGTGCAATCTTAGTTAGCTACACAGACAGACTAATAAGAATAATCTAGTAATACCACACGGAGTCATAGTCGAGGCAGGATAAGAATTTAGATCCTGTCTACAAGAAGATCAAAGACGATTTAGAAAAATTCGAATGAGGAACGCTAGGAAAAAATAAGTACTCTATATTAAAATTAAAACTTACTGGGGCCAGCAAAGGAGCCCTCGCCTGCCCGGTCCTGGCCTGCATCGTCAACAGCACCTTCCTCCTCCTCCTCCTCCTGTGTCCTCCTCTTGCCCCTAGGGGAAGCTGATGTACAACATGAAAGAAAGAAAAACAGAAAACATGGATGATATTTCTCAACCAAAACAAACATTTCAAAAGAACTAACAAAATATTTTTGCGAAATAGCAAATAGGAAACGACTCCACGGGATATATTATTGACCAATCTCATGTGGTCGACTACGTTATGACTTTAGTATTGCTTGATTTGCGGACCGTCTAATTGGAAACTACCCTATGTAACCCACTATTAAACAATAGTGACATGTGACATGGTGCGCCGCATTGTAAATACGGCGCACCATGGGTGATGGTGGCGTGACGCACAATTACTGGTGCATCCCTGCTACTTTGCAGGGATGCGCCGGTAATTAAAAATCAGAATCTTAGTGTGTAGCATTACGCAGTTCTTTAAACTACACTCATACATAATTTCACAGGCCAATGAAATGAACAAAAAATCTAAAACAAATAAGCATAGTAGCAACACTACTGAGAAGGAGAGCAGTGTACCTGAAATGCACACAAGATTTTGAAATATAATTTACCTGCAATGTAATGAGCAGCATTATTGCTCTTGGTAAAAAACAAAAATTTGCAATAGAATAACACAGCAGGAGAAAACATAGTAGTAAAGAAATAGCTACTACTACTCACCAAGCCCGGGGATCTCAAGGCCAAGGAGGTCGAGCAGATCTCGCTCACGGGTCAGGACATCCGTCCAGCGGTGGGTGGCCTGGTTGTAGGTGCGCCAGACCCGAGAGTGGTGGTAAATGGCCTGGCACACCTTCTCCCACCGCTTCCGGCGCTCCCTGACCCCGTACCCGGCACTGATCTTGCCGCCTCCCATGATGGTCCTGGGGAGGCAGCGTAGACATAACAAATGAGTTGGCCCACCTCCTCCGGGGTAAAGATCTCCCTGGGTACGACCTCCTCCCCCCCTCAAACGCCCGCACGGGAGCCGGACACGGGGTGCAGGACCCTTCCCCTTCTCGGGATGCTTCCCGGCTCCCTTCACCATGGTCTGGGCGGAAAGGAATAAAGAAAATAGAATAGGGAAGAGAAGAAAAGAAAAGAGTTTAAAAAAGTAGTTTAAAATTAACCAAAAGTAGCAGTAAACACAAAAATATATGGCTAGAAAAATAGAGGGATAGATAATAAGTAAAATAGATCAAAACAAACTTCAAACAAGCAAAGGATGGCAGAGATTGACAGAGGATACAAAGACCATGCCCAGAACCATAGCAATGAATGAGAAACAAGATGCCCGCGCCCGTTCACGACCGCGCGGGTAAGTTCGCGCGAGATTTTCCTTGCGAACACGCGCGAAACTGTACTGGCAAGCCGCAGACTTTGCGAGATTACACTTCGTGCCCGGAAACGGAAATACGTCAGGCAAACAAGATGGCCGTGCCCTTGAACGACCGCGAGGGTAACTTCGCGCCTTGCGCTACGAGCGGCTCGCAAAAACGCACAAAACCTTGCCAACTAACACGCCGCAAAAAAAACAAATTGCATATTCGCACAAATTTGCGGCTTCCGAATCCGATCTCGTGCGTGTTCGCGCCCCACGAACCCCGCGAAATTGCAGAAAAACGAGTTTTTCAAAACTGAAAGCACTCGGCAGGGGCAAGAGTTCAAACTCATCATTAGTAACAATTCCCTGTAGTGCTTCCTGACTGGGGCCCCTCCAGAATTCAGTTGCTAGTTGCAACAATTGTATGACCCTGCTCTGACCCTCACAGCAGGCTCATGGAATAGCTACAAGTAGGCCACAAAGGTCCTGGGGAAAAAAAATGCACTGCAACAGAAAGCAAAATTACAGATAAGGAAGCAGGTGCCAGACTGGAATTTTAAAACAGTGACACATTAATAAACTAAACCCAAATTAATTCATGTCAGTTGAAGCAGGGCTGGTGTGCTTGCTTTCCCCCCCCATAATCTACAGTAATGATGAACCAGAGGGTGGCATTGATGTAACAGAGGGTTGCAGTGGTGAAACAGAGGGTGCTGGGAACCTGTGATGATGAACCAGACATAGAAACAACATAATCACGACCGTTGCGTGCCGAAATGTAAGTTCACAATTGCGAACTTGTACGAAACCCTCGCGAACTGGCAGAAATCCTTGCGAACACAAAAAAAAGAAAAAAATCCGCAAATTCGCAAGAATTCGCGGAATTTGCGGATTGTGAGTTCGCAAATCCGCAAAATTCGCGAACGCGAGATTCGCAAAATTCGCCCATACTTAGTCAGGCGATAATATCTTCATATCCCAACATGTTTCCAAAGCAATGAATGCCCGACGCAAAGAATTTCTTGCCCTTCATCCCCAGATGAGACAACTCAACATTCAATATGGTATTCTTCATTAGTGCCTATGTCAAATTACACATAAAGGATGGTCACGTTCATTTGATGATCCTGAAAAACGTAAACTCTTTCTGAAAACTATTTCTACTCGTGGAATGGATACCAGTATTTGACTGTTTATTATACTACAAGATTCTTGATATGAGTCTGAAAGTTTTATTTGTTGAACTTCTATGAATAATTATTGTTGTCTTTTTACTTATGAGGTTCTCATTTCATCTGTTTTATGTCACCGCTGTTTGTGTCATTCGACGTCACTATGCCCCTCTTTACTCAGTCATTCTTTTCTCCACTGATCTGGACTCTATTCTTTGATCTGTTTACTTTTTTCGTATACTGTCTTCTTCTTTTTTCTTTCTCCCACTTCTTTCTTCTTTCCTTTCTTTCTTATCATTCTATTCCTATCACCTTTTTTCCTTTCTGGTTTTGTTGTATGTTAGTCTTGTTTTATGGTACATGTTTTACTTTTATCAACATGTCTTGCTCATCACATAATAAAAAATGTATTTTCTTCTTTTTCTTTGTTGATTATGCAGTTTCATGTTCCTGTTACCTCATGTATCCCCTAACCCAACATCATGGTTAATGTGATCTTGTGGAATGCACGTGTCTAGGTCATCCTGTCAAACGTCAGAAGGTTTTATCTCATTTAGCTAAACTTAACACCCAAGTTGCTTTTTTATAGGAAACCCATTGCAATGATCTAGAATCTCTTAAACTCAAACGCCAATGGGTTAATCAAATTGTCTTTTCTCCTACTACGGATCGTCATGATGGTGTTGCTATATTTTTTCATAAATCTATTAACGCCCAAATATTATCATCAGAGTGTGATCCTTATGGACGTTGGGTGCTGGTTAACACTAGCATCAACAAAAAGCAAATAGCTTTTTTCAATTTTTATGGACCTGTTAATCCTGATCCAAAATGTCGGCAAACTATAAAAATTAAAATATTAACCATATCTAATTCTAACGTAGTGGTTGGTGGTGACTTTAATAATTGGTTGGACCCCTTTTCAGACAGAAAATCCAAATGTAAATTTAAACCTGATAAATCTCACAAATCTTTCCAATCTGCCATTTGATCTCATCCTTTATTTGACTCTTGGAAAACATGTAATCCTGATACCTCAGAATTTACTTTCTTTTCTCCTTTACACCATACAATGTCTCGTACTGATTGCATTTCAATTTCTAAATCATTACTACCTTGTCTCCATTCATCATTAATTGGTTCTATTTTTATTTCTGATCATGCTCCTATTTCTACTTCCATTGATCTATCCATTACCACATGCAAACAAGCCCTCTGGTGATTCAACAGTCACCTTTTATCAGATCACACTTTTATTTCAGAAGCTACCTCCTTTAATAATGAATTTTTTACAATTAACAACTTTTTAGATACCTCAATCCATAATAATTGGGATGCATTTAAAGCATCCTTTAGAGCGTTTACTATTGCTTATACTTCAAAGAAAAGGAAATTATTGACTGCCAAATATAAAGAAACCCTAACACTAATCAAAACTCTAGAACACAAATATTTTTTATCCAAATCCCCCTCATCACTACAAGAATTAATTAAAGCTAAATCCACACTGAATAAAATCACCACTGTGGACACATGCAACATACTTCTTAAAGTTAAATCAAAAGATTTCACGAAGACCAAAACAAAGCAGGGAAAATGCTAGTGAATTATTTAAAAATAAAATCAGAACGTAAAACCATCGGCCCTATTGATGCAGAAACAAACAAAACACTCCTTTCATCTGATTCTGATATTATTAGTAGATTTCAATCAGATTACAATCTCTTATACACAAAAACTACTAATCCCTCTAAAGAACACTTTAGAATGTTTTCAAAGATATTCCTAAAACTAAATCTCTCCCAGATATCTCTTTGCCACTAAAGGAGGATATTCCTCTTCAAGAAACATCTAATGCCCTCAAATCCTTGAAGAAATCGAAGGCTCCGGGCCCTGATGGCTTTTCAGGTGAATTATTTTTAGCCTGTTCCCCAATTTTTGCTCCTAAATTATTAGCCCAGATCTATGCTAAGGTGCCAGATGTTATCATTAATCTAGACCCAAAAAAGGGTAATAAAAATGACCCCTTAAGGATATTTGAGAACTTGAAAAACGATATTAAGGGGTACTTTTGTAAGCCGCTTAGTAATTCCCATTTGAATAGATTTACAGCCCCATGGTTTAACAATGCCTGAAAAATGACCAGGGTAACCCTGATTACAGCTGTTAATGGAAGCTCTTCCTCAATCATAAGAGAGTATAGGAAAAGCTATCAATAAATTCAAAAGGAGGCCAAGAAAGATTCGGAAATTGAAAAATGGAAGCTCCTGGTAGAGGTCTCCCAACAAAAGAACAGTAAAGCTTTTTGGCACCTTTTAACTAGAGATGTATCCAGGGAGGTGGCTCAATCTGACTCCCACCTACAGCCCCAGGTACGGGAAGACTATTATGGGCTGCTTTTTGCAAACTCAGAGGGAACAGTAGGCCCCGTTTTACGTCCAACGACCTCCGATGATCCTGAAAAGGATTTTTATGAGATCAATGTTGGTGAAACTATTATGGTTCTAAAAACCTTAAAGAAGGGGAAGGCCCCTGGCCTTGACAGACTCCCAGGCAACCTTTTTAGATCAGAGCCGGTTGTATGGGGCCCTGTTCTGACTGAAGTCTTCAATGCTATCCTTAAGGGAGGCAGGCTGCCGCCCACATGCTTGGGCGCAGAAATTATTCCCATCCATAAGAAGGGGGCCAAGGGGTTACCAGAGAATTATAGGCCGATTAGTTAATAGATGTGCCCCCAAAATTTTCAGCAAAGTAATCCTAAACCGAATCCAAGACTGGATGGATGACGCAAACATTCTGTCGGACCTCCAAGCAGGGTTTAGGGAATCCACGAGCACAACAGACCAGGTCCTCAGGTTCATGATGGTGGTCTGGATAGAGGTCACAATCAACAGGGGCCACTTTTATGTTTTGTTCGTGGACCTGAAGACCGCTTTTGATTCTATAAAACGGGAACAGTTGTGGGCAACCCTGAGGGACATGGGGATGCCACTTTATTTGGCTAACATCTTGATCGTATGCACTGTGAAACCCATGCAAAGGTGAGATGGAGCGGTGAGGTGGCCCTTACTGGAAAAATATCTATACAGAAAGGAGTGCGTTAGCGGTGTGTCCAGGCACCCACTCTTTTCACCCTCTTCATGAATAGTATTGTAGGGGACCTTTCTAATTGTGGTGGGGACCCCCAAAACTGGCTGGTCAACAGATCCCTTGTTTATTATTTGCTGACGACACAGTACTTACTGCAAAAACTTCTAGTGACATCCAACATTTATTAAATAGATTTGAAAAGGCATGCCAGAGTAGAAGATTACTGATAAACTGTGGTAAAACAAAATACATGGTTTTCAACCCTTATAAGAAAAGCACAGGGTCTTTGTTTCTGGACTCCCAGGCTCCAGAGAAGGTTAAAGCTTTTGATTATTTGGTAATCAGGATAAGTGATGATGGATCCTGGTCAAATCAGATTAGAAAGAGTACTTTGACTCTTCAACATGTTGATAGAGCGCTATTGTGCAAGGTTAGAACTTCCCCCTATAGACCATTAGCTCCTATATTAGAAATTCACATGGCAAAGGGCTTAGGAGCGGCCCTCTATGGGGCAGAGTTATGGGGTCTGGACAATGTAAAAGAGTTGACCAGGGCTGGAAATAAGTTTGCAAGGGCAATTGTTAACCTAGCAGGGTAAACACCTTTAATATCCCTCAGATCTGATTCAGGGTTAAGATGTATCGGACATTATGCTATCTTAAGGGCTCTTACCTTTTGGTTAGGAATTTGGGTGAGCAGCACTAAGGTACCACTAAGATGTGCTATGGGTGAACTTCTTGTCAGTCAGTCAGTCAAAACAAACTTTATTTGGATTGTTACAACCATAAAAGTACAATTTACCTCTTATCTTACTAAAACAGGGGAAAATAAAAGCAACAGTAAACAAAGAACTTCTTGATTTACATTAAAAAAAATGGGGAGCATTAAATGGCTCAAACAACTGAGGGACTGGTTTACTAAGCATTGTATGAGTTACTTATGGGATGATCCAGGGTCTATCTAGAAGGCGACTATTACGATTTTTTTTAAAGTTCCGGGCTTGGACCATGAATTTTTGATAAAAAATACCAACAGCTCGCTTACAATACATTTTCTTAATTTTAAATGCGAGCATGCCTTTGAACAGTTTTTAGATGACATTGAGCCGCTTCAGGCTAGATCTTTATATTTGCAGTTCAGATCTGGGACTTTACCATTACACACTAGAAGAAGTTCCTGGGCCAACGCATTTGTTTCATCTATATGCCCTGTGTGTTTGGATAAATCAGAGACTATAGAACACTTTCTCCTTTTCTGTCCTGCATATATTGATCATCGGAAACAATAGATCATCCCTGTGTGCCGCTTTTTATCTTGTATTCGCCCCTGTGATGCCATTAGGATATTTACATCTGATAATGCCAGGTGGCTTGTATTTGCACTAACTAAGTATCTCTTTTATGCGTGGCAAAAACGTTTAAAGCTTTTATCAATTTAACCCTAGCACATGCAAAATAGTATTGATTGAAATGAACTGTTACTACTGCTTTTTTTTAAACTTACCCTGATCTGAGAGTATGTGATACATCTTTTTAATTGTAATTGTTGCTATTTGGAATATGATGTTTTTATCCAATTTTACTCAACTGTTTTTATATTGTATTATGATGTTTTTTATTTCTGTAAATGATCAATTTCTTTTTTGATCGAATAAATTACTTACTGCTTACTAATACATCTAAAGAACACTTTATAACATTTTTCAAAGATATTCCTAAACCTACATCTCTCCCAGATATCTTTTTGCCACTAGAGGAGGATATTTTTCTTCAAGAAATATCTAATGTCCTCAAATCCTTGAAGAAATCGAAGGCTCCCGGCCCTGATGGCTTTTCAGTTGAAATATTTTTAGCCTTTTCCCCAATTTTTGCTGCTAAATTATTAGAACTTTTTAACTCTTTCATATCCAATTCTAAGGCTTGTAGTTCTTTTTTAGAAGCACTTATTATTGTTATACCGACACCAGATAAAGACCCTTCCTTCTGCTAAAAAGTTTGCCCTACATCACTAATTATTTATGGATTTTAAAATGTTTGCAAACATTTTGGCTTCCCGTTTGGAGAAAGTTATTCCTCTTCTTATTAACCCAGATCAGGCTGGCTTTATCAAAGGACGTTTAGCCTCTGATAATGCAACAATGTTTTCTAATATTCTTACTTTCAGTAAAAAAAATACCCTTCTCCTCAGCTGCATTATCTTTGGATGCAGAAAAAGCTTTTGATCGAATTAATTGGGAATTTATGTTACACACCTTACAATAGTTTGGATTTAGCCTAAAGTCTTTTCATATATCAAATTATTATATACCGATCCAAAAGCATGTGTTTTTGTTAACGGTCTTTTTTCCCCATTTTTTTCTCTGCAAAGAGGTACACGTCAAGGATGCCCTCTTTCACCATTACTTTTCTTGTTATGTTTCAAACCCTTCCTTGAACGAATTAGAACTAATCCTCTTATTACTGGTTTTATTCTGAAATCCCACCACATTAAAATTTCTGCATATGCAGGTGATATTCTTATTTATATGTCCAAACCTGTTACTTCTCTTCCCCCCTTTTTACATGAAATGTCATCATTCTCTAATGTTTCAGGATATAAACTTAATTTCTCGAAGACTGGAATTTTACCTTTGGACTCCTCATGATATAGACATATGTTTGATTCTACCAACTTTACATGGTGTCCTCGAAAAATTAAATACTTAGGTACTTGGCTCTCTTCTAATGTTCGTTGTACACTATCCCATAACTTCAATGCTCCTAAACTTAAGATTACCAATTGGTTGAACTCTTGGTCTCCTTTATTTTTATCTTGGTGGGGCAGACTTGATACAATTAAAATGATGATTGTTTCCCAGATACTTTTCACGTTTTCAATGTTGCCATTTAAAATTTCCGATTATTATTTTTGCAGATTAATTCTATATGTACTAAGTTTCTTTGGAATAATAAACGTGCACGTCTTGCACTATCCAAGTTACGTCGCCTTAAGAATGAGGGAGGTGTCAGAGACTTTTAATTGGCCTGATTCATGTATTCAATAATATAACATTCTAGCTTCAATTGGGGTTCAGCAGGAGGAAAACCTGGCGGCCGCAGGCTAGCGCGGTAAGCGCATCCTTCCCGATCGCTCCTACTCCGCGGTGCTTCTTTTGGACTCCCTGCATGTTCTCACGGCACAACAGCTAAAGACAGGGGGATTTCGTGAGGAAATCAGCATTTCAGCGTCACCGCGACCCGACCCGACCCCGTCCGCGACGACTCCGGAGCCGAAGCCGATGTGCTTTGACCCGGACTTGAGATCCTACCCCTCGGCCTTCCTCCCAAGGTGGAAACAAGCAGCCGTGGAGCTGAGGTGAGGCCACAGGGCGGTTGCTCGCGGGCTCCTCTTCAGAGGATTGACGGGGAGAGAAGGTGGAAGGGGAAAGACGGCTGCCGAAGTCTGCACTGCATCTATTGGTGACATTACAGTGACCGCAGCCAGTGAAGGGGACTCAGCGGTTTGCTACGATACAGCTGTGAATAGTGGAGATAAGGTGGGGGTTTCTATGGAGGTTTTGGAGGGTGGGGTGACCCCCAAACTGAGTCAACGCGCTCCCAGGAGACTGCCATCTAAAGGTAAAGGGCAGGGGAAAGGCACAAGAGGTAGTTTCAACTCTAAGAGCTCCGGTGGGGAGCAGGGGAAAGGCAAGTTGGATCAGGTATTGAGGGCAGAAGTTGTGGCTGAGGTGGGCTCGGTGGTTGATAAATTCGGGTCCTGAGCTAGAGTTGGGGGAGCCCAAGGGGGAAAGAGTTTAGTAAAAAGAGGTGGGGTAAGAATAAGCTTGCACAAAGCAGTGCAGTTCGTATTACGCCCTCCCTTTGTTCCTTCTTTAAAGTGCTACCTCAGGTCTTGGAAATTAACCCGGTAAACCCCGTAATCCCAGTTGCTTGCATTATGCCTAACCCAAAAATGGTTGACCCAGCTCGCGTACTCCCTCTACTGCCTTCCTCTGTGTCCCCTGTGCCCTCTCCCTCAACTGTCTCTCTTCCCATAAGCGCACCAAATTCTGCTCAGGACAAGGTGGTCACTAATCCCTCAGCGAGAACAGACAGAAGTGGGTTGTTGGAGGACACGGGGGTCCACGGGTCTTGCGGATAGCGCTGGAGAGGCAGGTGGGGTGTGTGGGGCGAGCCGGGGGTCTTATGAGGGAGAGAAGGGGGCCGGTAGTTCTCTTGAGGCTCTTTTGACAGTTATGTCAGCAATGAGGGAGGAGATTAGGAGTGACTTTGCAGTCTCGAAATCAAACCAGAACGACATTAGAGCAGCTTGTGAAACCCTTGAGAAAAAGGTAGATGGACTGTTTGAGAGAACGGAAAATTTTGAGGGATCAGTGGGGTCACTAAAAGCGAATCTGGAGGTGGCTGAGACCAAGATCCAAACTTTACGGAGGGAAGGGGAGGCTATGAGGGAGAGGGTCGACTCTCTGGAAAATTACTCACGGAGGAACAATCTTCGGCTTTTAAAGGTCCCTGAAGGGAAAGAGGGGGTGACATAAAAGCCTTTGTGGTTGCACTATTGAAGGACTCGCTAAACCTGGATGAGGCAGCCGATCTGCTAGATAGAGATATTCAGCGGATTCATAGAGACCCTTTCCGCCTTAATCCTGGTAGAACTAAACCCAGGAAGATACTGGTCAATTTCCATACTTATACCTTGAAGGAGAAAATCCTGCATCTCGCACTGAAGGCTAAATCACTCAAGGCCACAGACTTCTCTTTTGAAGATAGGTCAGACCTCTCGAAATCCACTTTAGACCGACAGTGGGAGCTGGGTCAGAGAATGGAGAAATTTAGAGCAGCTGGGGCTACGGTTCAGATGAGGTTCCCCACCTTTCTGCGGTTGATGTGTAATAATAAAATGTATAATATCCAATCTCCTCTTGAGGCCGACGAATTACTTGGAAAAATGGGGGATTGTTCGCGAGGGGGGAGCTAAAAACGAATAACTACCTTGTTGTTTAAATAAGATAAATGACAGGGGGCAGATATAGAGACATGGGGGTCGATTAGGATCGCGGACGGACTTGAGTCCGTCCGCGACCCCAGAGTATGAGGGAACGTCCGCAGGGGCTGCAGCGTTCCCTCATGTGCGATTAGGATGTGACCGCCACCCTGGCGGTCACATCCTGGATATTTAACATTGCGGCGGGTGCTGCTTCAAGCAGCACCCGCCGCAATGTTAAAAGTGCATGTTTTACATTTACATGCACAAAGCGGCAGGCACCGCGCGGTGCCTGCCGCATTGTGCATGTAAATGCTGGGGGGTACCATAGGTACCCCCCATGTGCACCCCCCACCCGCCAACACCCTGGGGGCCCGCAACGGGCCCCCAAAATCAAAAGTACACATGCTTTTCCACGGCGGAAAAACCGCCGCGGAAAAGCATGTTTACTAATGCTTCCTAATTTGGCTGGCGGTGTCTGATAGACACTGCCAGCCAAATGAGAGCTTTTCCGCCGCGGTTGTAATCCGACCGCGGCGGAAAAGCAGCGGACAGAAACTAAGACCCACCAGCCATCGTAATGCGGCGGTGGGTCTTTGGTGAGTCCGCAGAGGATTTTCCGCCTCCTCCGGGCCGGAGGTGGCTTCCGCCGGCCCGGAGGAGGCGGAAAATCCTCCATCCTAATCGGCCCCATGGTCTTAAAATTCCAGTACCTTTAAGTTGATTTACAGTCATGTCCCCAGTTTTGTCTCTTTCCCCTCTTAGCGGTCCTTGGGAGAACCGAGAATGAGACACTACTCCAAAAAAAAAGGAATAATTTTATGTGGACAAAAATCCCACAAAAAAAAGAGAGAAAACAGTGTGAAGGGAAAGATAGTTAAATTAAAAAAAAAACGAAAAAATAAAAACTAATCTATAACTTGCACAATAGGTATAATAGTTTTGCACTACTGGTAGAAGGGGGCGCGGGCTGCCGCTCTTTTCACTTTATGATAGGTGAACTTCCTCTATCAGTTTGGGTGGTTAGCTGGCACTTGGCACTTGCACAAATCATGAATCTTGAAGCAAAGCGGGGTGGGAGGGAGGGGATGGTGGGAGGACGTAAATCTGGCCATGCATCTGGCTAGTGTAAGTAAGGAAGGGTTTTCCAGAGGAGTGGGGAGGGACGGGTGGTACAGGGGGGAGGTGGGAAAAATAATAATACATTTCCTCATGAGTCAGACCTTGTAAAGCTTAGGCTCCAGTCACTTTTAAAAAGACAGGGTCTTCAAGGCAGGGGAGTGGGGAGGGATGAAAAGGTGAATCTGAGATGGTCCCCTTACAGTTTTTATCCTGGAATGTCAATGGCCTGCGAGTGAGGAGCAGAAGATACAAAATTCTACAATATCTGAGAGACTCTACCGTGCAGGTCATTGTCATTCAAGAGACACATTTACTTAAAGCAGAGGTTTGTGAATGTTGCAGAAGCAGAAATGGGTGGATAAGTTTATCTGCACTGACCAAAACGCAAACATAAGAGGGATTTTTATAATCTTCAAAAAACAGGCTAAAGTTGAAGTCCTGGATTACAAAGAGGATCATAGTGGGAGATGGCGTATCTGAAAAATTTCAATCGATGACGTGACCTACATTGTAGTGGGCTATTACGGTCCAAATCAAGATGACCCTTCTCACCTGAAAGCGATCAGAATCACCTGATTGTTTCCCAGGATCCCGTCATTTGGGTTGGGGTCTTTAATATAGTTCTTAATCCTAAACTGGATAAGTGGTCCAAGCCAAGAGCCCATACATTATCTAAATCCAGGCAAACCTTGGTTGTTATAATGGAACAGCTGGGTCTTGCGGATGTATAGAGGGAAAGGTCAGGAAAGAGATTGGGGTTCTCCTTTCAAAATTTCAAATATAAGCATAAGTCGAGAATTGTCTATGCCTTTTTTAGTTATCGCCTAAAAGACTCGTTGATGGAGTTGGATTACCTCCCCTCACACCTGTCTGACCATTCTGATATTTCACTTAGCTTAAAAATTGGTAAACAGATAATAGCTTCCTCCTGGTCTTTTGACCGTACGATTCTACTGGAGGAAGAGGAAAAAATCTTTTTGCTAGCAGAGTCGAGGTTTTTTTTTAATCAAACTTGGAATCCGTGGCTATTGCAACGGTTTGGGACGCTTTGAAGGCTTATCTGAGAGGCTGTATAATTAATAGAGTCTCTCACAGACGGAGAGTATACCAGGAGACAATCCAAAATCTTGAGCAAGAGCTATTTCTATTAGATCAAAAGCTTGGCTCCGTTATGGCCTCAGCAGAAGAACTAGAAAAGCGGGCCGAGCTGAGAAATCAGCTGGAAAAAAAACTACAGGAAAGGGTGGCCAAGAGGTGGGAGGCGAGTAAGATCTCCCACTTTGAATTTGGGAAAGCTGCCGGGAAGGTCCTGGCCTGGAAAATTAAGTCGGACCAACCAGAAAAACATATTAGGGAAATTAAACTAGAAGGTGAAGCTGTTTCTAGGACCTAGGACATGGAGATAGGGAACGCTTTTCTGGAATTTTTTCAGGAGATATACAAGGAGGAGGTCACGAACGATCTGGAGGCTAGGGAGAATTGGTTAGACAAGGTTTCCTTACCAATGCTCTTAGCATCACAGAGTGGTCATTTGGAGAGGGAAATATCAGAGGAGGAGGTGGGGAAAGACATTGGTCATCCAAAGCAGGGGAGAGCGGCTGGCCCTGATGGGTTACCTGGGGAACTTTATCTGGTGTTAAGTTCAGCCATAGTTCCATCAATGACGGCCCTATTGAATAGTATTCTCTTGAGGGGGGAGGTTCCTCCCCCCTCAAGAGAATACTACAATCGGATTGTGGTTCTTATCAACCGATTTCACTCCTAAATAATGATTACAAAATCTTTACATCTATAATGACATCTAGATTGGGGGGCGTATTTGGTTCAAAAATCCACCTGGACCACAAAGGGTTTATGACCCGGTGGGCGCAATTGACATCGCTTCCACCTTCTCTCTCCCACTGGCCACTCTTACTCTAGACGCCACCAAAGCTTTCGATAGGGCCAATTGCCCCTATCTGGCCTTGGTGATGAAAATGTTTGGGTTTGGGGAGGTTTTCTGTCGGGTTATTAAGACTGTTGGTTAACGGTGCCGTAACAGACCCCTTTAAAATCACTAGAGGTACCAGGCAGGGCTGCCCGCTCTCCCCCCTCTTATTCAACTTGTACATTGAGGTGTTTACTCAAGTCTTGAGAGAAGAAGAAGACATCATCTCTTTTGTATTTAGGGGGTGGGAGAAGCGGGTAGCTCTTTATGCAGAAGACATTCTCATCTATACATCTGACCCGGATAGATCATTCCCCATGGTAAATAAGAGGGCGGAGGAGTTTGGGTGGATTTCGGGTTATGATATCAACGCTAGCAAAACCGAAGTTATGACCTGGAATATCCCTAACTCACAGTTAAAGGTGGCCACCTCTATGAGATACCTCAGAATACGGATTACCCAAGATATTGGAAATATTGTACAGACCAACTTAGATCGAGTCTCGAATGAATGTCGGAAGCTTTTAAGATCCTGGGCCTTTCTCCCACTTTCTATACTTGGGAGAACAAACTTAGTTAAAATGTCCATTCTCCCAAAGTTTACATTTATTTTTAACACCATCCCCTTGGCTTTTGAACCTAAAAAGTTGGATAAATGCCAGCGTGAGATTAATTCTTTTTTATGGAATTATAAAACGTCTAGGCTGGCCTGGAAGAAGTTGAGAAGGAGGAGGGAGAAGGGAGGGTTGGCATTACCAGACCTATTGTATTATGCTTGGGTATTCCAGCTGACTTACTCTAGGATGCTTTTGAAAACACCACCAAGTTCATCCATGGGGGTAATGTTTAGGGCCATGTTAGCGGGAGCAGACTTTCCACCTGATGGATTTCTATTTAAGTTTGGGGATCAGAAATTTTTCAAGAGAGTGAGATTAAAGACCCTGCAGTCGGCTGTAACATCTTGGGTGCAGATCGGAAAGAAAGTAGGGCTTTCTTACTTTTCAAATTTCTCCCCTCTGTGGGATTCCCCAGGGCAGCCAGCATGTTTGCAGGACAGTCTCGCAACCCCCTTAAAGGAGGCAGGGATTACCAGATGGGGAGAGTTATTTGCAGGAGGGAGGTTACAAGAATGGGAAGTGCTACAGGATAGGGTAGGCCCGGCTTTATCTAGATTTAAATATATACAGTTGGACAGTTGGGCCCGAGCCATAGGCAGGAGGGGTGTCCAATTGGGGAAAGACAGCAATTTGGAACAACAGCTGGTAGAAAGGCTAGAGGGAGGTAAAGAAGTGGCGATTTGGTACTGGAATATAGTGGAGGAGGTGGATGGGGAGTTTACTCTGCCAGATGAGCTTTGGGGAAATTAATTGGGCCTTCACTGTGAGGATTTATGGATGAGATACTTCACTCTTCTATACAGAGTAGTTAAACCAGCTTGGCTGAGGTGCAATAATTTGTTTACTTTACATCGCGCTTACCTCTCCCCCCTAAGGCTCTCAAAATTCCAGCCAGGAAATAAGTGTAACAAATGTAACCTTTTGGAAGCATCAGATACACACATGTTTAAGGACTGTCCTGACATTACGCTCTTTTGGGAAGAAGTAAAGGGCACCCTGGAGTCTATCCTAAATATAACATTGACTATCACTCTTTCATTAATAATTTTTGGTGTAGATGAAAGGGTAACCGGCCAAGCAAAGACTCTCCTATTTTATGCAATTATTTTGGCAAGACGGCAAATCTGCAAATTTTGGGTGGATTCTACTGCCCCATCGCACGCAGGATGGCTAACGTCATTATATGAAACCTCGATGGTTAACTTGGCCAGATCTTGCAGCAAAAGAAATCTGTCTTTTTGGGACTTGTTGGTTCATTGGAGATAGGAGTTCCGGGTTTTCTTTTCCCCGGGTCCTATGATTTTGCCTATTACACTTCATGGACCTTGGGTTGTTGGCTCCTTCGAATACAATAATGGGTCCTCCAGGTTAAAACACCTTGATGGAGTAATAAAGGGTTCGCCCCTCCCTCCTTCTATTCCATCTTTATGAATTTGTCTTCCTCCATTAAATGAATTGTGTCTGGGTAAGTGAGGGCATAAAAGAACTGTTTGTCTCTCAAGGCAGGACACTTACGGTGGTTGGCTTTTTTCTATGGAAAGAGGATATGGCAAATGAGGACAATAAAAAAAACATTCTAGCTTCAATCCTCCAGACCTATTTACAGAATAAAGTGCGAATGAACTGCATTTACCAGGATGCAAAGGGGTCAAAACTGCGCTGTGACGAGAGACAGGGTGCTCCCACCCCCCTTCATATGCTTATTGCTTCGAGCTGACGAGCTCTCCGGTGTAGCACCTGTGTGCCTTGGAGAGGTACATGAACCTGCGACGACTTGGGCACCTTCACAGCAACCCCCAAAGACTTTTCCATGCTTCTAAATTACAACATGCTCTCTACTGATGACGGGCGTTACCCAGAAACACTAGTGTCTAGAGATATCTGCACTGCCAGAACCAACAATGGTGAGAAACAACAACGATATGAAAGTGCGAATGAACTGCATTTACCAGGATGCAAAGGGGTCAAAACTGCGCTGTGACGAGAGACAGGGTGCTCCCACCCCCCTTCATATGCTTATTGCTTCGAGCTGACGAGCTCTCCGGTGTAGCACCTGTGTGCCTTGGAGAGGTACATGAACCTGCGACGACTTGGGCACCTTCACAGCAACCCCCAAAGACTTTTCCATGCTTCTAAATTACAACATGCTCTCTACTGATGACGGGCGTTACCCAGAAACACTAGTGTCTAGAGATATCTGCACTGCCAGAACCAACAATGGTGAGAAACAACAACGATATGAAAGTGCGAATGAACTGCATTTACCAGGATGCAAAGGGGTCAAAACTGCGCTGTGACGAGAGACAGGGTGCTCCCACCCCCCTTCATATGCTTATTGCTTCGAGCTGACGAGCTCTCCGGTGTAGCACCTGTGTGCCTTGGAGAGGTACATGAACCTGCGACGACTTGGGCACCTTCACAGCAACCCCCAAAGACTTTTCCATGCTTCTAAATTACAACATGCTCTCTACTGATGACGGGCGTTACCCAGAAACACTAGTGTCTAGAGATATCTGCACTGCCAGAACCAACAATGGTGAGAAACAACAACGATATGAACGTGCGAATGAACTGCATTTACCAGGATGCAAAGGGGTCAAAACTGCGCTGTGACGAGAGACAGGGTGCTCCCACCCCCCTTCATATGCTTATTGCTTCGAGCTGACGAGCTCTCCGGTGTAGCACCTGTGTGCCTTGGAGAGGTACATGAACCTGCGACGACTTGGGCACCTTCACAGTAACCCCCAAAGACTTTTCCATGCTTCTAAATTACAACATGCTCTCTACTGATGACGGGCGTTACCCAGAAACACTAGTGTCTAGAGATATCTGCACTGCCAGAACCAACAATGGTGAGAAACAACAACGATATGAAAGTGCGAATGAACTGCATTTACCAGGATGCAAAGGGGTCAAAACTGCGCTGTGACGAGAGACAGGGTGCTCCCACCCCCCTTCATATGCTTATTGCTTCGAGCTGACGAGCTCTCCGGTGTAGCACCTGTGTGCCTTGGAGAGGTACATGAACCTGCGACGACTTGGGCACCTTCACAGCAACCCCCAAAGACTTTTCCATGCTTCTAAATTACAACATGCTCTCTACTGATGACGGGCGTTACCCAGAAACACTAGTGTCTAGAGATATCTGCACTGCCAGAACCAACAATGGTGAGAAACAACAACGATATGAAAGTGCGAATGAACTGCATTTACCAGGATGCAAAGGGGTCAAAACTGCGCTGTGACGAGAGACAGGGTGCTCCCACCCCCCTTCATATGCTTATTGCTTCGAGCTGACGAGCTCTCCGGTGTAGCACCTGTGTGCCTTGGAGAGGTACATGAACATGCGACGACTTGGGCACCTTCACAGCAACCCCCAAAGACTTTTCCATGCTTCTAAATTACAACATGCTCTCTACTGATGACGGGCGTTACCCAGAAACACTAGTGTCTAGAGATATCTGCACTGCCAGAACCAACAATGGTGAGAAACAACAACGATATGAAAGTGCGAATGAACTGCATTTACCAGGATGCAAAGGGGTCAAAACTGCGCTGTGACGAGAGACAGGGTGCTCCCACCCCCCTTCATATGCTTATTGCTTCGAGCTGACGAGCTCTCCGGTGTAGCACCTGTGTGCCTTGGAGAGGTACATGAACCTGCGACGACTTGGGCACCTTCACAGCAACCCCCAAAGACTTTTCCATGCTTCTAAATTACAACATGCTCTCTACTGATGACGGGCGTTACCCAGAAACACTAGTGTCTAGAGATATCTGCACTGCCAGAACCAACAATGGTGAGAAACAACAACGATATGAAAGTGCGAATGAACTGCATTTACCAGGATGCAAAGGGGTCAAAACTGCGCTGTGACGAGAGACAGGGTGCTCCCACCCCCCTTCATATGCTATTTACAGAATTACACCTCTCAGTCAGTTCCAACTTCATTCATACCTGATACACCCTTGCACCAAGTTTCTTCAGACATTATTCCTAGTGCCTCGTTTATATATAGAACTTTATCTACACCTAATTCCACACAGGATAAATCTTCTATTGAGATACAATGGGAATAAGACTTATCCCAAACATTGTCTATTTCTCAATGGGACAAGTTGTGGCAAAAACTCTTCAAGATATCCAAAGCTGCAAATATCACACAATCCTTATATTTTATTTACAATAGAGTTGTTATTACTCCCCTACTTTTAAATAAGTTTAACCACTCAATCTCAACATCCTGTTGGTCATGTCTCAATGCTGAAGGTTCGATAACACATTTACTTTACTATTGTCCTAAAGTTTATGCTTTCTGTTAGAAAGTTGCTGTTCTCTTTTCTGACCTTTCTATATGCCTTGGCCTGTTTGTGAATTGACTGTCTGGTTTGAGAGTAACAGGGGCTGGGGAGCCCCCAGGAGGCTGGCTGAGTCAGCCCTAGGCTGAATGACTACATCTGCATCTTGAGAGGTGGGAGGGGATAGCACCTGGGCCTGAATAGGGCTGTGCCTGCCTTCCACAATGCTGACTCCATCTCCTGCTGGGCGGCTGACGACCCTGCCCCTCACTCTGAAAGGAAAGGAGAAGCCAGAAACCAAAGTGCTCAAGGAACTCCCAGAACTGGTTCAGTCCGGGCTCAGAGCCCTCCTGCACAAATAGAACAAAGACTTTTAGGGTTATAAGTAAGTGTGAGCGGGAAATCCGTTACGCTCGCGGATTTTGCGGATTTTTGGGAAATCCGCAATCCGCGAATTTTGCGGATTTCCCGCAAAATCCGCAAAAAAAATCCACGAACGTAACGGGTTCAAAAGTTGAACCCCCACTCATGCAACTGGTGCTGCTTTATTTTATCTAAGTGCTTCCTGTGCAAGCTAACTTTGTAACTATTTTACAACGGCGCTGGCAGCTTCCTGGCGCCATTGTAAAATAGTTGCATGGCTGGGCACAGGTCTGCAGCTCACTCAAGGGACCCCTGCGCCCTTCGGGGCGATTGCATAGTAACACACACATGGTCGCTCGAACTAGTTGATGCTCAAATTCAGTGACTCATTCATTAGCCCAAAAACAATCGTGAGCGTCGTTGAGGCTGGACAGGTGTGCCTTCTTCCCAAATCTACCGTGGAAAATCAGCTGTGATGCTGGATAGGCTTTGCATCCTTGACTTTCACGAGCGCAATACCCGTGCTGTTCCTGTGACCAGGAGCTTCTTTCTCTTCATCTGCTGAACTGATCTTTCTCTGACCTCTTATTCACACAAGAGGCACATACCCTACTGGGCACATTGTGTTCGCACGGGTTTCTGCAAGTTCGCACGCGTTTTGTACAATTTCGCAATTTGCGAAATTTTACAAAACCCTCGCGAACTTGCAGAAACCTGTGCGAACATAAAAAAAAAATCCGCAAACTCGCGAGAATTCGCGGATTTTGCGGATTGCGAGTTCGCAAATCCGCAAAATTCGCGAACGCGAGATTCGCAAAATTCGCCCATACCTAGTTATAAGTACAGGACCCCTGACTACAAAGAATTAGATAATTCTGGAATCAATAAGGAACCTCTGCCAAGGAGAAAGCTGGAAGACTGAAGAAGAAGGACTGCCCTGCTGTGTGACGCTGGAATAACCTGCAGTTGCTTTGCTGCCAAGGAGAGGGGAAGGACTTTGCTTTGCGCTCTGTCCCCTTGCTTGAAGGAATCTCCAAGGGCCTGAGAGGAGCTGGCTCCCTATCTTTGAAGTCCCAGGAACAAAAGAACTTCACCCCCAGCTTCCCTGAACTCTGCTGAGAGAGTTCTGTCCTTCCTAGAGTGCTTGGTCCAGTTGTCGTGTCTCTGGAGGTTGTACCTGTTTTGGGGAGCTGGAAATCACGCTTTTAAAAGAACTTTCTACCTGTTTTGTCGCAAACCCGGCTGAGCGAGAAAATTCCTGCCGCTATGAATACCGAGATCGTTGCAGCGCCTGTCCCCGCTGCCTGAAGACGTTGCACCCTTCATTAGTGGGAAGATTTCCGCCACAGCGAACATCGCCACAGAGCCTGTCGCTGCTGGGTGAGATCACCGCATCACGTCGCTGCGAAAATCATCTCAGAGCCATCGCATCGAGGAGCTGCGAGAGGAAGATCATCGCTGGACCGCGCATCATCGCCCCGGAAATTGTCGCAGCCCCCGAGAATCATCGCATTGTGCCTTTGCAAACATTTGTTCACTACGGATGGTCCGCACCGGAATCCATACAAGTCATCGCCTTCCTCCCCATACAGACCGGATTCGTCGCTACACGCCGCTACATCCAGCGGAATAATCGCTAACGCCTCCCCAGGGTCTCAGGAGGAACGCATCGCTTGTTTTCCACCGTAACAGCTTCTGTTTTGGAACTTTGTCGCATTTAAAGGTACTGTTGGCTAAATGTGACGCAACTGTGAACTTTTCACGCAACTGTGGATTATTTCAATGCTAACATTAAGAACTCTTTTGCAACCATATTCTTGAACTGTGTATGTTGGATTTTTATCGTTTTGGTCTTGTGTAGTTTAGATTAAATACCTTTTATTTTCTATACTGTTGTGGAGTCCGTTTGTGGTGTCTTCACTGTGTTACTGTGAGTTTTGTTACAAATACTTTACACATTGCCTTTGATAAGCCTTTACTGCTCGTGCCAAGCTACCAAGGGGTGAGCAGGGGTTATCTCAGAGGGTTTCCTCCTTACCCTGACTAGAAGCAAGGGTCCCTATTTGGACAGTGGTACCAAGGCCAACTAGAGACCCCAAGTTTTAACAACATCCATAATGTATTTTTAGGTACTATATCGCCCAATTTTGAACACTTCATCTCCAAATCGACTCTATTTGATCTATTAATTGCTGTAGCTTTTAAGGTTATATTAACATGTTGGAAAGACAATTCTAAAATATCCTTTTTACTCTGGTGGAATTTGATATGTGATGAGCATAGAATTGCCTCAGCACCTCATGCTTCAATTCATTTACAAATTAAATCTGATTTATTATGGCTACTGTTTACTACTTATCTGTCAGCGAATTTACCTTATACATAACTTCTATCTTTATATTCAATATTGTCTCTTTATTTTCCTTTTCTTTCCCTTTCATTTCTCTCCCTTCTTCTTTTTCTATTGCTCTCTATATCTTGTTATTTCTTTCCTCCTCTTTCTTTCTTTCTTTCTTATAAAAAATGTTTTCTTCTAAAATTATATGCTTACTCGTATTTTCACAGCTTTTTTAATATACCAGTATAAAGTTCAGTACTATTTTTATTATATGTTATTTATTTGTTCATTTTTTAGGAGTACAGATACAAGTGTTATACAATCTATTCATCCTATATTTTTAATTCACTTATTTTCTGATGATATTAATATATAACTGTATACTTGTATTTGCATCTGAACGGAATATTATATTTGTATTCCTGTGTTATTTATCTTTAATAAAAATTATTTAATTTAAAAAAAGGATGCCATTTGCCTTTTGGGGTTTTGGTGTTTCTTTTTGGCAACATATTAGATAACAAAGACTCTGGATGAAGCATTAAAAATGTCCCACACAAGCGAGAAGGGTGACACAAAAAATATATTCAAAATCAGTGATGTAGTCTTCAAAAGAAGAAGTGAAAGCTTGATCAGCCAACAAAGAAGTTCTAATATTACAGGGGCATGGTCCATGATCAATATGGAAACTCTATCTGCTTGTAGTATAGATTGTGTTAAAGCTTTGGAAACAAATAAATAGTCTATGTGTAATTGTGAGAGGTGAGTGGTGGAGAAAAAGTGTATTCGCTGAGTTTTGGATTGCAGAATCTCCAGAAGTCAACAAGAGATCTAAGGGAATTCAGGGTGGTAAAGTGTTGATGCATTAGAGAAGAAACAACAGGTGTTTTGGATATACGGTCAATGTAGGGATCAATAATTAAGTTACAATCACCCCCAAAAACAACATATGGTGTAGAAATAGACATCAAAAGAGTAGAAAAGTGAGGTTTAGTAGGAGCATATACATTAAACAAATTAATAGGTATATCATTGACTTTAAGGTGAACAATTAACCAAAGCCCTTCGTCGTCCGAATCTTGAGAGAGATAAGATACTTTAAGTTTCCTATTGCAGAGAATCACTGTCCCTCTCTTTTTGCTATTACCTGGAGAAGAAAAGACACTTCCCACCCATTGTCGCTTCAGTTAGAGAACTTCTGAAGCAAATAAGTGGGATTCTTGTAAAAATATCTGATTTAAAATTAGATAAATGAGTAACAACTCTTTGCCATTTAATAGGCATACCCAAACCTTTAACATTCCAAGAAATAATACATAATGTCATTAATCAACTATATAGAATAAGGATAAAACATTGTTTTTACTAATACAGCAAAACAGGGATACAATAAAGAACTTGTAATATTAAGAAAAACGAAAAACAAGCAAAGGTGTAAGATATCAAATGGAAAATATTGATGTTGAAAGAAATAAGAAGAGAAGGAAAGGGAACCAGGAAAAAGAAAAAATATAAGAAAATAAAGGAGAGAAGGTACAGAGAAAGGATAGAAAAGACAATAAAACATACCAAAGACTCAAACATGGGTGGAGGGTGCTGAAGCCACAGAGGAGAGAAGAACAGTCAGCCACGATACTCCGGGGAAGACCACGAGGAGGGCATCAGTTCAAATGCACTATACAAGAATGGGTGGATCAGGGAAAAAAGATGGCACCTGGTGGAAGAAGACACAAGGAAAAAAATTAGTCAAAATGCATCATGGGAACAGTGTAAAATTACAATTATCATTACTATGAAAGAAAAATGTTTAAGTAGGAGATGATCTTGCGAACTTCAGGGGATCGTGTCTACAACTATCAAGAAATTGTTGAAGCAAGACTGGATCATCATAAGTTCTTGTTTTGTTCTTATGAGTTACTTTAAAGAGGCATGGATGGAGTAGACCAAATCTAGCGTTCAAGTTACCTAGAGATGGACGCATGGCTAAGACAAATTTCTGCTTGTCTGCCGTGACTTTCACATAGTCTTGTGAGAAGAATAATTGGGAACCTTGCCATGATATATGATGGTTGATTTCAACAGCCTGTAGGACTTTCAACAAATCAATGTATTCCAAGAAGTATAATATTACGCCTCGTGGGTTATGTTAGACAGATGGATTTTGAGGAGAATGACCAAGTCTGAGTGCTCATTGTATGTTTAACGTTGTAGTTTCTGGAAGTTGGAGGATCTACTGCAAAAAAGACTGAAAAAAAGAAATAAGGTTGGTGCCTTCCTAACCCTCAGCCAGACCATAAATACGTAGACTGTTACGTCTATTTTAGTTTTCGAGATTTTCCACATGCTTCTGTAGTAGTAAGATTTCTGCTTTCATAGGTTGTATTTGTTGAGAGGATGTTTGTAGCGATTTCATTTGAAGTTCCCTTGAATTAATGTTATTAGCCAAAGTAGATCATTTTTCTTCGGGCCTTGTAGGCGTAAGTTTGTTTCGTCCATGTAAGGCTTAAGAGCTCAAAATCCGTCCAGAAGCAATTTTTAGGAGGTTGGTGGTGGAGAAATGGTCGGTGAAAGAGGGAATTCTCTTAGCAGTTGATAATGTAGAAGAAGAGGATATTTTAGAGGCATTTTTCCCATTTGATGTGGACGGATGTGAAAGAGGAGTAAACGTGGGTGTAGAGGTCGTTGGTTCTGTATAATGGGAAGGTGCGACTTGTCCTGATTCCTCCGTGTCGGTTTGCAAAACTGAAAAAGGGTTTGAGGTAAGTATTGTAGTGGATTTAGGACGTTAAATCAGCGCCTCTACCAGACTTAATTCTCCCCATAGACATGTGTTGTACAGCAAGGGAAGCTTATACGCTGTTTAAAGTTTGTGAAACAGTCACACAAGAAACAATGGTATTTGAACTGTAGAAATGGGGAAAGCACAAACTGCCGAAATTATTGAGGAATATCTACTCTTGCATCTTCGGGGTCCAGTTGAGGGTGATGCGGGTACACTGAGGGTGCCGAGCGTCGAGGGCGGTTTGCCAATTACGTTCCCACCCCCCTCCTGTGACCCATGGTGTACTTCCCTGACACCACAAAAGTGCAGATACAATAAAGCTGGAAGCCTCCTAAACCAGGAGTAATTAGGAAGCAAATCCTACTTCCTAAAAATTTTTTGCACTTTTTCACCTTTTTGTGTTATTTTCACTTTCACGTCCCTAGGTAAGGGAGGGCCTTAGCGCGTCCATACCACCAGGGTTTATTACACCAATAAGTCCTGAAGAATGCCTGGTAACATTACACCGTTTCATGGCTGAAACATGTCGACTGATTTGTAAGGAAACTACCACTCAATTCATTGTGGACTCTTTTCCAAACACATAAAATTTTAATAACCTGTCCTTAGTGATCAAAGAATAAAATTATTTCTGATACACTACTGACTTTTTAAACCCTCACCACTCATTAGTTTAATTTACTTTGCACAACACGTCAGAATCTCACTATCCTGCTCCGCAGTAGATCTGGCATTGTAGCACACCAAAGAGGCACTCGGTCTCTCTGGTGGGGCCCAATGATGAAACATGTCATCACCAGGTGGTGAGTGAGGGTTTTCCTTAACGTCCTGAGTGAGGCCGTCAACCCCTTTCCTAGCTGCTCATTACTGTGGTCTGGTATAACCATTTGACACTCTTTTCTTGTTTACTGATTATAACCGGGGAATAAGAGTGTTGCTTAACTCTCCCTACCGCTCCTCCTGTTGAAGCATATTTATAATATTAGCAGGGTTCCCACAATGTATTAAAGAATGATCTCATGAAGAGAATTGAAAAACATCAAAAAGTTTCAAAAATACTGTAAAATTCAGAAAAAAACGACAATATTTGTAGAGGAAACCAGCATGGCAATGCAAAATGGTGAAACAAAGCCCACAAAAGGACTAATTAATGTTCCAGCATGCTTTCGATGGAAAAAAAGAGCAGCTGTGCCAACAGCACATTAAACGTGTTAGAGATGCAAAATGGCAGCCACAAATCCAGTCACAGAGACGCGCCACACATTTTGAAAAGAGGAAGTGCCATACGGGCCTACCACGGCTGCAGGAGGTGTCAGAATGATCCAGAGGTCGTCAAAGGTAAAGTCCCGAGGTTTGCAAAGGTGACCCGGCACTAGCGACCCCCGCCAGCATGAAATTCCTCGGGTCTAGCTCTGGAACTGCATCAGCCAGCCGCCATCTCACCTTGGTGTCAAACCATGCCCCTGGCTCATTTTATTCTCATTAGCCAACAATTGTCAAACTGAACTACACGAAGAAGCGGGTATTTAAAAGTAATGATTCACCCAATACACATGTGTTTGGCATAGAATGGTTCACAATACAGTCCCATTTATTTTTATGATGTAACACATTTTACCATCTTTAAAAGCTTAACGTTAACACCTGGTATTCAAGGAGAAAATTTGAAATGTCATCCACCTCTAGACTGGACACCACTTACCATTTTTCTAGACAACATTCATCCATTCACACATTCATGCATTTAAAGACAGCTTTGAGCTCCTTTTCTTTTAAGGCATCCTCTGATTGTCACGCAAAAGTAAACTATGGAGAAGACAGGTCTTTTCTGTTAAGTGCACTAAAGAATTGCATTCGTTCACTCCCTCGATAAATCTGTTGGCTCTAGTGTTGTAAATATATGGAGAGGAAATCCAACAGTAATGGTTGGAGCAAAATTCAATACCACTATTTTAATTATTGTAGAAAGAAAACCCTTTCGATCATTTCAGATTGCTCTTTGTTGTAACAGCGATAAAATGGCTATGCTGAATGAACATTTTTCTATAGACAAACACAGAAACCACTCTCCTATATGCACCTATTGCTGGACTGCTTAAATAGAGGAAAGCATACACAAAAGCATCGCCTATGTGGGAATACCCAGATGGATCCTTCCTTGAATATGTGGTAGATGAATGGATGGGTGAGTGGATTGATGGATGGATAGCTTGATAGATGGATGGATGGATGAATGGAAGGAAGGATGGATGGATGGGTGTGAGCACATGCAATGAAGCCTGAACATCTGAGTGTTAGTGAATGGATGAACTTCATTGATGGAGCACTGTGGACATGACCCTCCTAGCTGAAAATGCAACAAAGATTTGCCCCGTATTATGTTTTGAATTAAGTAAACAACCTTCACAACGCGGTCAAAACACCGCGGTGCCATTATGACATGTCTTTTACAACGCAAGTTGTTACCACGACTTGCGCTGGAGGGCGCTCTAGACTAAGGAATAGTAGATTTACTATTCCAACACCTTCCCTACTGTAAGTAGGCTGGAGTTGGAATAGTAAATCTTACTATTCCTAAGTCCAGCACCCTACAGCGCAAGTTGCGGTAATGACTTGCGTTGTAAAAGATGCGTTGTGATGTACCGCGATCATTTTGATCGTGTTGTAACATCATACATCCTTTGAATTAATGTATAAATAATTAATAATTTCTCTGCAAATCTTCCACCGGCATATGACATTCCCTTTACAGGAGTTAGGTCATTATAAAACTAAGAGTTATCATTTTCACTTTGCAGATTCGCATTCATAAAATACATTGTTTTCAAAATAGAGATGCTAACTTTTCATCAGATTAGTCATTGCTGACTGCGGTTTTGATACCATAAGTAAATTCGAATGCTCAGTTGAATAGCAAACCAAAGGAAAAAATGAATTAGTAGCAGCTGTTAACTGAAGTTGTAGGAAGGACATAACTTCTATTAAAATAGAATATTACTTACCCAACTCTCTATCGGGAGTGTTGCATCTGATCCAAGTGTGCTCCTGTAATGTGAGATCTGGTTCTCAAAATGTACTGGGGCCCAACTTGTGTCAACTGGCACCTTTTGTCTCTTGGCAGGGGCCCTGTACAAGAGACAACTGAAACTGGCACCAAGCTCGCCTTTTAGAAGTAGTCTCACATGGTGCTAGAAGAGCCGTCTAAGGCTGACTCAGAGAGGTGCTGTGGGCTGGAAACTCAGTACTCATCAACAACTCAAAAAACTTTCACTAAACCGTTGACCGGCTAGTGCATTTTGTTTTATTTTGAAAAGGGAAAGTACTTTAATACTCACAGAACTAAACACATGCATACAAATTTACAAATAGTTTTAAAATGGCAGGTGGAAAACACTCTAAAGGGCCCTTGCAGGGTATTATGGGTGCAAAACCTGAAGAAAACCAAACAAAACACATAGGGAAAGATCAGTATAGGACTACTGCCCATCGTTCTAAGGTACCTTCAAGCATATGTGTGCCGCCAGACACTAGGCTCTAAAACTGCAATACCCATATACGTGCCTGTAGCAAACCACAAAAAGTTTTGCAGTTATTAAAACCTATTCCTATTATGGATTAAGTGGATTTCTAGGGGGTGAGGAGTAGTGATGTGCTATAATAATTTTATTACAGTATCATGTATTATTGTGTTGGTGGTTTTTTTTGTAATTAAAATAGAAAAAAAAATCGATGGTTGTTGGTTGAGACTAGGACTAGAATGAGTGCGGGTGGATTGATTCGGTATGCTGGCGTGCGGCAGGTTGGCGTCTTCATTCCCTGCTCTGTGAGCTTTGATATGCTATGTGACGGCTTACGGACAGCTTTGGATTCGTGGCACATTTCACCTATACGCCCAAGCGTTGTGTGATGGTAGCGTTTAAGTTCCCGATCAAGTTTGGTCAGAGCCCCCTGTAAAGTGTGGAGAAAGAAAGAGGCAGCGGCGGCCCTGGCGCTTCTGCGGCGGCAGCCGCTTTGATCGCTCGCTAGTGGCTAAGCTCTCCCTGGAGGTTGATGAGAGCCTGGGGAAAGCAAGACGGCGGCTCTGGCATTATGGAGAGGCAGCAACTCGGCTCGGTTTAAGAGCAAGAAGGAACAAAGTAGCACTAAGACAAGGGGTCCCGCTTTGCTTCGTGAGTGAAGCTCTGCCATCGGAGGTGCTGAGGTGAGGAGGATACAGACAAAGGCCCCCAGACACTGTTTCTACCGCTGGGGCTACGGGGACGCTTGCACGGGACTACCAGGACCAGGAGTCCATGCAACAGCACACCTGCGGAGAGCTCCGCCCCCCTACCAACGGCCTTTAAGACTTTCCTCTGGGCGGACAGTCTGAGACAGTCTGGGACAGGAGGAGGCAGGGCAGGGTCAGAGACCCTGTACCGTGTCCGACAACACTCTCACAAGTTAAGTGGACCATTTATCTTGTTGTTTTTAACGCTGTTTTTCGCTTAGTCGTACCTCCGTGTTCCCATTTTATGACTTCCTGTTACTAGTGATCAATACCCAACACCTTATAAGCCCCTGATATAATGGCCAAGCAGATATCTACAATGGATAATTATCTAGTTAAAGTCGTTAGCAAGATAAACAATGACCGGAGAAAATCGCTGGGATTAGAAAACTGTTGCATTCTGTTGTATATCCATGCTTCTTTGTACATTCATTTTGCTTTGTCCTTTTTTCCTATGCCTTTTCCTGTCTGGGTCTGCTGCCTGGAATGTATGATGCATGCCTGCATCTTACATCCTGGGTTCCAGATTCCAGACCAACTGTATTACAATACCTGTACCTGAACCTGTACTGAGGTGCTGTGCTTCAACTCTCCTTTGACTATTAAATCCTTTTCATGAAAATCAACTTAAGCATCGTTGGATTTTATATTGGCGACGAGGTAAACCCTGCTATTTCTGCCACCATCCCTAAAGCACAGGAGCAGAAATTTTTAATTTTATATCAGGTTAAAAAAAGGATTAACCTGAAAATACGCTTTCATCTTCATGACAACTATGAACTATCCTCTTACGTCGTAATTGCGAAGAATTACGACCCACCGGCGTTTTTCTGCATATTTTTAAAGCTTTTCGTCTTTATCAACTGAAAAGAAAACGACAAGCAGTACTGTACATTACCGCTTCTACCTTCGTTTTTGGTGCATATCCTGGTGTTTCCAACGCTTCTTCTCCGGCGGTTGGGTGACGCTGAGAAGCCGATGTCGAGCAGATTTTACACTCCGGAAGGTAAATCAAACTGTATTTACACGCCGGAAGACAGAATTGACTATATTTTCACTATTCTTCAAGTACTTTTGCCGAAATTACGCTCACTTTAAAGGAAAAGAAATTAAGAGATCTCTCTCTCCTTTTTAAACTCTTGACTACTAAAATAGGAAAACGTATATCCTACTTTGCTTCGTTTATTTTTTTTTTTTTGGTGTATATTATTACTTTTGAGAAACTGTTCGTTTTTTTAAAAAAAAAAAGAGAGAGTACCTCTATCTTGCTACAGCCATTATGCAGTTTGACCCACCTTCAAAGTTTTTGCAAACCAAAGGAGACCCGCCCATCCCTTGGACTAGATGGAAGGAAGAATTTTTTACTTACCTTAAGGCTATGGATGGTGAAAGGATGTCAGCGGAAAGGAAAAAGAACATTTTTTTACATTGTCTTGGGTCAGAAGGACAGCTAGTCTTTAGAACTTTACCTCCTGTGAGATCGGGAGGCGATTCTAATGTTTATGATGAGGCTGTACACAGAATAGAAGGAAGATTTAAACCTGTGACCAGTGTAGCCTTAAATAGGTTTAAGTTTTATACTAGAGTACAAGATGAGAATGAGTGCTTTGATGATTTCTTAACTGCTTTACGTGCTCTCTCTCTCCATTGCAATTTTGGTCTAATAACTGACGAAATGATTAGGGATCAAATTGTTGTGCATGTGAAAAGCAAAAAGGTACAAGAGCAGTTATGGATCTTAGGCGATCCAAGTTTAGAGACTGCTATTAGTACAGCTAAAGCGTTAGAACAATCCGACAAGTGGATCAAATCTTTAGACAAGGCTTCTGTTCATACCACTCCTTCTACATCTACTGGTGAGGTTAGTACAGTTAATGTGAAAACTCAAAGTTCTAATAAATACGAGGGCAAAGGTAAACAGTTTTACTGCTTTAGGTGTGGAAGCCCAGATCATATAGCTTCTTTTCCACAGTGTCCCGCTTTGAACAGACAGTGTAATAAATGTAATCGCACTGGACATTTTTCTAAATATTGTAAAACTTCTGTTAAGTCAGTTAACGATTACAAGAAGTCTTCTTCTTCTAATACTCCCAGACGTACAAATAGTAATGTATCTTACATTGCAGAGAGAGAGGGTAATGATTCTTCTGTTAGAGAATCTGGTATCGTAATTTCCATACAAACTTCGTTCGATATGACACTAGCTGATACTTTACCTTCTCCAAAGAGTTTAGTGAACATTCTAGGTACAACTCTTGAACTCATGGTGGACTCCTGTTCTCCGTGGACAATAATTACTCGTGATTATTGTGTAGAGTCATTTGGTAGTCTGGTTGATGTAAATTCCTTGAGTGAACCAGACATTGATGCCTATAATTTTGACACTTCCAAGATCAGTTTTATAGGTTTTAAAGAAGTCCCTATTATTGTAAAAAACAATTCAGCAATGATTAAGATGTATGTAGCATCTAAAGGTGTGAATGTGCTAGGTTGGCGGGACCAAGCTAAGTTGGGGATCTCTTTGAATCCTAGATTGAAGGATCCTGTTTGTGTCCTAACTATATCTGATGGGGACTATGACTTAGTATCTATGTCTAAAGAAATATCTAACTTCTTTCCTAATGTTTTTTCTGAGAAACTTGGGAGATTGAATGGTTTTAAGCACAAAATCAAAGTCAAACCAGATACTGTACCTCTGAAGCAGAAGTTAAGAGGTGTTCCCATTAGTGTCAGGGAGGAGCTCAGAGTCATGCTGGACAACATGGTCAAAGATGGTGTCATCGAGGAGGTAGAATCCTCTGAATGGGTTTCGCCTATTGTTTTGGCGATTAAACCCGACAAAACTATTAGGTTGTGTGTAGACCTGAGAGCGTTAAATAAATGTTTGGTCACAGACTGTCACCCGTTACCTAACATAAATGAGATGTTGTGCATGCTTGATGGAGCCTGTGTGTTTTCCACATTAGATCTTAGGTCTGCATATCACCAGATAGAGCTCACGGAAGACTCAAAGCATTTCACCGCTTTCATCACTCCCCATGGATTATTTCAATTCAAAAGGATGCCTTTCGGCCTAGCGTCAGCCGCTTCTGTTTTCCAGAGGGCAATGTATCATATATTCAAGGACCTGGGTGTCTACGTCAAGTGTTTTCAGGATGATATCCTTGTTTTTTCTAAAAATGTCTCTGAACATGATAGTCACCTCAGGGAGGTTTGTTCCAGGTTGGAGAAGTTTGGTTTGACTATCAAAGCTAGTAAGTGCAAATTTTTTTGCAAAACAGTAGACTATTTAGGCCATTCACTTTCAGGGGATGGAGTTGTACCCAAAAAGAATCTTGTGGATGCCATTGTTAAGGCTCCTTCTCCAGACAATAAGGAAAAGTTACTTTCATTTGCAGGGCTTTGCGAATATTATAGCAAATTTATCCAAAATTTTGCAAGCAAAATGGAGCCCCTTAGAGAACTAACTAGAAGCTCAGCCAAATTTATTTGGTCTGAAAGGCAGGAACAAGCTTTTAAACAAATCAAAGAAGAAATTGTTAATGCCCCTACTTTGAAGTCCTTTTGTGTTAACAAGAAATGCATTATTACAGTTGATGCTAGCCTTTATGGCATTGGTAGTGTGTTAAGTCAGTCTTCGGGTAAGGATGAGTGGTGTGTTGCCTTTTCCTCGAGGACATTGTCTCCTACGGAGAGAAGGTACTCCGTAATTGAAAAGGAACTTCTGGCCTGCATTTGGGCTGTTGAACACTTCAGGCATTATGTTTGGGGAAATCGATTTGTACTACGTACCGACCATAAACCTTTGGTGGGGATTCTATCTCCTGGGGGTGGATGGAACTCCACAGCGCGCATAGCTCGTTTGTCTTCACGCCTTCAAGAGTATGATTTCGAGATTGTGTATGTTCCTGGTAAGTGTAATGTGACTGCAGATTTCCTTTCAAGGTTCCCTTGTGAAGATTCTCCTAAGGTTGATAATGACATCGATGTTGTTGCCTCTGTTGGAGATTGTGTTTCCAAGGAGTTTATTTCTTTGTCGGAAGAAGAATGGTTTGTTGAACTTGGCAAGGATGTGGTTTGTCAACATCTGTTTGATTTTGTTAGGAATGGTTGGCCACCCCATAGGGGTGTTTCTCCAGATATAGCTCCCTTTTGCCAGGTTTCATCGGAAATTGAAGAGTTTTCTGGTCTACTTTTCAAGGCTGGTAAATTAATCCCGCCCCAATCCTTACAAGAGAAGATTCTGCTTCTCGCTCACCAGAGTCACATTGGTATGTCATCAATGAAACGTCTGATTAGAGAGAGCTTTTGGTGGCCGGGAGTGGACAAAATGGTGGATAGGTTAGTGAGAGATTGTTCGCATTGTGTTAACAGTGATAAAATGCTTCATGTGACCTCAGCTCCCCTCAAGCCTGTGTCCTGGCCCACCTTTCCCTGGCAGAAAGTGGGATTTGATATATCTGGCCCTTTTAAACAATTGCCTTATAATGCTCGGTATGCTTTAGTTCTGATAGACTACCACTCCAAGTGGCCAGAAGTAAAGTTTGTCAGCTCTGTTTCTTCTCAATCGATTATCCTTTTTCTTAAGGAAGTCTTTGCTAGGGAGGGATTTCCTGAAACTTGTGTCACAGATAATGGGGTTCAGCTTGTTTCAGCTGATTTTGAGAAATTCCTCAGTACATGTGGTATCAAGCATTACACCACCTCTCTCTATGAGCCTAGGGAAAACGGCCAAGTTGAACGCTTTAACCGTGTCCTCAAGGACTGTTTGAATGTTGTGCAGACTTCGGATGATGGTTGGTTGGATGTTGTGAGGAAAAGGTTGTGGACATATCGCATCACCCCTCACTCTGTTACTGGTGTTAGTCCCTTCAGACTCCTTAAGGGTAGGGAGCCTCCTTCTGATATATGTCCCTGGTGGATTAAAAAACTTGACGTAAATAATTCTGCTTGTGACCTTGCTGCTGTGGCCAAACGGGTTGAAAACAAACAGTTACAAATGAAAACCCTGTTTGATTCTAAAATGAAAACCAAGGATTGTGATTTTGGGGTGGGGGAATGGGTACGAATTAGAAAACCTGGTTTTCTAGTCAAGGGTTTTTCTAAGTTTTACCCTCCTATCAAAATTGTTAAGGTCTTTAAAAACAGCGTTGTCACGCAAGATGGTAGAGTCTGGAATGTCCGCAGAGTATTGCAATGTTGAAAATGTACATGACTCTTCTTCTTCGGATACTCCCAGGCTGTCTTCTCCCAATGCTGTTCATGTTGATTCTTCTGTTGCTTCTAGAGTTAAGGCTTGCAATAGACAAAAGAATGTTCCCAGCAGGTATCTAGATTAATGTTTTTTTTTAGGGGTAAGATGTGTTGCATTCTGTTGTATATCCATGCTTCTTTGTACATTCATTTTGCTTTGTCCTTTTTTCCTATGCCTTTTCCTGTCTGGGTCTGCTGCCTGGAATGTATGATGCGTGCCTGCATCTTACATCCTGGGTTCCAGATTCCAGACCAACTGTATTACAATACCTGTACCTGAGCCTGTACTGAGGTGCTGTGCTTCAACTCTCCTTTGACTATTAAATCCTTTTCATGAAAATCAACTTAAGCATCGTTGGATTTTATAAAAACCCTTCTGCGTTACTCACGGAGCCTCCTGTTGTTAGTACTGTGCTGAATCAGGAATTTTCTTGTACCCCCTGATACTGTGCCGATGGAAATACCGGTACCTATTATGCCAATACAGGATTTAACCACACAGGATTCCCAGGATGTCTCCTATGAAACCCCGCCATGGCGCTCTCCTGTTAAGAGAGCAGTGAGGGCTTGCAGGAAAGTACAAACCAAACGTGGTGGTAATCATCATAAAAAAAGGGTGGAAATAACCCCGAAGTGCCCTGTTCGGGCCATGGAGACTTTAACTAATAACAGTGGAGCTAACATGATACCGGAACAATTTGATCTTTCAATGAACATGTTTGAGGCAAGATTTGAAATACTTGTTAAACCTTTAGTTGACAAAATTGATTCTCTGACAATGGAAGTGTCCAGACTAGGTAGTCTTTTGGCTACCAACATTGATAAAAATTATAGTTCTATGACACATGAGAGTGTAGCATTGGGCAGCACTAGTGTTTCAAAGCCTTTCCAGGGAAGTTCCAATATTATTAATTCTGGTGGGGTTGGTGGAGCGGTCAGTCTAATGGTACAGACCCCAGTAATTCCCGCTAGTACGGGGGGGGCTCCATTATCTATACAAAGGAGAACCCGTCCCACTAATCTCCCACCAGACTGTGCCCCTTATGTAGTAGTGTTCTCTAATGTTCCACCTTTAGACCCAAATTCGACCCAACCCACACAGGAAACACATGAATCACTCAAAGATAAAACAGTTTCCTGGCTGAAAAAGCATTGTGGGTTCCCAACCAATTATTCAGATCAGACACTTACCACCAGAAGGGTAAATTGGATTGGGAGTGCTAGGAAAAACTGTAAGGGCGAATGTGTTATTGTGAATTTTAGGCACCCCCAACATGTTGCAACCGTTCTTCTTAGAGCTGCGTCTTTGACACCAGGAGAGAATGATGTACATGTGCACTCATTGGGCTTTTTTTTAAATTATCTTAATAAGGCACCCCATATTATAAACCGTGCTAGGCCCCCCATTCGCAACCATGGTATGATTTATGAGATTACAATACAGAATAGGAATCAAGCCTTAAGTACACTGGACCAGAATGATTGACTTTCGAAGGTCAGTGAGCACATTGTGAGTATAATCCCAAACACATGGGCTAGTAATCGGAACAGGATTAATACAGACCCTAGGTTATCCTTGGCCGTTAACCCCGTACTGAGCTCTGGAACCAGAATAGAACAAGTGAATGGGGGAAAGAGGGAGGCAATTACAGCGACCAAAGTGAGTGGCAAGGATCCTAATGTAGATCTACTTGAGGTTGTGCCCTGTGAAGGCAATGGTACTTGTGGTCCAGCAGAGGCTATGCCTCGTGTAGGTGAGGGCACACGTGGCACACGTGGCAATACCCTGGACCAAGTAAAAAATACCCCTATAGAGGGCTTATCCATCGTGAGTTGGAATATAGCCGGTTGGGTGTCAAAAGGGGAAAAGTCGGGATGGGTGAATACGATTAGGACACATGATATTTTATGCTTTCAAGAAACCTGGTGTACTTTTAAACCCAGCTTTGAGGGGTATGTGTGTTACAGTATTGAGGCCACAGAGTCACGACATGGTAGGGCTAAGGGTGGTCTACTTGTTTTGGTGGCTGTGGATCTATTATTAACTGTGGTTAAGCATGTCATAGTAGGAAATCATTCCCAAATTTTATGGGTACACCAGAAGGATGGTCCAGAGGTACTTCTAATTCATTTTTATAATAATATTTTTGGTAATTCACGGCACAAGGTAATTGAGGAACTGGAAAGTGCCCTCATGAAGCTTGCATCTGATGCCAAATGCATTTTTACTTACATTTGGTTGGGTGATTTTAATTCTTTAATCTGCCCATTGTTGTCCTCCAGGGCTTGTGGCGTGGTAAATAATAATGATGAGAACATATCACATTTTCCACATAATACATATGGGGAGGCTATTAATAATATTCTTAGAACATTCAACCTTGAACTACTCCAGCCAGCAATAGACAGTAGGGGCTATATTATTCCGACATTTACTGGGAGAAATACAAACTCTAATATTGACCATGTTATGGTCTCATCCAGTATTGTGCCACACTGTAAAACCATGGCTATCGAGGATCCCTCTTTAAGTGATCATAATTGTATCGTATTAAGAGTTGAGTCCTGGAAGCGTATAACACAAGGTGTGTGAAGAACCCTAGTTAATGCTGAGCCACATAGGACAAATGGAGTTAGGCTAAGGTGGAGAGGGGAAAAATCCTCAGTGGTAATACCCATGATTGTATCAAAAGCCCTGGCAGATATTAATTGCATCCTGTCAACAGGAAGTACGCCTGTTGCCATTATGAATAATTTTATAAATATCAGTAAAATTATTGATTCTATATTTACAGGCCGTAGTACTGGTAATACTACACACAAAAAGGGTTGGTTTGATCATACTTGTTCAGCCCTGCTTACTCAACTCAGGCAGGCGCTAACTTTAAAGCCCAGGTACCAGAACCAAGTTACGCCTCTGAGACGTGATTATAAATTGTCACTCTCGAGAAGGAAGAGGGACTTGAAACAGGAAGCATGGGATAGTTTATCCCGTGTTGCGGAGACATTTGACAGCTCCCTGTTTTGGTCCACGGGTAATTCGCCCTTTCTACAGGATGAGAAAGCCCCCCACCTTGCATCCATATAAGCAGTGAGACCTGGGTAACCCATTTCTCGGCTATTTTTTATGATGGAGGTCCCAATGAGGGAGAGCACAGGTGCTGGCCTGTAGCCCCATTGGATATTACCCTCAATGAGGTCGAAAGTAGTATAAAGGCCAGTAAGGGGTATAAAGCACAAGGGCCTGACGGAGTCCCCATTGATGTGTATAGGGACGTCCCACTGCTGTGGGGACCTATTCTCACTCTGGTCCTAAACGCAGCGGTGACGGACCGGATGCCGCCAACTTGGGCAGACTCTATCATTGTCCCTATCTATAAAAAGGAGGATAAGTCTGCAGCAAGCAACTATCGCCCAATTAGTCTGCTCGACCCTACGGTAAAAGTTATGAGTAGAGTGCTATTGTATAGGTTGGAAGCCTGGGCAGAGGAGAAGGGGGTTATTGTGAACTCCCAATATGGTTTTAGAAGGGGTAGAGGCACTCTAGATCAATGCCTGAATTTAGAACTTTAATCAGTAAATATACAAGGACGAAGTCCGGCAATTTGTACCTCTGCTTTGCGGACTTGAGAAGCGCATTTGATCTGGTTGACCACGCCATTTTGTGGTCCGTCCTGTTAGAATTAGGGGCCCCGGAGCCGATAATCTTCTTCTTGGCTAGACTATATGGAAAGTTGCAAGCTTGTGTGCGTTATGGGGTCAATTCAATTCAATATCAACTTTATTCGGTAGTTTCATAAAAACACCATAAAAGTTCAGAGAGAAAAAAAAATCACAGTTACAAGTTTATCAGAAAAAGTTAAAAGCTGTTAAGTGTACATTATGTTTAAAAGAAGGCATAAAAGTGACAAGTGGTTCTCAGTTCCGTTTGCGCAAGTTTTCCTATTATCTCTGTTCCTTCGTTAGTGCAAAATAACAATGTTGTTCGTACTTATAAATTTGTGCGATGGCGTATACAAAATTTGAGGTAAAGTACAATCGCTTTAGCATAATTTTCATTTTCAAGATACTGTAATGCCAGATACGCTGGGCGACATTGACGAAAACCCCAGAACTTCAAAATAGGCAGTATCCAACGCTTCCGGGGCTCAATGAAGAATTTGCAGAATAGCATTGTGTGTATCGTTGATTGTGTGGACACCAAATCACAAGGGCACATAGGAAGGGTAGATGTCCTAACGTTTTGCTCTGGAAATGCAACTAATAAATGGAACAGGTCAAGTCTAAAACGGGTAAGCAGCATTCTTTCAAACTGTGTTATTTTAAAATTCAAGTAGGGTTCAGCAGTAAACACAGTCTGGGCTAGTAAGGAGTGTTGGACTGATGGCTTGTGGACCTCGGATAATAAGCGTAGCTGACGTAGATGAATTAGACACTCCTTTTTTAAGGACTTTTTGGGGATTTCCTTTATCTGCGATGGATGGTCAAAGTACCTCCTGTATCCGAGATCTGTTAGTAACGCTTTGACATATGACAGCCATTTGATCTTCTTAGAATAGTCTAACGTTAAAATGTCTTGAATAATCGTCCTGGTCAAATGGCATTGCTCGGTAGCCCATATTCTGCGCCACAGCATTATTGGTTGCAATTTTATAATGTCTGTGATGTAATCAATGCCCAGCTCAGTGTGGCAGGCATAGGTGGAACAGGTTTTAGGCACCGCCAACAGATATCTGAGGAAAGAGTTCTCTATTCTTTGTATTGAGTCCACGTTTGTGAAGCCCCAGATCCCCGCCCCATATGTTGCTGTGCTTACACATTTTGAATTATAGATTTGCACTAGTTCTTTAATTGGTCTCTGCCCCAGTCTCTGCGAGAAGGTTTTTAACGAGGATGTCTCTCGGAGGAATACCAATTTTCTTGCGTTGATAGCTGGGGTCCATTTGAATTTTTCGTCGATGACGATCCCTAAGTAGGGATAGGTTTTGGTCCTATCCAGATGTTCGCCCTGTACCAATAGCTTCCTATATTTTGCATTTCTTTTCTCCCCTGCGTGCATTGTGTACGTTTTTTTTGCGTTTAGTTTCAAATTTAGGCGTGCCATAAAGTCACAGTATCTGTTCAAGGCCCTTTGTAGCTCATTTGGTGTTCTTGCTAAAATAACAGCGTCGTCGGCATATAGGAGTGCTGGTATCTGCCGGCGAGCTGTTAACGGGAGGTCCTTGCTGCCCTGTAGCATGGCAGCCTCCAAGCCATTCGTGTAAAGGGTGAATAGGAAGGGGGCCAGTACGCACCCCTGCCTGACCCCCTTTTCCACCCTAAAGGAGTTAGTAAGCTCACCCTTTGTCCCGAATCTTACCCTACCTGTGGTACCTGTATACAATTCACGAAGAAAATCCACAATTGGCGTAGGAACTCCCATTTTCAGGATTGTACTCCACAGCGTTGAGTGTGCCACGCAATCAAACGCTGCGGAGAGATCGACGTATGCCATATGGAAAGAAGACCCTTTAGCTTCCAGATATTTGCCCGCCAGTAGGGACAGGTTTAGGGCCTGATCAACTGTTCCTAGTCCCTCCCGGAAGCCATATTGTAGGTCTGAGATAATTTTATGGTCGGTAGCCCACTCCTGGAGGCGGTCGAGGAGTATTCGTCCTGCCATCTTGCCTAGTGAGTCCAGGAGGGAGATCGGCCTGTAGCATGTTGGACTGTTTCGATCTCCTTTCTTGAAAATAGGTACCAACGTTGATGTTTTCCAAGACTCCAAAATGCCTACTTCAATGGTGGCATTCAGGACGTTGGTTAGTAAAGGGGTCCAGAGATCTGGGAGGTGTTTAAAAACGTCAACCGGAACGCCATCCGGGCCTGGTGCTTTAGCTGATTTTGAGGATTTTAGGGCTTTTTGGACCTCTTCATGGGAAAAGTGGAGATTTAAGGGATAGGCAATGTGTGGCAGAAATTCAAGCTGGTCTGTGTCTTCAGTCGAATCTTTCGCAAAGACTTTAGTAAAATGGCTCACCCATTCGTGTTGACTTATGGCTACATCAATTGATGGAGAGTTGGCTTTCTCTGTTAAGAATGGGGAACGAACTATCTGCCAGAACAAGGCACTATTATTTAGTTCCGAGCTTTGAATCAATTTTGACCATAGTTCAGCTTTTACTTATTTTTTCCTGATGTTTAAGGCAGCTGTGTACTCCTTTCTGAGTCTGATGATTTCGACTCTGTCCCTGTGATCACTATTCAGAGCTTCCTTTAGGCGTGTAGATGCTTTGGTGCATGCTGAATCGAACCATCCTTTCTTTGGCTGCGGCCTTTGTTTGTGCTTTTTGGTTAGTTCTTTTTGTATGCTTGTTGTAATTGACAAGAAGCTTACTATGGTTTCACTAGGTTGTGTGGTGGGATCCAAGCAGTTTATAATATCCGTTTTGTTATTTGTGACTATTTTTGTTGTTGTTACTTCTTTGTCGATGTTGCCCCACTTCAATGTAAACCCATTCAGAGAGCCTAGTTCTAGATCACTTTGATTTAGAGCGGTCAGAATGTCATATGGTTTGTTTGTTATTATTTCAGCAAGAACCATAGTGATGGGAAAATGATCACTTAGAGGATTGCTAGGGACCTTGAAGTCTTCTATGGTGAATCCTATGGGTGGTGAGATCAGTATGAAATCAATTAGGCTTATTAGACCTCTTCCGTTGAATGTGGGCTGGAATTGAACAGGTGGAATCTTTATTTCATTAGCGAAACTTAGTTCTAGTTCAGCCATGATTTCATTCATTGTTTCCCCCACATTAGAATGTGTAAAGTGCGAAAGGTTTGTATCAGCCTCGTCACTAATACCGCATTTATTGTTGTCGCTATTACTACATAGATGGAGATTAAAATCTCCTCCCCAGACTATTGTGCATGTCTTTTTGATGTGTTTAGTTCGTTGCTCTTGTAATATTGCGGAGATCTCTGGGAGTAGCGTACTCATATCGGAGTGAGAGAGGTTATTGTAAAAGTTTATAATGAAGTATAGTCTTTGTTTGGTGACCTTTACCGCTATGATCTGAAAATTTGTGTCTAAACTTAAGGGGATTATCTCATCCACGGGAAGGGTATTTTTAATATAGGTAGCTAAGCCTCCACTATTTCTGCCAGAGGTTGATTTCGTCGCAGGTGACCAGAAAGTTTTAAAGCCTAGTATGTGTATTGGCCTTATGGCCCATGTCTCCTGAAGGCAGATACAACCGCTCAAATTGATCTGGCTCAGGAAATCGGGGACAGTCTTCTTTGCGGAAAGACCTGCGATGTTCCAGAAAGTAAAATGGATCTGCAAAGTATCTGAGATAGGGTCAGCAGAATTACCTATGTTAGCCCACCGTTCAGCGGCTTCCCGGTTAGTTGGGGCCGGTGTTGCAGTTGGGATAACTTCGTGATTAGTTGTTGAACAGTTGGGATTAATGAGTGTTAGAGGCGGGTGCTTTGGAGTTGTTACAAGGATAGGACGTGAGTTAAGTGATGGGGTTAGGTCCGATTTGGCTGATTGTGAGGGTTCCCTGGTGGAATAGGAATTGGGAAGTCAATCATTAAAATCTAGGCCAGAGAGAGCATTAAATCTATTGAATGTTGGAATATTAAAAGGAGTAGCTAGTGGGGGGGCTACTTGTCTCCATCGGTTATCTCCAGTCTCTTGGTGGGGGGTTTCAGAGAGATATGGATGGGTAGGTGGCGGTATGGGCGTTTGGCTCTGATGCCACTGTACCGAGCCTGTTGGGTATAGGAACTTAGAATTCTGGTAGGTAATGGGAGGGTAAGAAGTGGAAGGGTACGACCTTTCTGGGAAAGGATTCATAGAGGCAGGCGGGATGTTGTTATTTGTATTTAATAAATGCCTATAGAAATAGCCCAATGGAAGAAGGGTTGTATTGAATTCCCATGTGGAGGGTGGTGGTGCCTTAGCTAGTGTCTTTTCGGCCCACTGGGGGTTTCTGAAGGTGATAGCGACACAATCCCCCTCAAATTTTTTGCGTAAGGGGCCTATCCAACCTGCTCTTTGCGTATGGGAAATTTCCCCTGCACATTCTATTGGGAAGTTGCAATTCAGGCTTAACCAATGGAGTACCTTGTTTTTCAGGGATGATGTTGTTTCACTCTGTTCTTGTTTAAGTGTTGGTACATTTACCAATACAAGGACGTAGGCTCCGCATTCGGGTGGAAGGGTAATGCGCGCCGGTATCTGTCTAGACTTATATGGTTGTTCGTATGGTATCTTTGGTTGCTGAGATTTTGCGTTAGACTGATTAAGTTGTGTGGGTTTCTGTGTTGATTTCTGTGGTCCTTTTTGTGATGGTGCTTGAATGCTCGCCGGTTGTGCATTGGCTGATTGGGTGTTTGCGTTAGAAGTAAGTGATGTAGTGTTAGACGTTGAGGGTTTGTTTGCAACGGTTGTGCTATTGCTGTGGGGGTTTTGTTTCGGGAGGGTTATTGGCGTCGGTGTGGATTTCTTTACTGTGGCTATCTTAGAATGGGTGGCAGTCGTGGGAGCCAGAGAAGCTAAGGTGGTAGTGGGTGGTGTGAGATGGCTAGTATTATTGATTAGTCTTGCCATTTTTTTTTCGATGTTGTTTAGGGTTCGCTCTATTGGTGTTAATTGAGTTTTTATAAGGTCCTTGATTATATCTAGTACTTGTGAGTTAAGCTCAAGATAATTTGAGTTGGCAGCGCTGTGACCCCTGTGGACGTCATGAGACGGTACAGCTGAAACAGGGGGGTCATCGGCGTTAACCGATGATGAGCTGCTTCCGTTATTCCGGTAGTTGTTGCAGGGCGTCTTTTTGGACCTTGTGCGCCTTGGTAGATTTTTTTGCTTGGTCTTATTCTTGACTGCTGGTCTTGTGCTGTCTTGGTTAAAAAGAGGACCCTCCCTTATCTCTTTGTCGATTTTTGGTGGAGAAACTGCTACTGGAAGTGGGGACTGGGTTGAGGATTGTGACCCGGTCAGGGTTAGCAGGGGAATTTGGGTTATTTGAGTGGGGCTAATCACCAAAGTGGGTGTTTTTTCGAGGTCGTCCAGGGTATCTTCTCCAAGTGATAAATGGGTGACAGATAGATCAACACTTGTTGGTATTGTGTGAAGTTCAGCATGAGTTTCGCGCAATAATGCGACATTTATTTCCTGTTGTGTGGGTGTTTTGGCTAGGGCCAGAAGGCCCATTGAGGATCTTCGTGCTGCTGCGAGGTCCTGGGAGACGCGCCTTTCTAGGAGTACTATCCCCTGGTTGATCGCGTCATTAGCTTTATTGATGAATTGGTCAATCGGCCCAATTATCGGACCCGCTCCTTGTGCCGTTTTGTTTCTCATTGCCCTGGTTGTCATGGTGGCGCTGTAGCACAGATGTAGTCTTAAGTATTGTGATCAAACCGGGACCAAGATGCAATATAGATAGCGATGTGTAAATGGGGATGTAAATGGGTTGGCCCAGACCAGACTTGCCCAGGCTTGAACGGGCTTAAACGGGCCCGCCCTTTGCCCGGGCTTAGCCCCGGGCTGCGTCCCGCGCGCGTCCCGCGGAACGCGACACTAAACGTGCTAATGTAGACTGAACTTCTAAGGGGGCGTGGCACTGGGAGGGGGCGCGGCTCGCCCGGGAAGAGGACACAGCTGTGGGTGTTGAAGGCTGTTCCTCGCAGTCCCGGGGCCGCGCCTCTCACCTCCTCTGCGGCCTCACACAGGCAAAGTGTCCTTGTAGAGATGCAGGCTACTCCTGTAGCGCCGGGAAACGAGTTTGAATAGTAGCTCCTCTCACGAGCGGCTCCCGCGGAGCGGGGGCCGCGAGGAGTAAGTAGCACTCAGATGGGGGCGGGCACTGGGAGGGGGCGCGGCTCGCCCGGGAAGAGGACACAGCTGTGGGTGTTGAAGGCTGTTCCTCGCAGTCCCGGGGCCGCGCCTCTCACCTCCTCTGCGGCCTCACACAGGCAAAGTGTCCTTGAAGAGATGCAGGCTACTCCTGTAGCGCCGGGAAACGAGTTTGAATAGTAGCTCCTCTCACGAGCGGCTCCCGCGGAGCGGGGGCCGCGAGGAGTAAGTAGCACTCAGATGGGGGCGGGCACTGGGAGGGGGCGTGGCTCGCCCGGGAAGAGGACACAGCTGTGGGTGTTGAAGGCTGTTCCTCGCAGTCCCGGGGCCGCGCCTCTCACCTCCTCTGCGGCCTCACACAGGCAAAGTGTCCTTGAAGAGATGCAGGCTACTCCTGTAGCGCCGGGAAACGAGTTTGAATAGTAGCTCCTCTCACGAGCGGCACTATGGGGTAAACGGCGAGTGCACTCCCAATTTTAATGTAAAGGGCGGAATTAGGCAGGGATGTGTTCTCGCCCCGTTTTTGTTTACTCTTTTTGTTAATGCTGTAGACTTCATCTTAAAACAAGTGGAGGCGGATGCCCCACAGGTCAACGGATTAGGTGTGCCTGTCCTGCTTTATGCAGATGACGCTGTCCTATTATCACGAACTCTGGTGGGCCTTCAACGCCTGATGGACAGGTTCTCTGCTTTTATCAGGGAAAGAAAGTTACTGATTAACAAGAGTAAGATGCATACGATGACCTGTGGTGCCAAAAATAGTCAAAAGCATGCCTTTTTTATTGATGGGGTTAAAGTGCAGCAAGTCGAAACTTTTTGTTACCTGGGTGTGACTTTTACGAGTAGTGGGAGTAGGACCCAAGAACTATCAAGTGTGAGGACTAAAATGGCAAAGAGTGCAAACGGTATATTTAAATTTGCTTCCAAGATTGGTGAGAGACGGATCAGGGACATGATGATGATTTATAAGGCAAGAACTGTCTCAATTGCACTATATGGGGCCAGTATGTGGGGTTACACTAATATAGATCCTGTGCAAAGGGAAGAAAACGTATTCCTTAAGAAGCTGCTATGCCTACCCTAAGCATGGGCGAATTTTGCGGATCTCGCGTTCGCGAATTTTGCGGATTTGCGAACTCGCAATCCGCAAAATCCGCGAATTCCCGCGAATTTGCGGATTTTTTTTTTTTGTGTTCGCCCGTGTTTCTGCCAGTTCGCGAGGGTTTTTACAATTTCGCAATTTGCGAACTTACCTGTCGGGTGCAAGTTTTGCGAACTTGTTGTTTCTACGTGTCCAGCCTGTTTGGGACACTCTTCTTCATCACTGCCACTCTCTGTCACCACTGCCACTCTCTGACTACTCATGCCACCCTCTGGCCCACCCATGCCACCCTCTGTTTCATCACCACACCCTCTGGTTGTCCAGTGTACATTATTTTCGGCAAAGCAAAGCACACCTTCCCTGCCTCAAGTGACCTGAATTAATTTGGGGCTGATTAATGTGTCACAGAATATTTTTTTAGCTGGCACCTGCTTCCTTAGTGCGCCCTGATTAGTGATCTTTTGCACTTGCTAAGTGCTTTCATTGTTGAAAAATTAGTTACAACACCTGCCCTGCCCCAACTGACAATAATGAATTAGGGGCTGATTAATGGATTTTAACTTCCAGCCTGGCTCCTGCTTGTCTCCCTTAGCTGTAATTCAGGACCTTTGTGGCATATGTGTAACTATTCTGAGGTTCAGAGCAGGGTCACATAATAGTTGCAACTGGCAACTGAACTCTGAAGGGGCCCCTCAGGAAGCACTACAGGAAATGGCTACTAATGATGAGCCTGAACTTTTGAACCTGGCAAGTAGTTTCAGTTTTGCTAAGATCGTATTTCTGCAATTTAGCACTTATTCGCGGGGCGCGAAGTTGTACTGGGAAGCCGCGAACTCACGTGAACAGTGCGAGCAGTGCGAGCAAAATCCGCTGCTCGCGGATTTGCGGATTTTGCGGGAGATTCGCGAATCTCGCGGATTGCGGATTTCCCGAAAATCCGCAAAATCCGCGAGCGGAACGGATTTTCCGCCCATACCTAGCCTACCCTCCTCTGCCCCAACTCATTTGATTCACAGGGAATTGGGTGCTGCTTATCTGGGCGACCTTATTTCACTGAGGCCACTAATGATATGGCGCGCAATTTGGAGGAAGGAAGATACAGCCTTTACCCAAAATGTAATCAAGGATTGTCTCGATCTTGATAAATTTAATAAGATACCCTGGCTCAAGTATGTAGTAGACAGCTTTCGGGATATTTTTGGGCTTGATATCTTGTCGGAAACTGGTTCGGCTGGAGATATTCCTAAACAGGAGATTAAAAATATTTTTATGCAATATAAAGCCCAGAAACGTCTAGCAGTTAACTGTCAACTTAACACAGTATGTATTTATAATAAATACATAGAAGGGGATGGGTTTCAGTTGTATCTGACTACGGTCACTAGACCTAGCCATAGGTTTGTCTTAACCAGGCTTAGATTTGGAACAGCCAAACTTGGTGGCCTTTCCACAACTTAAGAAACATCCTGTTGGGCCATGTCCATGCGATGCGCGTTCCAAGCAGAGTACCCTGCACTTTATGTTAATTTGTACTCTTTTTTTTTTAATGTTAGGATGGTTTATCTAAAACCTATGTTTGTAAAGTATGGTATTAGTGGTGTGGAGGACGCCATGAAGCTGATTTATAATGTGGATTCACCTGACAAATGTTTTTATATCGCATATTTTTTATGTAAATCTATACAGTACAGAAAAAGTATGGGTTTTTTAAAGTTATTTATTCAATTAACCTGTATCTGTGTTGTATTTTATAATGCATTTTGCTTGTGTGCTTTTATGGACATTGTTTACATGTGCCGAATAAAGCTTCATGAAATGAAATGAGTGCGCATTTAATATGGATGATGTGGGGCTGCTAATAAAGAAGAGATTGCAATCATATTGCTTACCTTGTCTGCTTCAATGACAACACTTTTCTCACTTCGAGAGGTTCTGCTGCTTCTGTGTGCTGTGCCTCGTCTGAGATACATCAGGCCTGAAGTTTAACAACAATCTGTAGCATCCATAGTGACCACACTGGGCATAATTTATTTGCAGAATAAAACATCACTTTTGAAATAAGCTAGTTTTCCAAGGGTTTTACTGTGTGTCAGTCTTTGTTGAACAACTTGTTTATCTTGGATCCATTTGGGAGTATTTTTCTGGGCCCTCTCGCTATTTTAAGAGATTCTTCAGCAATAGAAGGCTCTGAACTCACCAGCAGGGCATAAATACCAGACACAAAGAAACAGGCACAGCAAGGAGCAGCTATGATCTAGGGAGGCAGTCTCCCAAATTACTAAATGCATCCTGAGTGAAAACATTCAGGCCCCAAGGGAAGGTAGTAAGTTCTGTGAGTGCAACTGTGATGAAACCTCCATGTTTTGAAAAAGCACAAAACAGGCGCATGATACCTACACTGGACCTTCATATATTACTCTGCAGTGCCACGAAAACGAGGCCTTTTTTAGTTGGGGTCATTGGTCCATGCAATGCATATGATAAAACAGATTGTATGTGCGGTGTGGACTGAAAAGTGAGAGCAGTCTTGAAATCCTGGCATTGTGCAGGCGGAGCGTAGTGCAATTCCGGTGGCCCTACAAAAGGTAACTGATATGCATCCATCTTTTCACTGGTGGCCCTATTACATTTAGTGTCCCGGAAACCCAGGGGCATTTGTGCATGCCTGTGTGCCCCCAGGGAACTACAGTATTGCAGATGGGGCTGCGTACGCATACAAATGTACTCAGGCTCCGTCCCGAGGGGCTGTTCCTTCATTTGCATAGTGATGTAGGCCATGCAAATGAGGGCGCGCATTTAACTCTCACCAGCGCCACAATACAAAGGAGGCGTACAACAAAGATGCTGTTCGGAGGTGCAATGATTGTCCGCCATATATGAGACTGAGCACACATGGGCAGTAAAGTAAAGTATGAAGTCTTATATAGCGCACGACTTACCCTGGGGCATCTCGGCGCTTGCTTAGGGAACCCGTCCTGGTATTCCCCTGTGAGATAGCCCTGGCAGGGTATCCACAAGGTGAAAGCCAGGCATCCCACCGCGAGGGGCCGTTGTGGAGATTAAGCAAGCTATTGCCCAGAGTCGCAGAGTGTGAACCCGTGAGCTGAGAAGGCACCAGAGCGAGAATTAACGAGTCCGCGGAATTTTGAGCCCAAGACCCGCCGAGGCGGGGAATTGAACCCTGGTCCCGGACCGAACTCAAGCTCCAGGTCTGCCGCCTCTAACCCCTGAGCCACACTTCTCCCAACCGCTGGGGACAGGGCGTTGCATCCTCATAAAAGTCCACCTGGTGCAGACCCAGACCACGCGTCATCTCCCCAAGTACAGCCTCTGAATCTTCAATATACAGGTGATGCAGAGGAAATGTGGGCAACAGGTGTAACGTGTGACAAGTGAGTGATATGAGGTGACTGCAGATCGTGTAGGACAGTTGTGTGAATGTGTGTCCACGCCAGTGTTTTAAATGGAAAAAAATAAGTGCAGGCACTCACCAGCTTTAACGGAAGGGGCGGGGATGGGGGCATGGCTAAGGGAGACAAACATTTAGGATTTTCTTTTGTGCAACTGTGCACAGTAAATCAGCAACTGTTCTGCCTTCTGTAGATCATTCTTTGTGGCTCTGCTTGCACAAAAGGGTAATTTTAACGGTAACTTTCAAATTTCCTGTGTACAATGTGACTCTGCACTTACGGCTCATGAAAGCTATTGGATTGCACATTATGCAGAATTATGGATACAGTGGGAGATTTGTGAAAGAAACATTCGCAATAATAAACCATTATTCCCTTTCTATTTAGGAGATTGACAAATTTTGAGAGCAAAAGAGAAGTTGCCTCACTGCAAGTTTGTATAAGGAGTGATAGTTCAGAAGAGAGAAAGAAGCATTACATATCGGGTGGTGGGTTGGAGAACGTTTTTGAGTTAACTCTTCAATAAGATTTTGACTGAGGTAAAGTGATTTGCCCACCTGGGGCACGCACAACAGGCCCTGTCAGACTCTGGGGTTCTCAACTGTTGGAGGATGTACAATATATGTATCTTTCCTTGATTACAGATTTGGCTGTTCCCTCAAGTCGAAGACCTACTCACTTACTCAGTTATGCACAGTCAAGAGCATGGGGATAGAGGCACATCCCGACAGGAAGGCATGTGCATACTGAAGGCACAGGGCAATGTGCCATTCAAAGAATCTTAGTACAGTGTCAGCTGTTTTAAAGGTTTGAAGCTGTAACACAGATATTGATTAGAATAACACTCTTTAAAAGAAAAAACTACGTTTTACATTTGAAGCTGATTTTTTATACACGTCTATGGCCTAGATGTAGGTAATAGCAATTTACCGAATGGTAAATACCGAATTTTAAAGATTCGGTATTCACTATTCGGTAATTGCTATGTAGGTAAAATATTCGGTAAAAATACCGAATCTGTAAGATTCGGTAATTACCGATTCTGTAATTACAGAATCGGTATTTGCCATTGATTCCTATGGACCTTGAAGCACATAGGAATCAATGGCAAATACCGATTCTGTAATTACAGAATCGGTAAAATTACCGATTTTGCAAGGGTGACAGGGTGTCACTTTGACACCCTGTTGCACCCCTGTTTCTGGCTTCTGTGCGATGTGACACACAGACATGCCCTTTGGGCATGTCTGTGTGCCACATGGCACAGGTGTACATGCACAGATGTGCATGTACACTGGAATTCGTTATTTACCATGGAATAGTATTCCATGGTAAATAACGATTCGGTAAGGGCCTGTGGCACTGATTACAGTGTCACCTACATCTTGATTTACAGAATCGGTAAATTTACCGATTCGGTATTTTACCGATTCTGTATATTTACCGAATCGGTAAATATACCGATTCTGTAAATTAAATGCCCCTACATCTCAAAAGCCAAATACCGGTCGGAAACGGCCGAAATCGGCCGTTTCCGACCGGTATTAAGGCTCCTACATCTGGCCCTATATCCTTTATATTTGTTTATAGTTCAGCATTTAAATGGAAGCTGCAAAGTGTATGAGATGTATACATTAGAATAGATTGCTTACACCCCTACGGAATTCTTGTAGGACTCTTATTCAAACACTGAACCATTTAAAGGTTGTTAGAGTTGCCAGATAACCAAGCAAAGATCAAAAAGATCCTTTCGAGATTCCCTTGGTGATGCGTTGCTACATGGTGTCCACAAGCATTTTCCCCCTTCTTTCTTACTGATGTCTCTCCTCCTTCTACCCATGAAACTTATTTTCCATGCCCATAAATGTATTCTCACCTCTTGACTTTAGTCTATCTCACATTCCTAAACCTTTCACATGCTAGTTTCTACTTGCTGTCCCTCATGTCATGCACCCGTTTTTCCTTCCTTATATTCGTCTATCCACATTTCTCCTTTCTCTTCCTGCCTTGTCTGTCTTACTCTCCCTTGCCCAGTCTCTTTCTCTCCTATGTGTCTCTCCTCCTTTACTCAGTTGCCTTACTTCATTCTCTTCTCTTGTCTTTCTAGAGCTTTTCATCTCTTTTCCTGGTATTTACCAATCCGTCTGTCCTCTTTCTGCATCACTCAATCTCTCTACCTCTCTTACCTTTTCTCTCTCTATAATCAAAGCGGTTGTGGAGAAGCGCAGGCCTACCTCTTTCCCCTCTGTACATTGTGACGGGCGAGATAAAGCTCAATGAAGATTTATGTTGGTCGGAGCCCCAGCCGGAACACCTGTGTCTGCTAAAGTGCGCCCGGGCACACAATCGGCCCGCTCCAATCCACATCGTAACAGACCAGGCGGCAGACCGATGGTGCATATATCAGCCCAGAGGGGCAACTAGAGCCACATTTCGGGGTGAGGGGGGGCTACTAAAAACATCGGGGTGGGGGGTGGGGTGATTCTTCCAGAAAGATGCAGAGTGGGAGACGCAGGGGCTCTAAGAAGGGGTGAGATAAGCCCTCGTTAGCAAGTAAACGGTCCATTAAAGGCCTGCAAAGATTACACTCGGGACCAGCTGAGTGTCTACCCAGGAAGCTGTCTCACACGACGTGAGGGGGGGGGGGGGGGGGGGGTGTTCGTTGGGGGTTGGCTGAAGCCCTTTGATCCTGATAAGCGTTGCGCGCCTGCATCAGCCGGCACAACAAAACGCATCTAAACATAATCGTGCAATGAGAATGGGTGGTTGTGTGTAAAATGGCGATGTAAACCACGGTTAATGCGCACATATTGTTCATTTAGTCAAGGAAGTGAAGATGCTGCTCTCTGCTGATTGCAGCACAAGCTCTGCAACCTGATCACACGCACAGCCAGCCAATAAGGTGCTCTATAATTAACTGACAGTCTGGGAGTAGCTAAGAAATGCGTGCTGCTAAGCTCCTGTGAGTACCGGTACTCTCCTTTCTGTATTGAAAAGTTCCGGTACTCAAGGGAAGAAAATTGAAAAGTGCGTACCGGCCCATTTAAAGCACTGGTCCACGCGCGAGTGTGTTGAGTGTGTGCCTGCGTGCGAATGTGTGTATGTGTCACTGAAGTATGGGAACGTGAGACTGCTTGCTTTTCTGGGTTTCTGAAAATCCCTATGCCTTTGTTGTCGGTGGCAGTGCCTGACCCCACAATGGCTGGTGCTCTGGACACTGCCTTTTTAGGGCTCGCCTGCTGTGCGCATGAGCACAGCTGGAAGCTCTAATGGGGCTTATCCAGTGTTGAACCACCACTGGCGATTCAACTGGCGATTCCTTTAAGTGCATGTGCTTTTTAGGCCATTGCGCAAGCGCAAGCCCTAAAAAGCGCGTGCACAATGCCACCAGCCATCTGCCTGCCTGCCTCGCATTACCACATCAAAGGCAGCCGTCCCAGGTCATTTGTCACCTCCTAATTATTCACTGCCTGCCGGCCGTATTTTCAGTTTCGTCTCACAACTGTTGTCCTAGTGTGCAGTATATCACACTCTGCGCTCAACAATACCCTTTCTTTCACAATTTTCGTCCCAAAAAAAGTTTTTGTAAATTGGATGTAACTAACTGAAAATCTGAAAAGCAAAGATATTTCCATGCACTACTTATCTTCTTGGGGTCTTTTACAAAAGTATGCATTCTCCTTGAGTTATAGCGGAAGGCATGCCACACATCAGTTGAGTTATCTCTTGCCCCATTAGATTGCACCCGAGTCTAGCTGTTTTTTAGTGTATTTTCCAAAATGAATTACTTTTTCGATCTGTAATTAGACAGACTAGTCTTCATTGTCTGGTGAGGAACCCGGATTGGGCGAAAAGGACCCCCGGCTTTAATCCTTAGTTCCCATGTGAAGAATTGTTCAGGTAGCAGTTTGATTGTTTTTTGCAACACATCGTGGATAGTTTAAAATACTGTAGATTCATAACTAATGCTAGATTTATGTGCCCTTTTCGAAGTGACAGCTTGTTGCCACCCCCTGTCCCTGAGCAAAGGAACATCTTTTCCTGGTTGTATGACAGTGGGTAATCCTCTACTTGTCCCCCTAGGCGGCTGGCTTGTCTTGCCTTGTCCTACCACCCACTCTTCATAAAGTCTCGACCTGCTGATTGCTTTTTTCCAGCACTAGTCACTTTTTCCCTACATCCCGTGTTTGCACGGGAGGTGAGATTGGAAAAAATTCAAGGCCAGACATTTAAGTTGCTTCATGGACAAGATCGATTTTTATTCGTTTCCTTGTGCTGACGCACATGGTTTAGTATTTTGAGAGCTCGGGTATGTCAAGCTGCGTTCTCCAGCTGCGCAGCAATTAGCCTTTGGAGATGTCGGGTCAGGCTGGAGTGGAGGTCGGAGGCGTCATAAGCTGCAATGGGATGTTTGCATAAAGTCAAGTGTTGATGTATGCCCCCATTAGCCAAACCTTGGCAGTACGTCTGATTTTGTCTTACCTTTTATCGTGTATTCTTTCACCTTGGAAACCTTGTATTTATGAATTTACTGGCTTGCCACGTACGGTCTGAAGACAATCAAACCTTGCCATTTCATGTTTCTCACACCAGTGCAGCGCTGCATTTCCTACTTTTAGTGATTCAGGCACCGGCGTAAGGGGTTGCGTTTAATGCCTGGGTCCCATGACCTGGCCCCTTCAAATAATTTTTCTCGTCACCTTTAGTAGTGCGTGAAGCGTCAATTTTGTTTCAAACAATTACCGCCAGTGGCTTGATAGACTTAATTAAGGATGCATGGGTGGGGTTTAGGTGTTCGGGCTATGCCGACCACTAAGAAATGCTTTCTCGGGCTGGCTGTTGGGCCAAGCAGGTTTCGCCAGAGTATAGCAACACTCAAGACAAAGGAACAGGTCTCCCTGCATCTTTGTAGAGCATAATTTAATTACAACACAGGCCTTGTACTTTTGATTTTAAATGGGCGGTGAATGTTCTTGAAGTCCTTCATATATCTATTCACTCTTTCCTTAAGAGGGCTTTTCGGAGTTTTGGTTTAAGTACTGAGTGCACTGTGTAGTAGCTAGCTAAGGCGCAGTTATGTTGCCATGTGCTGTTGCCGTGCCCAGACAACATTCATATATATTTTCTTTCCTTTCTGCACACATTGTTGCGATTTATTTTGCCCTGCTACTTATCATTTTCTAAGCAGACCTTTAAAATTCGTCATTCCTTAAAATATAGTGTAGCTTCGGTATTAATTAAACACCAACCGGTTTAACAAAACCTTCTCCCAATGCAGATGTTAACAAACAACCCTCTCATTTACCGTTCGTACTCTTTTCTTTTCTGTGATATAGTTTTCCTTCCAGAATAAAGTCCTACATATTTTTCTGCATGTATCTGTTGGAACAGTAGCAAGCACTTGTCATAATTTATCCAGCATCGTTAAAGGATAGATTTTTTTTTGTTTTGAGAGTTGTAATTTCCGTTAAGGCTCCCACCACACAGCTTCACCTACACAGCTCCACCGAGGCACCCACCAACACAGCTCCACTGATTCACCCACCACACAGCTCCACCGACACAGCTCCACCGATGCACCCACCACCCAACTCCACCTACACAGCTCCACCGATGCACCCACCACACAGCTCCACCGAGGCACCCACCACACAGCTCCACCGAGGCACCCACCACACACCTCCACCGATGCACCCACCACACATGCCCCCACTACATATGCCCCAACCACACAGCTCCACAGATGCCCCCACCACACAGCTCCACAGATGCACCCACCACACAGCTCCACCGATGCACCCACCACACAGCTCCACCGATGCACACAGCTCCACCGATGCACCCACCACACAGCTCCACCGATGCACCCACCACACAGCTCCACCTATACAGCTCCACCGATGCACCCACCACACAGCTCCACTGATGCACCCACCACACAGCTCCACCGACACAGCTCCACCGATGCACCCACCACACAGCTCCACCGATGCACCCACCACACAGCTCCACCGATGCACCCACCACACAGCTCCACCGATGCACCCACCACACAGCTCCACCTACACAGCTGCAGCGATGCACCCATCACACAGCTCCAGCGATGCAGCCACCACACAGCTCCACCGACACAGCTCCACCGATGCACCCACCATACAGCTCCACCGTTGCACCCACCATACAGCTCCACCGTTGAACCCACCATACAGCTCCACCGTTGCACCCACCATACAGCTCCACCGTTGCACCCACCATACAGCTCCGCCGAGGCAACCACCACACAGCTCCGCCGAGGCAACCACCACACAGCTCCGCCGAGGCAACCACCACACAGCTCCGCCGATGCACCCACCACACAGCTGCGCCGATGCACCCACCACACAGCTCCGCCGATGCACCCACCACACAGGCCCACCGATGCACCCACCACACAGCTCCACCGATGCACCCACCACACAGCTCCACCGATGCACCCACCTCCACAGATGCACCCACCACACAGCTCCACAGATGCACCCACCACCCAGCTTCATCGATGCTCCAACTAAGCTCCACCAATGCACCCACCACACAGCTCCACCAATGCATCCACTAAGCTTCACCGATGCACCCACCACACAGCTCCACCGATGCACCCACCACACAGCTCCACCGATGCACCCACCACACAGCTCCACCGATGCACCCACCACACAGCTCCACCGATGCACCCACCACACAGCTCCACCGATGCACCCACCATACAGCTCCACCGATGCACCCACCACACAGCTCCACCGATGCACCCACCACACAGCTCCACCGATGCATCCACCACACAGCTCCACCGATGCATCCACCACACAGCTCCACCGATGCACCCACCACCCAACTCCACCGATGCACCCACCACACAGATCCACCGATGCATCCACCACACAGATCCACCGATGCATCCACCACACAGATCCACCGATGCATCCACCACACAGCTCCACCGATGCACCCACCACCCAACTCCACCGATGCACCCACCACACAGCTCCACCGACACAGCTCCACCAATGCACCCACCACACAGCTCCACCTACACAGCTCCACTGATGCACCCACCACACAGCTCCACTGATGCACCCACCACCCAACTCCACCGATGCACCCACCACCCAGCTCCACCGACACAGCTCCACCGATGCACCCACCACACAGCTCCACCGACACAGCTCCACCGATGCACCCACCACACAGCTCCACCGATGCACCCACCACACAGCTCCACCTACACAGCTGCAGCGATGCACCCATCACACAGCTCCAGCGATGCAGCCACCACAAAGCTCCACCGACACAGCTCCACCGATGCACCCACCATACAGCTCCACCGTTGCACCCACCATACAGCTCCACTGTTGCACCCACCATACAGCTCCACCGTTGCACCCACCTTACAGCTCCACCGTTGCACCCACCTTACAGCTCCACCGTTGCACCCACCATACAGCTCCACCGTTGCACCCACCATACAGCTCCGCCGAGGCAACCACCACACAGCTCCGCCGAGGCACCCACCACACAGCTCCGCCGAGGCACCCACCACACAGCTCCGCCGAGGCACCCACCACACAGCTCCGCCGAGGCACCCACCACACAGCTCCGCCGAGGCACCCACCACACAGCTCCGCCGAGGCACCCACCACACAGCTCCGCCGAGGCACCCACCACACAGCTCCGCCGAGGCACCCACCACACAGCCCTGCCGAGGCACCCACCACACAGCTCCGCCGAGGCACCCACCACACAGCTCCGCCGAGGCACCCACCACACAGCTCCGCCGATGCACCCACCACACAGCTCCACCGATGCACCCACCACACAGCTCCACCGATGCGCCCACCACACAGCTCCACCGATGCGCCCACCTCCACAGATGCACCCACCACACAGCTCCGCCGATGCACCCACCACACAGCTCCGCCGAGGCACCCACCACACAGCTCCACCGATGCACCCACCACACAGCTCCGCCGATGCACCCACCACACAGCTCCACCGATGCACCCACCACACAGCTCCGCCGAGGCACCCACCACACAGCTCCGCCGAGGCACCCACCACACAGCTCCGCCGAGGCACCCACCACACAGCTCCGCCGAGGCACCCACCACACAGCTCCACTGATGCACCCACCACACAGCTCCACCGATGCTCTAACTAAGCTCCACCAATGCACCCACCACACAGCTCCACCAATGCACCCACTAAGCTCCACTGATGCACACACCACTCAGCGCAACCACAGCATCACTCAGTGCAACCACAGCATCACTCAGCGCAACCACAGCATCACTGGTTCAAATATGTTCTTTCAATGTTTCAAGCGGTTTTCAAGCTTTCTTGCTTTATTAAAAATCACAAAAAGATGTTAATATTTCACTTCTGTTTTTGGATTTTCGTCACAATAAAAAACACTGAACATAATCTTCACAAAAGTTATTTGCAAAAGTTTAAGCTATTGCCATTACAAATTACATAAATTTATTTAAGTATTAATTATTTACAAAAATTAAAAACCATTGTTATTTGTAATATCAATACATCTAAGTCACGTAAATACAAAACATGTTGCATTACAAATGCTATAGGTGTTTGCGAAAGTTAGAACTATTGGCATTGTAAATGACAAAGCTATTAATTTAGCTATTTTAAAAAATAAAACAAATAAAAAAAAATTCATTTATAAGACCAATAGCTCAAACTTTCCTAATGCGAGCCCTATTGCATTTCCAATGCTTGTTCTGTTGGTGAATGAACACACCCATTAGAGTGTCATGGTGCAATAGGCAAGTGAAATTCTTGCTGTCTCTGGTTAGCAAAGATAGATTATCTGTAGTGCTGACAGAAAAGACGTGCACATTAAACAGGCTCTGTGGAGTGGCATCACTCATGGAAATAGACAGGAGAGCAAGTATGCAACATAATGATAGCATAATGTGCTGTGGAATGCCTGCAGTTGTGCAGCGTCCCATCTCGAGGGGCAGGCCTCTCACTCCCTGCCCAAGATGTATCCATCCCTTCCAATAAACGAGGACAGAACGAATGTCAGCGGACTATATTTATGCTCGTAGAAATGCCAAAGCTGGAAACATGAACGGGCTTCTAAACAATTTGATTGTAGTTACTGTCAACCGAATTGATCTGATAAATTACTTATACAATCCGAACAAACGGATGAGTCTTTGAAGTCTGTGGTTAGGGCAGCAGCGGAATGAAGGGGCGCTGCGCTCTTTTAAATGTCATTTTTAGTTGGTGAGATTGCAAATGCTCCTTACAAAGCGCTCGAAAGTGGCACCATGTTTAGTCTGCAATTGAACAGGCAAGCGATCTTTTTCCCTGATCGATACTTCTCAGCTGGTAACTCTGCCGTTTGGCGGGAGGCGAGCATAAATGTGCAAAACAATACCTTTTAAAGGCAGTTTTATCAACTACTTGAGTCCGGCTATTGTATACTACAGAAGCCTACCCGACAGGGGATTTTTCTTATAAAAACTGTGCAGTTCAGACCTTATCCACATGTTTATATTCTCGACACGTACTATGCAAATAAAAAGCTACCATCCGCCTGTATAAATAATTAAAATTATTAGTGTAAACCAACAGTACCGGAGCTGTACAAAATGCTAAACTACGGGGCAGATTTACAATAACTGGCGCATCCCCAGGGATGCACCAGATATTGTGCGCCGCAGCTCCGCCACCCATGGTGCGCCGCATTTACAATGCGGCGCACCATGGGGAAAAAAAAGGCACAGATGCGTGACGCATCTGTGCCGTAAAGGCGGCGCATTGCTGGAGTTGCGTCGCAAGCACGACGCAGCTCCAGCAATGCTTGGGGGTGCCCTATCTGTCCAATGCTGCGTCAAGCCTTACGCCTGCTTCAAGCAGCCGCAGGGTTTTGACGCAGAATTGGCCTAAAAGTGACTGAGTGAAATCTTGTAAATTTCACTCAGCCACTTTTAGTAGGCGCCGGAACGCCTCCTTATACTATATGTATGACAGGGGAAACCCATTAAACCAAAGGGTACCTGGGTAATATAGACTCAAATAAGAAATTGGTACCTTGGTTATACGGTATGTATTATAATTTGAAATAATAAGGAATAAAAATAAAGTACTCCCTATATTAGTGTTTATATCACTGTGACCACACTAAGTATATTTATCTCTTTTATATAGCCTCCTATCTCATCATGACCCACAGACACGTTAGCGGTTATTACCAAATGATTTTTATTTTTATCAAGTAAGAAAATTTATATATCTCTCATTTCTGATTTCCAAACACGTTTGTATATACAAATAGTTTTTACATATATACAACAGAATAGAAGCCCTTCGTTTCGAGTTAGGATGTCTCACCAAACCCTTAAACAGACATTCCTATTGAGATCACGCAGACTCATATGAGGAAAACAATTAGGTGGAACTAATTAAACCTAATGTCTTAAAGATCCCTCAACACACTATTCAAATTAATCAAAATTATTTATATGTATCTGCTGTCTCTTTATGGTCGACGCGTTTCAGCCAATCAATTCTGGCCTCTTCAGGACTAGGGCTATTCACAATCCATCGGGTATTAGAGTCGAAAGCCCTTTACAACTTTTTCATGGGCTCTTTTTATATGTGTAAACACTCTCTGCTCACTCGGCAATACACTTAGTGTCGTTAAATTATAGAGGCGGACATATACAAACACTTCAGAGAGTCGACCGATTTGAAAACAAGGAGAGACAATACTAAACACCCCGGGGAGAGAGGAACGCGCATTGCTGAGGCTTTCACCCGTGATTGAGCAATTAGAAATATTTAAAGAAGCGCTTGGAGCGCGAGCTGAATGCTGAAGTCGTGAGGTTTACCGACATAGCAATATTACCATTATTTGGATTGCCGAGTGAGCAGAGAGTGTTTACACATATAAAAAGAGCCCATGAAAAAGTTGTAAAGGGCTTTCGACTCTAATACCCGATGGATTGTGAATAGCCCTAGTCCTGAAGAGGCCAGAATTGATTGGCTGAAACGCGTCGACCATAAAGAGACAGCAGATACATATAAATAATTTTGATTAATTTGAATAGTGTGTTGAGGGATCTTTAAGACATTAGGTTTAATTAGTTCCACCTAATTGTTTTCCTCATATGAGTCTGCGTGATCTCAATAGGAATGTCTGTTTAAGGGTTTGGTGAGACATCCTAACTCGAAACGAAGGGCTTCTATTCTGTTGTATATATGTAAAAACTATTTGTATATACAAACGTGTTTGGAAATCAGAAATGAGAGATATATAAATTTTCTTACTTGATAAAAATAAAAATCATTTGGTAATAACCGCTAACGTGTCTGTGGGTCATGATGAGATAGGAGGCTATATAAAAGAGATAAATATACTTAGTGTGGTCACAGTGATATAAACACTAATATAGGGAGTACTTTATTTTTATTCCTTATTATTTCAAATTATAATACATACCGTATAACCAAGGAATGCCTCCTTATGGCGCAGGGCTTTACAACGTGACGCATCTCCCAGATGCGTCACGTTGTAAATACCCTGCACCATGGTGCATCTTTTGCGCTGCCGCTGTGTCACAAAAGTGACGCACCGGCGGCGTAAAAGAGGCGCAAGGGGCTTGTAAATCTGCCCCTACTTTTCTAAATGTTACTTCACCGAACACAAAATCTCAAATATCAGAAAACGAAAACACTTTTTTCGTCGATTGTGGACTGCTATTTCCTGCTTCGCTCTTCATATGCACCGGCTGTCAGTCTCCGCGGGTTTGGCGTCAGGTTTGTTCTCTCTGGACAAGAGGCCCGGTACTTATTTTTCTGTTCGCGTTTTCCTGTCAAGGTTATCGTCTCTGGTGACTCGAAGTTCAGGTGCGTCATCTTCCCTGAACCGACAGTCAATGCAAGACTTTCAATATGACCAGTCTTGAAACGTGTTGTTTTTGGTCTTTGGCTGATAAAAATTAATTATCCTCCTCAGACCCTGAACAGGCGTCATCATCTGCAGACGGATGGGCCAGCAGTCTAAACCTGGGGACCAGCTATTGACGGTTATGCAGACACATTGCCCATTTTAAACTAATTTCTTATGTTTTGGTGTCATTTTATCCATTTGATAAAGTGTGATCCTGTTCCAAAGTCACAGAGAGAATTATAAATAAATGCATGGCTTGTGTTTCGTTGCATCACTATTAACTCATTAACTAATTAGATTCTTTATTAACCATTCGATGACTTAAAATCTTTACAGTAAAACACCTTAAATAGCTAACATACAATCAAATGCACCATGCCAGCATGGGCGAAGTTTTTAGCAGTATGCTCCTAAAGAGACTGCATTGCCATAATCTAAAAATGATGTCTGTGCTCCAGATCACCCCAACATTTGCTTGGACCTGTAAGACAAGAACAAAAAAACTATTTACAGGAATTCATCAATCATTCTTATCAGGTCTGATTGACGAGGACCAACTCTCTCTTATAGTCTGTTTAGCCACCTGCAAGACCTTGAGTTACATAACTTCCACCAAGGATGGGGCCTCGGCTGATATGATTACTGGATTGATGGACCTCACAGGTCAACAGCCTGTTGCTTGGAGTTGAGTGCTGTTCTTATTTGGGGAATGAACTTGCAGACTCTAGCCAGTAGACAAGTAGTTGTTTTCCGAAAAACACCGGTCCAAAACAACCCCGCTGGTTCTGAAGCCCTTGTAATTCTATTAAAGAAAGGTTCCCACTAATGCTACTCATAAGGTCTGGGAAAAGGGGGGAAAACCACAAGGATGCAATCAATATCTCCCACTTGACCTATAATATTTTAAATTTGGCTTGACACAGCTCTAATGGGCATCTCATCCTGTATAAGTCAAGGCACAATGCAAGAGATCATTTCAACATTTTATTCAGAAATTCTCATTTCTTTTCCTGAATTGATGTGTTTTTGTATTTCAATATACATTTTTACAAAAATGACACAAAAATATCCTTTTAAATAGTTTGCAAATACATTTTTTTGGAAAAAGATTTTTTTTTAAAGTATATATTTGTAAGGCATCACATACAATGACACAATACGTTTATAAAATACAGTACATACATATACACTTCTTATAAATGGTTAATAACTCTTCATAACCCCATCAAAAGAAAAATGAAAACCTCATCTCATCATACCACACCTCTCATTCCGACTCATCCTCACCATAAGCAAACATACATGCTCACATTCAAAACCACCTCAGTATCCCAACTAACAAAGGCGTACTAATAATACACATGGTAAAAGTCCTTTTCAATTGTCCATGCTATTGCCACCAGACGGGACTGTATCATGCCAATGTACGTTTCGGTGGATTCAAAAAATTTATGTTCACCTTCCTCAGGGCCATAATATCTTATATTTCTTTATCCATGACAGAGGTGTGATGGGGAATCCAATGGAGTAGATTAGAGTATGCTGCTCTCCATATCTGAGTCTCCTAATGGATAATCCTTGCAGTGCTGCAACGTGCTGCAAACTCAGTTGGTTTTAGAAGGAATATAATGAGCTTGGTCCCCGTCTTTCTGCTTTCCATTTATTAGTGGGTTTGGGTACCGTATGTTCTCAACTGTACCGCAGAATTTCTGCTTTCAGGGCAGACAGCAGTCAGGACCATGGGTCATCCAATTTTTCCTTATGTGCTACTCTGAGTAATCCTACTAATTCTGAACTCTTTAACTCACCTTGGTCCTATTCCTTTTTCATGTCACTGCGCCTATCTGTGCCACATGGTCACTTTTTTCATGCTCGAGCGGTCCCCGTATCCCTTCCCGTGTGTCTGCAGCTCGCTAACCCGGAGAGCAATTGCATTCTTGAAGTTCTGAAGCCCTTGGCCTTTAGAGCTGGGCGCCACAGACAATGTCGATCCGCAGCTAGTTTTGGGCAACAGCATAAAGGTATAGCCTGGATTCCCTGTGGTAATTACATAATCAACAAGAAACATTATTGTCTAGTCGCGCCCGTTTTGGGTTGAAGTCCTGAATCCTAAGGGCGATGATACAAAAAAAAAAACATTTTCCTTCTGGCTTGGACCGAGAGTGAATTGCGCATGTAAGGTTGTCCTTTTCCGAGAGTATATGAGTTGTTTAGCGGCAATAAAAAATAATTATACTGGAGTGAGGATTGATCCAGTAAAAAGGAGAGAATCTGAACGTGGCGCTTCACGGCTTTAGCCCAAGCGGAGTAGGGAATTTCACGGAGGGGCATGGTCTCTGCCTCTAATTTCAGACGATGTATGGCTTGGTCCAGCTTGATGTGCCACAGGAAACCCTCGAACCGGAAGATCAGCTTTAAAGAGTGTTTGAGAGTCTATTCTGGCACTTTCAATACCGCGTGTAATATTTTATTAGGTCCCCCTGAAGAGCGAAAGCTGATCTATTTAGACCAATCTCCAGCCTTAGCCTGGTGTTTCTGGAATGTCTGGGTGCCTGCAGCACTGTTTTATATGCTGTTACCTGAGCTGCATTGATAACATTTGTTAGGGCGCCTGGAAAGGCTAGGTGATCATAAGTAATTGCAGGCATTAGTTTGGCCCTGATTACTGTCAGCATGGGCTCTTTCGAAGGGATAGCTAAACGGTAACTAAGACGTCTTAGGGCCAAAATTATTTTGTTGATTCTCGGCTCTAGTTCCTTTATATATTTGAATGCTGTGGCCCGCTCTGTCAACGATACCCCCAAATAATTATAGGCAGAAAATGTTTCAATACTCGCCAAGGGACCAGGTTGCTTGCTTTTTATGGGGGTATTTACCAAAGATAATTATCTGTGTTTTGTTTTCATTAATTAGCAGACTGATTGCCAGGTTATAGACTGCCAGACATTTGAATGCTCTTTGGAGCCCCATTCTTGTGTGATCCATGATCTGAGTGTCATCTGCATATTGGAGGGTATCCAGGGTCATCTGTCCCAGTCTTGGAGGTGCTAGGCATCAGTCTTTCAAGTCGAGCCCCAGATCTGCTGTATACAGATTGAATAATAGAGGGGCCAGAAAACAGCCCTGCTTTAGCCTGGTATTGGTGTTGATTCTTGAAGTTACCGATGTTGGGCTTTGTTTAACTCGGACCCATGTCCCCTCATATAGGTCTTTTATGGATTTTAAATAGCAGGACTGGATCCCCCAGGCTTCAAGCTTTTCCCATAATCGGCCGTGATTGACTCTGTCGAAGGCCTTTGATTAGTCTATAAAGCAGCAAAATTAAACTGGCTTGTTGCTCATTACTGCTTGCTTCGAGAGGTAGGATAGCGCTAAAATGTTATCCATAGTGAAGCTGTTTTCCCTGAAGCCAGTTTGATAAGGTGGGAGAATGTTGTTCTTGTCCACACAGTCTTCAAGATCTCTTAATAGAAGAGGGTCGTAGATCTTTGCTTCAATGTCAAGCAGGTCTAGGAGCCTGTAGTTGGAAGGGTTTGAATGATCACCCTTCTTATATAGGACACAGAATGGAACTTTTCCAAGATTGTGGAACTGTAGCAGTGAAATATAAGTGATTGAATAGTGGGGGGAAGGTGGAAGCAAAATAGGCGGGAGCCGATTTGAAGACTCGGGCGGGAATGCCATTCGGTCCTGGAGCCCTGTTGGTTCTGGTGGCTTTGATAGCTCTTGTTATCTCACCCTCTGTATATACATCAGACTTACTAGGTGCTATAGAGTCTCCCTGTGTCTTTTGTGGCTTATTAACTGTTGCTATGAGCACGGTCCACTCTAAGCTTGACGGGCCCTCCTTGGTCTGTGCACCTATATAAAGCCCCTTCACGTACTGCTCCCACATGTAGCCCGCAAAGTTGGTTTCTTTGGGCTGGCTGCAAGAACACAGGCTGTTGATGAAGCTCCATAGCTTGCCATTGTCTTTCCCTTTGATTAGTGAAAACTCTTTAATCCAGTTCCTTTCCGAGTGAGATCTCTTCAGCTCCCAAGCTTTCTTGTTATATGCAGTTTGCAAGGCCTTGATGGCCTTTCTTAGTTCACGTTTGAATAGTTTCAGGCATTGCGTAGCTCTACGTTCCGGCACCAATTGAGTGGGGTTACAGTTCCTATTTGGTCAGTTGATGTTTCTCAGGTAGCTCTGTTGGTCCATTATCAGCGCTTCCCAGAATAAAACAATGTACTTAGTTTGTTGGGTCTGGAGAGCCACTTCCCTTCTGGTTAGATAATCCAGGTGGTTGGAGCTTAATTTGGCGGTCCATAATAATCTTTTAAGTACCAAGTGTCGTTCTTCGCCCAAGGTTGCTCCAATTGATTCAAGGACATACGCTGATTCCAAGGCCAGATTGAAGGTGGCGAACAGTGGCCTGTGGTCGCTTTTGTCTCTGTCGTCCTCAGCAAAGTCACTTAGTTTGAATGCCCCATCTCTTTTGATAAAAATATAATCTATGGTGAATATTTCCCTGAAAGTCGGCAGTGGGCTCCATGCAGGACAGTTGTTTTTTTTTATTTCGGGAGTGGATTGAAGCTTAAAGTTTTGGAGAAGGGAGAGCAGCAAGCCTGCTTTCTTCCCGCAGCTGGGTAACTCTTGAACTTGCTCTAGACCCCTCGTGTTAAAATCACCCGCAATTATCGCAATGCGTTTCTCAAATCTTATGAGTATGTCTTCTAAGTTGTTGATGAAGGATTCCAGTGCCTTTTGGGATTTAATTTTTATTCGGTTGATGTAACAATTAATTAGTAGTAGGAACTGGGGCTGTGAACCCGTCTTAGCACTTCGATTGTGATAACTAGGAGGTCTGGTGATTCTACTATTATAACTTTCGTTTTGAATTTGCACAAATGATTTAGGAATATCGAATGACCACCAGGCGGGCAGTCAAAGATGTTGTATTTAGTAGCAGGTTTATAATGTTCGTAGGTGCCACTTATTTGAGTATTTTACTTGGCCCAGGTCTCCTAAAAACACAAAATATCCCCTTTTGCAAGAACATTTTGAGTAACCTTGTCATTGAGGTTAATTCTTAGCCCTGCGATGTTCCATGAAATAAGGGTTAGGTTGTCTAGTTATCCAGTACATGGGGTTGGGCGTCCTCTTCTGGCGTTCTTGTTTCTTCGGTTAGGGACATTGTTGCAGAGGCTCCACAATGTGGTCTTGCTCTAGCTGAAGAGACCACCCTCTGCGCTGCTAGCCCTGTGCGTGATGTGAATTTTTATCAGTGTTCTAGGTCGACAGACTTGGTCTCTCTCACCCAAGCTTTTGTTCATAGTGCCTTTGAGGATTGATGTAGATTCCCCCTGAACCTGTTTGAGTAATAGAATGAAAGGGTATTTTGGCATGCTAAGTGCTGTAACCTCGATTCTTCATTCTTCAAGACGTGGGGCTTCACCAAGGAAGGCCAGTTGAATTTGCTGATGAGTGAAACCGACTATGGTGGAGTCTCCATGCGTATCCTTCTCCAGAGTTCTGAACTTTTCCCTCTCTATATTCTCTGAAGTAATTGATGTCAACGCATCAAGGTGACCCAGTAGCCGTAGGATGTTGGGCCTATTCAAGGTATCATAAGAGCCTTTGGCATTGCATCTGGGGGTGAGCAGCACCTCGTAGATTACGTGATCGTTGTTGGTATTGAGGGTGCACTGGGTCGAGATGTCTTTCCACAGAGCGGGCCTCAGGCTGTACAAATTTAGTTGATTATTGTGGTTATCGCTTGCCTGCGGTCTATTTGCTGCCCATATGGACTGACCTGCTCGTGTTTGATAAGCATGCTGCACAATCTGATTCGATGTAGACTGTTGCATCGCACTGTATTTGGGCTCTGAGCCCAAGAAGGTGGTGGCCTTTGTTTGAGTGCCTGCAATCTCCTGGGGAAAAGGCTGCCAAACTGTCTTTTCTCAGGTCTCCAATGTTGTATGCCCTGCTAATTTTGGGCCCTCCTCTGGAGGGGAGTTCTGTCGGCTTGAATTCTCATCTTACTGATGAGTACCTTGCTTGTCGATTCTAATTTAGTTGACGCTCTGAGATTGAAAATGGGAAAGATGGGTTTTGAGTTATTGGTAGGCTCCTTATCACCCAGGTTCGGTGTTGTTACTGGTAGAGATCTTCTTTGTGTAATTTTAGTTTTTTTCTGTTGTTTCTTCAGCTTCTTCTTGGCCCACCTTGACATTGGAGCTTCCGCCCCTGCCACTTCATCTCTTGCCTTTGCCACCAGAGCTACTACTTCTTGGGGAGCTTTGGTTGGTATATGACACTTTCCGACCTCATAGTCCTTGCTCCCCAGGGCTTTTGACTGTGTTCTTATTGCTCCAGTCGCTTGGCCCTGCCTGAGGATCCTTGATTGTTTGGTTCCCTTCAGGGAGATGAGATATAGAGGTATCTAATTGCACAATCTCCCCCTCTAATAATATTGGGGAGCTTTGTTCTGTGGTAGGTGTTTCCCTAGGTCCTTTGGCTACTGCCAAAATGTAATTTAAAACTGCTGGTAGACATGCCCACTTGTCAATAATGTCGGCACAGGAGTTGTTATGAGCTGATTTGGCTTTCTGGGTGTCAAGAGAAACCTCTATTTTGGCCAGCTTGTTATCTTGGTGCGCCAAGTGCTGAGCAATTGACTAAAGGAAATCGATAAGTAATTCCATTTTGCTAGACTGCCATAAGAGGGCCCTGGTGATAGTATCTAGAGTTTCCCTCAGTGCTGACAGATTTAACTCTGCGTCAGTTACTGCTTCCGTTGCATATTGGTGGGCTTCTTGACCCATAGGGCCACCGTCCGTTTGGTGAATTTTCCCTTCCAAGTTCTTTCCCAAGTTTATTGGGGTAGCATTCTGCTTTTTTTTCAATGCTTAGCTCTAGTTTTTCCAAAAAGGAAGTAGTTGCATTTTCAATAACTGGGGAATTGGCCTGAAAGTCCCTCCGGGCTGACGTTGTTGAGGCAAATCTGCTCTCTGTGTATGTCACGGGGTTAGCCAGAAACCCCACCTTGCTCTCTTTGACCTTGTCCTCCTCCTCCTCGGTCGGCCATTCATGAATTTCTGCCGAAATCCATATTGGAATTTTGGCCTAAGCTTCGAGTGTTAGGGTATTCACTGGGCTTCCTGCTACCTGGAAGGTGGTCGTCTCTCCGGTGTGAGTGCCACTCCACACCCCTGGCGGACTTGACAAAATGAAGGGGTGACAGCCTTGCATTTCCCCCCTGGAAAGGGACTAACAGGTATATCTGTTATGTCTGTAACGTCTGTTGGGCCACTGAGGACCTGGAAGAATTGAGTGATAAGCCCTTGGTGGAAGATAGTACTATTGTTTAATGCGTGTGATTGTAGGGTTGCTATACTTCTTGTTATCCTACTTTGGGCAAGTCCTACGTGTTTGGCCTCTGCCAGGTCTAGTTCCTTATCGTGTGATGGTTTCCTGTTGAGCACCATACTAATTTCTTAGACCAGATCTTGATCTTGTACTTATTGTATTTGGCCCTGTTGCCCTGTTGCCCTAAGGGAACATGACGAGGGGGGCCGCCAGCGCTGCCACAAGCCGCACCCTACCTATTAGGGACGCTTCAAAGTAACCGCCCAGGCACACTCTTGGTTACCACCAATGAATGGTGGAGCGCTCACAGTCCCCTCTGGCACCAGTGCTTTCCGCCAAACTGAAACACTCCCCGGATCATCTGCAGTCTGCAACAATCGGGTTTCAGCCGGAAAATCGTCTCTGTACCAGGCTGCCGTGGGATGTCAAACGGGATGTCCAACAACGCTTGTTGCTCTAGTGGGCATATGGATGTGTGGAAGGGGAGTGGTTTACAGAGGAGGCACCCCGGGGGTGGAGTGTTTTTTTTGTCTGTGGTGGCGTCTGTGGATACCAGCTGCTGTTTAGCCATAATAATAATAATATTGATAATAAATCCACATTTGTAAAGCGCACAATCACCCGCAAGGGTCTCTAGGCGCTGGGGGCTGTCAGGAAGATTAAGCAAGCTATTGCCCAGAGTCACATTGTGCTGGGCTAATTTGCCGCCGGTGATCGAACCGTGAACCCCAGATTCTGGAGTCAGTCAACCTAGCCGCGGCGCCAGACCTCTTCCACCATGTGCCAGTAGCCGTGAGCCACAAACCAACCTCAGCTCACCGCAATAACCCAGAAGTCTACGGTGATCCAGAAGATCCAAATCCGAATCCGAAAACCGTTCCAAATCTGAAAACTGCTCCCCGCCTATCACTCCTCACTACGTCCGTGTCCGTGTGTGGACGCTGTGAACCGGAACCGTAAACTAGTTCTGTTCTCGTTGCACCACTAATAAACGTTAAAATGCAAAAAAAAAAAACTACAAAGAGAAACAGGTAGCAGAAAAGAGAGCTAAACTATTCACCATTCCACAATCACCAAAGTACTAAAAAATAACAGAATGCAGCAGTCCGAAGAAAGATTTAGAAGTACAAGCACTGGCAATGCCAATATGTCTGGGCTTTGCACTCTCATGCGTTCAGCAACTAGTATTGGTAAAGTGAAGATGCATATAGGGCTGCCAGTGTTGCATTGGCTTTTCTAAACAGACAAGTGTTGTGCGCATGCGCCGTGAGTCCTGTGTGTGCCTACGTAAATAGGTATAACGTTGGTAAGGCTTCCAGTTTTCCGATTTTACTGATTTTGACACAGATAAATACAGACAGAAAACAATCCATTCCCTGCCTGTATTTATTTTTAAAAGCCAAAAAAATGTGCTTCTTGTGAGTGAATCTTCTTGCTGGTCTTAATTATTTCTAGACCAACTGCTAAGCAGATAGACACCATGGGGCGCCAAAAACAGGATGAGATTCCCTTAAATACAGGCATATCTTAACATACATTTGTATATAACGTTCAAATTTAGGTGTCGGAATAGTGCTTTGTTATATCTGCCTGTTTAATATGCTAAAACGCAAAAGGCCGCAAAGTAGGAGTGCATGTTTATCAGCTAAATGTGGAGATATACCATTTTATGACTCAATTTATTCTCAAAACATAAAATAAATATGGATAAATACCAATAAATTGGCCTAAAAATAAATGTGGATAAATGGAGACGGAAATGGTAAAAAAATAAATACCATAAAACTGGGAGCCCTAGGCATGAGTAATGACACTGGAGGAGATTGTATAATTTACTATTCTAAAATAGTCGATGGCCATTATAGAATGAAACATCAAAATGTATAAAAAGTCAGTTAGAAATGCATGGAAACTATTGAAAACGGACACCAGTTGCCAAGGAGCGCTTTTGTCTCTGGGCCGGCTCCCCCTCAGCTGCTGCCAGCTTCAGCTTCCCTCTCGAACTCCGTCGGACCGAACCACCAATCTCTGTACTGTCTCTGCTATATCACTGTTTTTATCCTCTTCACCCTTGTTTTGCCGCCATTTTCTCCTCTTAATTCTTGCTTTCTTCCAAAGTTTTTATTCTCTGAACACTTGTTTTGCCTCCGTTTTCTTCACTTCATTCTTGCTTTCTCCCACTGTTTTTTATCATCTTAACCTTCATTTTGTCTCCGTTTTCTTTACTTAAATCTTGCTTTCACCCACTGTTTTTATCCTCTTGCCATTGTTTTTGCCTCTGTTTTTCTCACCTAAACCTGTTTCCCCATAACACCAGCTCTCCCTTACCTCCTTGTTTTTCCCACCTGCCACTTCCCGCCATCACTAATCAACTCCATTCGCACCTCCCAGGGCCTACTGAATGGAGGCATTAGCGTGGCCATACCACCAGTGTGCTAAAGGCAAGCCTGTATGAGCCTGCCCACACCTGCACCGCATCCAGCGCCAGGAACCCTAGTCTTCCGCTCACCCAGAGCTATACCAGTGCTGAGCTGACAGCCCTGAACCCTGGACCCCGCAGTGACAAATGCTGCCACGCATCCACTCGCTCAACGGTAGGACCTTTCTCCTGCCACCACTGTCTCTTCTCCTGTGATGTCAGAACCCCCACACATGGCCCTCGCTTGCCACCACAGAATCGGAGCAGCTCCTCTGCCTCCTGATCAACACTCAATCTCTCTGCAAACAAACCATAAGATTTGGGACACCATCACCTCCCTCATCCCAACGTAATCTTCCTCACCTACATATTCCTCAACCCAACATCGCCACCCGACCTTGCCACTGCCACATCTGATGGATTTAAGATAATCCACTGGGACTGCACCAGAAGCACAGAGGTGGAGTAGCCAACATCCACAAAGATTCCATCGATTGCACAGCCGCCACGGACGGTACCACCTCCATCATGGAACACCTCAATTACCAGTCCAACACAGACAGAAGGACAACCAACAGAGGCACCCTCACTTACAGACTGCCAGGACCACCACCCCGCCTTCTACGAGGCCATTCCCAACTTCATCGCAACCACTGGCCATCAACTCAGAGAACTTCATCTCCCTCAGAAACCTAAAATTTCAGCTCAACAACGCCAGCACAGTCAACCTCCTAGAGTGCATGAACAACATCAGCCTCTCCCAACTAGTCATCGGCCCCACTCACAACAACAGACGCATGCTCAATCCCATCTTTACAGCCAACAGCAAAGTGAGATAGATCCATACCACCGAAATCACATGGTAGGACCACTCAATTGTTTACTTCACCATCACAGCAGCCCCTGCTGCCTCCACAAATCTGCCCAGCACCACTTACAAGAGCTGGAGCAAGATATCCGAAAAACAATGGACTAACACCCTTAGATCCTCCCTTCCGGACACCACCTCAAACCTCGAAAAGGCTGTAAAACACTAAAACACTTGGATCACTAACTGTGCTGACAAGATCACCCTCAGTAAACCCGCCAAACCAGGCAGACTCACCAGCTGGTGCACCACAGAACTAAAAATCACCAAACGCAAGCAGCTGTAAAGAATATGGCAGTATAGCAAAGACCAAAACCGAACCAATAACAATTTAGCACTCAACAGCTACTGCCAGCGCCGTAAAAACACAAAGAAGAATGCCCTGGCTGTCACCTCAAAGCCAGATCAAACAACAGCAAAGAACTATCAAACATCATCAAGGAGATCTCCAAACCCTGTGCAACCAGAAACATCATCACCCCTCCTAAGATCTTTGCAACACCCTAACAAACTGCTTCCACAAAAGGATCACTACCATTTATGAACACTTCGACTCCCAGTCACACCCATGCTAGCATCATCAGCCTCCTCAACCTCATCGACTTCCACTGGAACATCAGGATTACAGCATGGGACCAACTCTCCATGCAGATCACTTAGGCCATCATGAGCTCCAATCACTCAGGCGCACCCAGAGACTCATTGCCTGACAACATGTTCAACCTGGGGAACTATACCATCTACAAAGAACTGGCCACCATCTTCAATGCTTCCCTCACCTCTGCCACTTTACCAGAGAAATGGAAACACATAGAAGTCATAACACTGCTTAAAAAACACATATGCAAACCTGAAAGAGCTCAAGAACTACTGGTACATATCTCTTCTCCTTTTCCCTGCCAAAGTCCTGGAAAAATGTCATTAAACACCAGCTCACAATCTACCGATACAACAACAACCTCTTGGATCCATCCCAATCAAGGTTCTGCACTAACCACAGCACTACTGAAACTGCCCTAATCACAGCCAATGACAACATCAGGTCTCTCTTAGACGAGGGAGAAACCGCTGCATTAATCCTTCTCCAACTCTCAGCAGCCTTTGACCCTGTGTCCCACTACACCCTCCTAAAAAGGCTCCGTCAGATTAGGATTCATGGAATGCCCTCAAAAGGATTGTAACCTTCCTCACCCGAAGAACCCAGAGCGTCCGCCTCCCACCCTACACCTCGGACACCAAGAATAACCATCTGCGAAGTCCCCCAAGGTTCCTCTCTCAGCCTTACCCTGTTCGATACCTGCATGTCATCGCTGGCCAACATTGTCAGGACCCATGGACTGAACAACATGTCATATGCAGACAACACCCAGCTTATCCTCTCTCTTTCCCCAGGCCCCTCCACCAAAAAAAGCCATCTTCCACATATGCATGACCAGCGTTGCCCACTGAATACAGAACAACTAACTCAAACTCAACATCGACAAACCAGAGGTGCTTATCTTTGGGAGTGACACATCCCTGTGGAACGACTCACGGTGGCCTGCTGAACTGGGACCCACACCCACAGAACACTCCAGAAACCTCAGCATCATATTAGACAGCAAACTGGTCCAGTGTGGTTTGAAGGTGTGGCTAACGGAGATTTTGTTGCTTGGGGAGAAGATGGGGTTGAGCGAGGGACCTGCTGAGTGGGTTGGAAATGTGCCCAGGTGTATGGTCGGTTGGTGGCAAGGTTTTTCAGTAGGGATGAGATGTTGTGGTTGTTGAGGTTTTCTAGGTGGCAATTGAGGTTGCCAAGGAGGATGTTGGAGGAGGTTGTCTGAGGTGAGAGTGTGGTGAGTGATGAAGTCAGCTATGGCATTGTTGAACTGGGGTTGAGATCCGGGAGGTCAGTAGATGAGGGTGCCATGGAGGGGGTCGTTCCAGGATGGTCTCCATCTGGAAGTGGAGGTGCTCCATGTCGGATGAGTGGTCATCAGAGATGGTTGTGTGAGAAGTCTGCCTTCGGGCTTGCCATAACAAAGGTAATTCTTGGCTTACAGAGATACCCCAGACAAAATACTGCCCCTGGCATACTGGAACAAATCTTAACATGACAGACACCTATTACAAAATGCTGGTGCTGACATACTAGAGGTAAATCCTGGCAAAATGGGCACCCAAGGTCAAAACACTGCTGTATTAGAGGTATTTTATGGCATATGGATCACCAATTGCAAAATGATGGCACTACCACACTGGAGATGATTTTCAGTAAAAAGAAGGACAGCTGTGGAATATGGCTGGTGGTAATCCTAGAAAATGCTGACCCTAACATACTACAGGTAAAGTGTAAATTTTGCCCCCTGTCAGAGGGGAGGCGTCCATGAAAAAATGCTGGCCATGGCACATTGGGGGTTATTTTTGGCATATAGAGGCTCCATTAGCACAATTTGAAAAAGGGGGCTACTCCTGGAGGGCATCAGGATTCATTGCCTTGGCACACCATGAAATACCTTGCATATGTCACGATTGCCCTTTACAGCCCATTGCATTTTGGCAAATATATGTGAAACCTTTGCTATAAAATGCTCTATTTGACCCCATTATTTTCAAACTGTTCACCTCAGCAGTGTGAATTATTGGGTTATCATCTATGTTAAGGTCAAGTTGTATAACCTCCTGGGAGGATTTATGGTCAAAGGTCATTGGATGTCACTTCCTTTGATGTCATTGATGTCTAAGGGTATGTGATTCCATTTCTGCTACCACTGGCATTTTGGCAAATTGACGTGCATGCAGGAGCAGCTGTGTTGTGTATGTCTGGACGTCTCCAGCAACAGGTATCAAAACTGCCCAAAGCAGTGACATAGGTTTCATGTCAGATTGGCTGTTTATTGTGTCCTGAGCGTTCTATCCAATCCAAAAATTATTTATTTCGGCCATATAGACCATAAAAGATACAATGCAAAACACAATAACATACATTTTAAAATACATATTAAAAAGACAGTTATAAAAAAGTTCCCTTCTTATCCAGCGAGGAGGTAAAAAGCGTATCAGATCAGTGACCACAGTTTAAGGGGCTTTTTTCTTCCTAATTAGCCATACTGCCATTAAAAATGTGGCTATTGCAAACACAATATGGCCAAGAGTGCTGTTTTTCATTACTCTATATGCCTGTGAGTAATTTCTAAACCCCAAGTTTCTGCAGAGCGGCGCTATCCAGTATTTTCTAGGTCTGTGATAGGCAGGGCACACAAACATAATGTGGAGGACGTCTTCCTCATAGGTGTTACAACATGTGTTATTATTCTCCAAGCGCCGGGACGCCACTTTGCTGCGGCATCCGTGCGCTATACAAAAACCATATAACATAACATAACATAACATAACATAACATGGACACATTTTATCCCCCCCCTTAATCCATTTGTGGGTAAATTTTCTGATGGGGAGTGAGCCTAACCTCCATTGTACAAACAATTTCCTCGCAAGGATGGGGAAAATAAAATCCATAAAAGGTTCAAATACATAAGAATTTTTGGATTCCAGAAATCGCACTGTAAGGGTGCCGCTATTTTGAGCATTCATCAGAAGTGAGAGACTCTTGTCTTTGTAGACTTGGGTCAGACCTTTGCGTGAAACCCTTTGGCAGCCTTGCACGGGATCCTCCCATAGCTCAGATAAGTTCATAGTGAGCAGTTAATTTTTTACGAAAGCAAGCCAGGGGATTTTATTGCTTCGATTCAGGCTCATGACATGAATAAGGTCCTGCCTATAATGATGTAATTCATTTGTGGACCAGAGCCTGTGCCAAAACTTCACTGGCTTTGACACCAGCTCCTCAGCAATAGAGGGGAGACCCATATCTAATCTCAATGGCAGGAGTGGTGTGCCTCGTGGAAGAGCTAGTAGGCATCTAAAGAAGTTATTTTCCACTCTCGCCAAATCTTGGGCTGCTTTATGCCCCCATAGCTCACTCCCATACGTAGCAGCTGCCTTAGCTTGGGTCCGATAGGTTTCAAGTGCCGGACTTATAGGTTTAAAAGTGGAGGTGTTGGCCACCTCCAAGATTGCGCCCGACAACTGGGACAACTTAAGTCTTGATCTAACTATCTGACGATCCCATGATAGATTTTCCTGTAGTGTTACCCCCAAGTATGTGAAGGTAGTAACCCTCTCAAGGCTGGCAGTGCCCAGGGTGGGATTGGGCCTGGCTTTAGTTGGTGGATTAAATATCATGAACTTGGTCTTTTCTGTGTTTACCTCGAGACCATGTTGTCTACAGAAAAGACCAAATCCATCCAAAATCCTCTGGATCCCCATCGGGGATTTGGAAAGCAGGAGGGTATCATCGGCAAACATGATTGCTGGAACCCTTCTGCCTGCCAAATGTGGGGCATCATTGTCCTTTACGTTTTCTAGATGGGATATAACGTTGTTGATGAAGAGACAGAACAGGGTCGGAGCCAAGACACAACCCTGCCTCACCCCTCTACGGACAGGGAACCTGGACGAAAGAATGCCATCCCTCCCGCACCTAACCTGCGCATAATTATTCTCATGTAGCCTAGTTATGATACTGAGTATCTGAGGGGGTACCCCTAACTTTTCCAGGACCTCCCAGAGTTTCTTACGCGGGACTAGGTCAAAGGCTGACCTCAGATCCACGAAGACCATGTACAGCCTTCCCCCCTCCAACCTCACCGTCTTCCAGTAAAGCAGGACGAGGCGGAAAATCTGGTCCATGGTCGACGTGTTTTTTCTGAAGCCAGCCTGTAGAGGGCTCAAGATATCATTGGCCTCCACCCAATCTAACAGGTGGTTCAGGATGAGGCGCGCGAAAAGCTTTTGAGGGACATCTATGAGGCTAATCGGCCTGTAATTGGCCGGGAGGAGAGGAGACCCCTTCTTGTATATTGGCACAATCTCTGCCCCCAGCCAGGAGCACGGGACCACCATACCTCCTAAGATGGCATTAAAAAGAATAAGAAGGTACGGGCCCCAGATTTCAGGGTGGTGTCTGAAGAGGTCCCCCGGTAACTTATCTAAACCAGGGGCCTTTCCCAACGCTAAGCGCTCCATTGCAATCCCCACCTCACCTAGAGAAAATTCCAGGGCCACTTCCGGGGAGTCGGAGGGCTCAACCGCCACTCCATCGGGCAATATGATGGTATCTTGGTAAAGTGTCCCAAAATGGGTCTCCCAGACAGAGGAGGCGATATTAGGCTCCACTGTGGATTTGAGTTCCCCTGTCCCAGTATTCACCACGGCCCAGAATTTCCTAGAGTCTTTAGCATTTAAGGCTTCAGACAGGTCATGCCAATGGTTCCAATCCCACTCCGCCCTTGCGTTGGCCATTGCTACTTTATACTCCCTCCTGAGATCTGCAACCTTGGCCTTGTTGGAGCCCTCTTTAATGGTGGCAATTAACTCGGACTTAATTTTCCTACAGGAAGAGTTGTACCAGGTCGGGGTACAAGTCTTTTTCCTACGCGACGGTACCACCGGATGGAAAACCTCGGCAAGGCCCCTCACTAGTTCCTCATGAATGTTAGCTAGCCTCTCGTTGTAATCAGTGGGTCTCGGTTGGTTTATAAGGTCTTCCACTTCCTTGAACCTGGGGAGTGCTAAACCATATAACTTGTTCATACCATCTTCTGTATTAAGCAGCTTTCCCCATTTAACGCGGCGCCTGTTTGTGGAGAGAAGCAAATCCCCATGGTCGTCGCCGAAAAGAGTGGTGGACGACCCATCTAAAGGTGCAGGATGCTGAACCTCCAGTTGTAGGGCATTATGGTCGCTATCTGTCCTTGGTAGCACCCTGAAGTCGTGAACTTTGGGCCACATGGTAATGTCTATTATTATATAATCCAACCTTGACTCATGGTCCTTTCTATTGAAAGTACACACTGAGGGGGTATCGGACGGAGTACGCCCGTTGCAAGCCCTCATTGCGAAGTTCAAGGTAAGGGACATAAGCTGTACTGCCAGCGGGGACCAGGATTTAAGGTGGGGTGAAGACGAGGGTGGGACTCCCCAATAGTCATCCTCAGCGGTGAGAGCACCCTCCTTCAGTCCTTCCAGGGGTTCAAAGTGACAGTTGAAGTCCCCTCCCATCACTACCTTGTGGTCGCCTGACAATTGACCCAAAAAGGATGACAACTCGTCTAGAGTGGGGGAGTTATTGGGCGCAGCGACTGGGCGCGAGTAAACGTTGACAATGGCCCATGTTGTTCTACCAGGCCATCTAAGCAACACACACTGGATATCCTGCGAAAGTGTGTCCATCTTTTCCGCCTGGCACCCAATGTGACTCGCTACCCAGATCGCCAAGCCACCCGAGGGCCTCCCCCTCCCATTCCACTTTGCTGGGATTTCGAACCCCATTCTACTCTGGGGTTCACTCGCCCATGTCTCCTGAAAAAGGCAGACATCACTGCCGTTTATCAGGGGATCCCAGTCTGGTGTGCCTACCTTATTTTTGATCCCCGCCACATTCCAGGAGAGAATTCTCAACCCTGGACCACGTGGAGGTGATCCTGCCCTGCCAGGTGGAATTGGTGCGATGACTGAGGGAGGGTCAGGATTTCCCGGGACATTTGTGGCAACCAGTGTGGGAAGCGGTCCAACCACAGCTGCCATTGTCCTTATTTCTGGTGTCTTTTCCAAAGATACTTTTTCCACCACATTGCAATTGGGGAAAACCTCAAGTTGCTCAACTAAAGACCCTTCTGATCTAATCAAATCATCCTGGGGAGGCAATAGATCATTTGGGTGAATAACACTTTCATTTGATGTATAACTATCCCCAATTGTTAATACAGCCATGGGTAGAGATCCTGTATTCACCATAGGTTCAATTTCATTAGTGATACCACCAACTCTCAATAAACTAAGTTCTTTTCCCACAACCCCCCCCCACCCGAGTTGACATTTTCAATTACATTTCCACCACTCCCCAAGAGCATATGGCATCAATCACAATCATCTAGTCCACTAAATATATCGAATCTATTAGTGGTTTCTAGGGGTGTGAAAGGCTTTAGGTGGTCCATTCTTCTGTTGTTGGATTTGAGGGGTCTATAAGGAACACAATTCCAACCAAGGGGATCAGGTACAGGCACGGGGTTTGGCGGGTAATAGAAGTCCCTAGGCGGTTGCAGTGTATGTTGAGTGTTACCAGCCCTCTGTATAAATGGTGGATAGCAACTGGACTGGGTTTGGGGTGCTATATGCTGGGGTGGTTGGTGTTGGGGAGGGAATACCACTGACCTAGGATAAAAATATGTCAGTGGTCTAGGGATTATGCAATTGCTGGTAGTACCTGGCGGCCAGTTTAATATAAATTGTACAGCATTGGGGTCCCTAAAATTCACAACCACCACGTCGCCCTCAATGTTTTTGGGTCTACCTCCCAGCCATTGAAGACGACGAACATGCACAATTTTGCCATTTACATGGTTTGCTATTGGCCTGTAAAGACTTAGCCAATGCATGATCTTATTTTTTAATTGTGCAAAACCCTCCCGTTTATTGGGTTGTAACACAGGGACCCCTGTTAGAACTACCACAAAGGGCACTGCCTCTGGTGGTAATTCAGGAATGGGAGCCTGTTTGGGTCTCCCCCAGCTGGACTTCGGGCCCCCCACCTCTGCCGTAGTTATTTCCTGGGGAGTGTTAACCGTACCATTTGGCGGCTTTCTTACTAAGGTAACCGGCATGGGATCTGGTTTTTTGTGTGGGTTTTTAGATGGTGGAATTAACTGAACAGTAGTTTTGTTCCCTTTGGACATAGAAGTGGAAGGATTTGCCAACAAAGTAGAATTAGCTATAGGAGCTGGCGCAGCTGGGATAGATTCAGCTTGAGTAACGGCCTTATGCATTGCTATGTTGGGAGCTATGATGTTGTCAGCACCCTTGTTTCCCAGTGCCCGCTCAATTGTACTTAGTCTGAGTTCCACTTCAATCAGCCTCTCTACAATTGAAGCAGAGTAGGTTTTGATTAAACTTTCAAGAGTATCTAAGGTAACAGGGTCACGATTTGCTTGGGGCGCTTTGTCCATCATGAAGGCTTCCATGTCGCCCTCTATATCTATAGGCATGTTGGGTGGTAACGGTGGTGTAGTAGTAAACCCTACTGTAGCTACTAATGGGTTATCAGTGTTATTAACAGAATTCTTTGCCTTTTTCCCAAAGTCAGCATGACTTAACTTAGGTTGTTGTACGTTCCCCCCTTTACGCCTCTTCTTGCAAGGAGGGGGTCCAAGTATCCTTGGAACTGGCATGGATTTCTTTCCCCTATTACGTGTTATTTTGGTTGGTATGAGGGCAGATGGCTTTGTAACATTAGGGGTGCTCATATGGATAGTTGGAGGAGTGCCATTTATATCCAGTTCAGGGGAAGTAATTAGAGACGGTGTAATATTAATTGCTTCTAGTGGCTGACTGTCCGATATGTGTACAATAACGTTAGCTGACTGGGAATTTTCATTAGTGCAGGAAGGGGCTAAGAATAATGGAGACAGTGGGCGATTTTTCATGCTTTCCACAGAGCGACGGCGTTCAGCTCGGCGCTCTGATAAGGCAATTTCCAAAGGGATGTCTGAGGAAGCCTTAGTAAAGTAGTTATCAAGTGTTTTGTTTAACAACCCTCCCTGCTTATCAGACATGATGAATGTTCTAATCTGGAGGTACAAAACAAGGATTAGAGAAGCCCAACAGAATTTAACCAATAATTATACTATGAAAGTAAAATACCAGGGGGTAATGTCCAGTCCGGTCTCCTCGGTTCTCTGAGAGCCTCAGAGGGCCCGCCCTTTGCCCGGGCTTCGCTCCGCGCTTTGCCCCGCGCGCGTCCTGCTAGCGCGTCTTTGTGTGGCTTATTATACTACTAGGGGGCGGGAAGAGGGCCAGCTGGGGCGAGTTTGTTACCGCAGCGCCCGCTGGTCCTCGCAGTCCCTGATCCAGCGCTGTTCCCTCGGCGGTCACCTTTCAGTTCAAGCAATCCGGTGATGACAGAGCCTCGAACGGCTCCCGCAAAGCGGGGGCCGTGAGGCGTGGGTTGTAAAGCGGCAAGGAAAACACCCGGTGTCAGGAAAGTAAAAAGTCTCGATTAGCAGGCACACAAGGCGAGATCAACCCTCCACTTTTAAGGTCCTGAATGGAGGAGGCGGGAAGAGGGCCAGCTGGGGCGAGTTTGTTACCGCAGCGCCCGCTGGTCTTCGCAGTCCCTGATCCTGCACTGTTCCCTCGGCGGTCACCTTTCAGTTCAAGCAATCCGGTGATGACAGAGCCTCGAACCGCTCCCGCGAAGCGGGGGCCGTGAGGCGTGGGGTGTAAAACGGCAAGGAAAACACCCGGTGTCAGGAAATTAAAAAGTCTCGATTAGCAGGCACACAAGGTGAGATCAGCCCTCCACTTTTAAGGTCCTGAATGAAGGAGGCGGGAAGAGGGCCAGCTGGGGCGAGTTTGTTACCGCAGCGCCCGCTGGTCCTCGCAGTCCCTGATCCTGCGCTGTTCCCTCGGCGGTCACCTTTCAGTTCAAGCAATCCGGTGATGACAGAGCCTCGAACGGCTCCCGCGATGCGGGGGCCGTGAGGCGTGGGTTGTAAAGCGGCAAGGAAAACACCCGGTGTCAGGAAAATAAAAAGTCTCGGTTAGCAGGCACACAAGGTGAGATCAACCCTCCACTTTTAAGGTCCTGAATGGAGGAGGCGGGAAGAGGGCCAGCTGGGGCGAGTTTGTTACCGCAGCGCCCGCTGGTCCTCGCAGTCTCTGATCCTGCGCTGTTCCCTCGGCGGTCACCTTTCATTTCAAGCAATCCGGTGATGACAGAGCCTCGAACGGCTCCCGCGAAGCGGGGGCCGTGAGGCGTGGGTTGTAAAGCGGCAAGGAAAACACCCGGTGTCAGGAAAGTAAAAAGTCTCGATTAGCAGGCACACAAGGTGAGATCAACCCTCCACTTTTAAGGTCCTGAATGGAGGAGGCGGGAAGAGGGCCAGCTGGGGCGAGTTTGTTACCGCAGCGCCCGCTGGTCCTCCCAGTCCCTGATCCTGCGCTGTTCCCTCGGCAGTCACCTTTCAGTTCAAGCAATCCGGTGATGACAGAGCCTCGAACGGCCCCCGCGAAGCGGGGGCCGTGAGGCGTGGGGTGTAAAGCGGCAAGGAAAACACCCGGTGTCAGGAAATTAAAAAGTCTCGATTAGCAGGCAGAGCGTTCTACTAACTACTGAGGTGCTTATATAAGGAAAAGATGTCCATTGTTATCCCACTTAACCAACAAACTATGGGTTCCTATGAATTTGATGAGTTATTACAGTTGCACTGGTCTTTAGATCAAATAATTTTCTCTGCTTCAGGTTACATATATTTGCCCATCATCCACACCTTGAATCTTGTCAGTTGCACTTTTTTTTAACTCCTGTAGCTATGCTGACCCTAAGTAGCACCAAATACGTTTTAAAAAACATGTGATTCTGCAATACCTGTAGAGAAAACAATTGTTATATTAGGTGGTTTGTGATTCACCCAGTTGCCTAATATAAAGAAGTGACAGCAACAATTGACTGTAATAATTTAAAACAGTTGAGTGCTGATGTCACAACGCTTATAGAGCCAGCAGCCAAGAGAAAGGCATGTCAGGTAAGGGAGCATAATTGAAGCAGGACTTTAAAGGAAAATTAAAACATTCTGTTCTTTCTTCTGTCTTCTTTTATATTTATAGTGACAAGCAGAATAAGCTATTAATGCAACATAGTTATTTTATGCACTCCTTGGGTAGCTTGAATTGCAATGATTCTAATATCTTTTTTGCAAAAAATATCCAATAGCTTTTTTGGTGTGTTTCATTTTGCACTAGAGATTCTATTTTTATTCTTCATATTTAAAAACAAGTTCACTCTTTCATATGAAGGAGTTACACTCCAATGATTTAAGTGGGAAGGGTGATGGTGTGACCATGTATTGTATGGGATGAAGCACCCCCTGCCCTACATGCTAAGTATATTGCAAGTCACTTCAGAGTTCCATAATCTTATGGACGAACTCGACCTTCAGCCTCATTCCTCCATTGGGGCTTGGAACCCCTCAGTGACTTTCAGTATCCTTGTCTCGTATCGCAGGGGGTAATTTATCCCATACATAATCTGGCTTGTCAGTCATATCTACAGAATCTCAGATGTGTCTTTACACACAATGGCTCAGGATAAAAGCTGTCCAATTTTTATTCTACCTCCTACTGCACTACCCTACCTCCACAGCTCTGTGGCTACTCCAGGGTCAAAGGGGTTAGTGGGAGGACCAGCAGGTGGGAGGCCAATGTTCAGAAGGCTGTGAAGTGATAAAGCAGGAGACTTGTCACAGCCATCTGAAATCTCTCATTTGGCTCAACCATCCATCCAGCCATCCATCAATGTACTTCTGTTCAGGTTCCCAGTTATGAATCTATAGCCTCAGCCACTCACGCGGTATTTTTCCATCTATGTAGTGACTGGTCTACCTATTACCTTATTTACTCATTCATCCATGCATCCATCCACACAACCACAAACATAATCACTTATAAAATAGGCACATCTACTGTCTTTCTCAAGGCGTGTTTACCTATTCCGACACTATAGATTGGGCGTTGAATAGACTGCAGAATCGTGTCACACTCTGTCTTAACCAGTAATTAATTCATTAAAATAGTTCATGTTCAGCATGCGCAAACCGATTATATGTCAAGGCATTACTTTTGTAATGAATTATACATTAAGGAGTGAAACCTTGCTAAAATTGGAGACTTTTAAAAAGTACTGATATGGCAAATTAATTATCAGCATAAATTATGCACTGTAGAAAACTGTACAATAAAGCAGAAACAGGAGGCAAATGGAAAGGGGCGACCACTCGGTCCCCCCGAACGTATGGCGGAGTACCTCGATCCCCCCGGGAAGCCATTTTTTGGCGGGAGGCGCGTCTCGGCTGGTATGCCCGTAGTGGCGTAGCCGGGGCGCGCCTTTTCCCGCCCTAGAGTGGGCTGGCCTAGACACCGACGCAGCCAGCCACGCCCTCGGGACAGGCAGGGGCGGGTTTACGCCCGCCCTGAAGACGGATAAAAGGGATCCAAGACCAGAAGACGTCCTCTTGTTCTTGTGCTCCGAAGCTGCACCTCCTCGCTACACGTGAGCTCGGGACAGAACGAAGAGCCAATTTTGAGCGTTTTGATCTTTTTCTTTGTCTTCTAGATACTTCGTCGGAGAGATGCCCAAGAAAGGCGCAAAGAGAATGACGACCGACCAGATGGTGCGGGCCCTTTTCAAAGAGATGTCCGACATAAAGAAACGGTTGGCGGAGCGAGACGGGGAGGAGGGTTCGGGCCCTGCGCCGGCTGGAGGGAGACCTAAGAGGCCGAGAAGGGTTCCAGCCGGTGGAGACGTCCCGGTTCCCTCTGCCCCGCTCGAGGCGCCGACCCCAGTACCGATGGAGGGGAATCCAATCCCCGTTGTCGTCACCCCGACATCCAATGAAGACATGCCCCCCGAGCTGGCAGCACAGCTAGCAGCATGGTTGGGGGATAGTAGTGAGGGCGCCACGGCTGCCGAGGCACAGGCGCTGATAAAAGGGCTGCGTGAGAAGAGAGATGCAGCTAAAGTGACCGCGCCGTTGGCGGGAATAGACAAGCCGCAAGCGGCAGAAGCAGCGTCCGGTTCAGGTAAGCGGCCATTGCCGATTGCAAGGGACGAGTCAGCACCCTCTCGTAGAGAGAGATTGGGACAACATGTGCCTTTAGCAATAAAGGAAAAGATCTGGGCGGGGGAGTATGTGAATATTTTCTCCTTGCTTATTGATCATTATGAGGTGGAGCATGTTAAGAGTCAGAAGGACCTAATGCATCCGAGTGTTTGGCGCGCAAAAATGGCCGCCTTTAAGGTAAATGAGAATATTGGCAACTGGGGCAATGCGTGGGGTATTTTTACATCGATTTTGGGGGAACGTAGGCCCGAGTTGCTTCCTGAGTTTCCCATTTATCAGTCACGAATTATGAGTTACTCGACAGCGTATCAGGGTAACCATTGGTTCTGTTATGACAACTTGTTTAGGAAAGAAAAGGAACATAACAAAGGTTTAACGTGGGATTGTTACGATTCTGTGACATGGGACAAAATGAAAGAGTCAGGAATGTTGAAAATGCCGTTAGTAGGGAGCAATGTTGTTGATTACTCCCGCCAAAATGTGGGGACGCCCTTTCGGTCAGGTACGAGCACCGACGATTACCCGAGACCTGCCGGCAACACGGGGAAAAGGGGTTTCTGCTTCAATTTCAACAAGGGAAAATGTACCAGGCCTCTGGGATCGTGTAAATTCAAACACGAATGCAGCAACTGCGGGTCGTCCCATCCTGAGTCCTTGTGTCGAGCCAAAACGAGTGAGAATGGGGGTAAGGGAGGCGCCAAACAAGCCTAATATAGGCCGAGGGGCGCCTTTACCGACCCCGATTGATACTTTGGCGATGACTCCTTGGCTCAGCGAGTACCCAGATCGTATCTCCGCTGGGGTGCTGCGGAACGGTTTTTCATATGGTTTCCGCATCCCGGTGGGGGACTTTCAGGGTACCGGGACGTGCAGAAATCAACTTTCCGTTTTGCATCATACGTCTGTAGTACAGGAAAAAATCCAGAAAGAGGTTAGCAAGGGAAGGGTCGCCGGGCCGTTTATTGTACCCCCGGTACCATATTTTGTCTGTTCTCCGTTAGGGGTGGTCCCCAAGAAGGACCCAGGTGAGTTTCGACTAATCCATAATCTGTCAGCCCCACGGGGTATTTCGGTAAACGATGCAATTGATCCAGAAGTATGTTCGGTGCGGTATGCATCATTCGATGAGGCAGTAGCCATTTTGAATCGCCTGGGGCCCGGGACGCTGATGGCAAAATCAGATATCGAGTCAGCTTTCCGGTTGCTCCCGGTACACCCTGAAGACCAGCGTTTTCTGGGATTCATGTTTCAGGGATCATATTACATGGATAGATGTATGCCAATGGGATGCTCTATATCGTGTGCATATTTTGAAAAGTTTAGCACTTTTTTGCAATGGGTGTTCACGAAGAAAACGGGTTTCCGAAATGTGATGCATTACCTTGATGATTTTCTGTTTCTTGGGCCCGCCGGAAATCCCGATTGTGCCCAGGCCTTGGCTGAATTCTGTGTATTGATGGGTCAATTTGGCGTGCCATTGGCACCAGGTAAAACTGTGGGTCCCACGACTTGCCTCGAGTTTTTGGGGATCGAGTTGGACTCTAGTGAGGGCTGTTTCCGTCTACCAGCTAGCAAGGTGTCGAAATTCAGGGCAGCCCTGCAAGTATGTTTAAATGCATCTAAGGTTACACTGCATCAGTTGCAGCAATTGGTGGGGAAGTTGAACTTTGCCTTGAGGGTGATCCCAATGGCTCGCCCTTTTTCCCGTTCAATTGCCCAAGCGATGGTTGGCCTAAGGGAGGGTCATCATCGCACGAGGTTATCGGCTGAGGTCCGCCAGGACATGCGTATTTGGTTAGCATTTTTGGCGGACTTCAATGGTCGAGTCGTCTGGAACAAGCCAGCCGTGTCCTCTGAAGAGCTTGGGCTATGGACAGATTCAGCGGGAAGCATAGGTTTTGGCGCCATCTTCGGCACGAAATGGTCGGCACAAAGGTGGCCCCCATGGTGGCATGAGGAGGGGCTGACGAGTAATATTGCTTTCCTTGAACTGTTTCCCATTCTGGTGGCCCTGAGAACCTGGCCCGAAGGGTTCAAAGATCATTCTGTCGTGTTCTGGTCTGACAATATGACCGTTGTAGAATGCATCAATAGTCAGGCGGCCCGTTGTAAATTAATTTTGAGGCTGCTCAAAGAAATTGTCTTACTGTGTATGCAGCTGAACGTGATATTCAGAGCAAAACATGTCCCAGGGGTGATGAATCAGGCTGCTGATGCACTGTCTCGTTTTCACATGCAGGCTTTCTCGGGTTTCCTTCCCTCAGCGGACCCAGAGCCGGCACCCTTCCCCGAAGCTCTCTGGTCTCTCGGTGCCCCGAACTTCGTCACCTCGTGGGAGAGAGTCTAGCACCCAGGACGAGGAAGGCATATGAAGGGGCGTTTCGGGCCTATTTGGCCTTTTTAGGGGCTGAGAGAGGGGGACTTTGGGGTCAGGAGGAGTGGGTAGTACATTTTCTGATGTTCTTACGAAGGGCCGGGAAGTCGGTGGCTACGGCCCAAAGGCATCGTGCCGCCATTTCCTTTGTTGCCAGGGCCCATAACATCCAGGACCCGACGGCGTCTTTTGTAGTACAGAAGGCGCTGCGTGGGTGGCAACGCCTGGAGGGTCGCAGAGTAGATGAGAGACGACCGATAGGTCTGGATAGGTTGTCCCAGTTGATGGCCACACTCCCTACCACATGCTCGTCTCCTTTCGAGGCGTGTTTGTTCCGGGCTGCATTTACGCTGGCATTTCACGGGGCAATGAGGATAAGTGAGCTGGTTGCAAGGAACAAACAGGATGTGGTGGGGGGTTTGTGCCGGGAACACGTTCAGATAAGGGGTGAAAAGATGATTGTCTCCTTTGCCAGGTCCAAGACCGACCAAGATGGGATGGGAGACTGCACGATCATTCGAAGGATCCCCGGGTCCTCCATGTGTCCGGTACGGTGTTTAGAGGATTATCTAGCACGAAGGGTGGCATCATGGGGGGGGACATTGTTGAGACACGCAGACGCCACCCCACTGACGAAGTTTCAGTTTCAGCGGGTGCTTGCAATGTCCATTACCGCAGCGGGCTTGGACCCGGGCGAATTCGGGACCCATTCCTTTCGAATTGGGGCTGCCACCGAAGCTGCAGCCAGGGGTTTTAATGTTGAACAAGTGAAACGAGTGGGGCGGTGGTCCTCCAATTGTTATAAGAGATACGTGCGATTGCACATGTTGTGAAGCTGTAATGATGTACTCACGCTTCTTGTCTTTTGTTTGGTTTTCAGTTGCGCAAGCCTACGAGGCGAGGCGGACTATCCAGTCGACCCAACACCAGGCCAGCGGTCAGACGTCACCGGCTGTGAGACAGAAGGTGTGGGTCGTGGGCCACTCATACGTGAGGCGTGCCGCAGACGTATTCAAAGCAGGTGACATGATTCACGTACCTGGGGAATACGGGTACAGAGTGTCCTTCTACGGAAGGGGCGGTCTCTGTATTGACCAGTTTCAAACATTCTTTGAGGGTTTGCTAGGGCGGACGAGGTCACCGCCGTCTGTAGTCATAGTACATTTAGGGGGCAATGATTTGGTCACCATCGGTAGACGACTTCTCCTAGAGGCAGTGCTTTCCACGGTAAGTTGGTTAGCAAGGAGAGTTCCGGGGTGCATAATCGCGTGGTCTCATATGATCCCACGTAAAGTGTGGCGGGGGGCTATCTCGATTCCTGCTTTGAATCATTCTGTTAGAAAACTTAATAACAAAGTGAGTAGGTTGTTCCGTTCCAAGACACTGCATTCTATCTCGCATAGTTGTATTAACGATGACAGTATGTTTTTGGGGGATGGTGTGCATTTGTCACGGGTGGGGAATGAGTTACTCATAGGAGACTTCTTGGCTTGGTTAAAAACGTTGAAACATGACCTTTAGGTAGGAGTTTTGTGGGGGGTCCGGATAGCCGGTCAACTATCCGGACCTGTGGCGGTAAGGTCATGATCGGTGAGCACTAATTGGTAGATCCCTATGAGTGGGCGTCACCCAACACGGATGGGAGCGCTCGGGAGAGGTGGCCATTGGCCCCTCAATGGGGAGGCGGTCCCGTCTAAGGATGGGTCGCCGGAAGTAAAGGAAAGGCGGTCAAGGCCCCTTCCTTTGTAGGAGGGGTTACAGCCCCCTCCTGGTGAATTTCCCGGGGCCAGTGACATCTGCGACGGCAGATGCTGTAAGTTGTGTGGGGTGGGGGGAGGTCCACGATACCTTCTAGATACCTCACACGAGTTTTCGAACGACCTTTAAATGGCGTCGACTTCTTAAGTGCCCCCGTCAAGTCAAGGGAAATTGTTAGTAGTTGCACTTGAGGTAAGCCTCTGTGCTGTCGCCCCTCCCAAGTGGGAGGGGTAAGTCTGGTTAGGGATCTTGACACCGGTTATGACCTTGCCGTTGGCCCTTAAACGTTAGGATGTACAATTTCAGTCATTTTAGAGAATGTTTTGTAGGATGCTAGTTCGGCTAGGAGAACCTCTGTATTAGAGAATATGTTAAGGTTAGCCAAACATCGCAATGTGGTAATGAAATTGTACATAACATGAAACGTTTAATGTTTTAATTTGTTTTTAATAAATACGGCCGGGAGGGTCACTCCCTCCCACTTCCAAAAACTTCAAGAACTGTTTCCGGTTTCCCTCCTTCCGGGTATTGTGTTGAGAGGGGGTGGCGGGTATCTCAGCCATATGGAAAGGGGCGACCACTCGGTCCCCCCGAACGTATGGCGGAGTACCTCGATCCCCCCGGGAAGCCATTTTTTGGCGGGAGGCGCGTCTCGGCTGGTATGCCCGTAGTGGCGTAGCCGGGGCGCGCCTTTTCCCGCCCTAGAGTGGGCTGGCCTAGACACCGACGCAGCCAGCCACGCCCTCGGGACAGGCAGTGGCGGGTTTACGCCCGCCCTGAAGACGGATAAAAGGGATCCAAGACCAGAAGACGTCCTCTTGTTCTGTGCTCCGAAGCTGCACCTCCTCGCTACACGTGAGCTCGGGACAGAACGAAGAGCCAATTTTGACCCACCCACCAGCCCCTGAGGACAGCAAGTTGTTTTTTTTTGTAATAAAGAGGATCTACGATTAATTTTTGCTGTTTTCGTTTACAGGTTGTGATGGTATCATGTTTAGGACTAACCATAACGAAGGATAGTGTATGTTGTGAAGGTTTTTTCAATAAAATGATTCGATATAGTGTTGAAAATTTTAAGCATGCCTTTCGGTCGTAGCGACCAATGTTTTGTATGTTTGAGTAGCATTGTCGTATTTATTTTTGGTAGGCGGTAAGGTCATGATCGGTGAGCACTAATTGGTAGATCCCTATGAGTGGGCGTCACCCAACACGGATGGGAGCGCTCGGGAGAGGTGGCCATTGGCCCCTCAATGGGGAGGCGGTCCCGTCTAAGGATGGGTCGCCGGAAGTAAAGGAAAGGCGGTCAAGGCCCCTTCCTTTGTAGGAGGGGTTACAGCCCCCTCCTGGTGAATTTCCCGGGGCCAGTGACATCTGCGACGGCAGATGCTGTAAGTTGTGTGGGGTGGGGGGAGGTCCACGATACCTTCTAGATACCTCACACGAGTTTTCGAACGACCTTTAAATGGCGTCGACTTCTTAAGTGCCCCCGTCAAGTCAAGGGAAATTGTTAGTAGTTGCACTTGAGGTAAGCCTCTGTGCTGTCGCCCCTCCCAAGTGGGAGGGGTAAGTCTGGTTAGGGATCTTGACACCGGTTATGACCTTGCCGTTGGCCCTTAAACGTTAGGATGTACAATTTCAGTCATTTTAGAGAATGTTTTGTAGGATGCTAGTTCGGCTAGGAGAACCTCTGTATTAGAGAATATGTTAAGGTTAGCCAAACATCGCAATGTGGTAATGAAATTGTACATAACATGAAACGTTTAATGTTTTAATTTGTTTTTAATAAATACGGCCGGGAGGGTCACTCCCTCCCACTTCCAAAAACTTCAAGAACTGTTTCCGGTTTCCCTCCTTCCGGGTATTGTGTTGAGAGGGGGTGGCGGGTATCTCAGCCATAAGATCATCTCTGTACCATATTGAACAAAAAAAGATTGCACCCCAGCACACTTTATGTAATCTTCACCGGCTGCGGTCCAAATTGGTTTCCGATGAAGTAGCATATGTGTCCTTTCACTGCCAGCATTTGACACTGATCTGCTTTTATAATTAAATAACCCAGTTAAAACTATACTTTTTAGACACAGATCTCATCATGAACATGTGCTATGATGCACCTGCTTAAGAAAATAGTCACATTTTCTGTACCACAAGAGTCTTTTTAGGAGAGATACATACGGCCTGCTGGCAAAAAGGGTCTAAATAAAACCCTCGTAGGGGCTTGTAAAAAGTACAGATATGTGTGGTAACTCCTGCTACAACGCATAGTGCAATTGTGGGCCAGATTACGAGTGGGTCGCTAATTCTGACCCGTGCGTAAACCCCTGTTTACACGTGGGTCGGAATTATGAGTCTGGCTGTATTTAATGCACCCTATAATTATCCGATGCATTACATGGCTCAACCGGCGTGAAATTCTGGTCGGTCAAACCTGCTGAAATTTTTGGCATTTACTGTACCATGCAGATCTTGTGTGTTAAACATCTCAATCCACATGTTATTTCCCTTGAACTCATAATAGGTGTTATTTATTGCACGGGATAACAAATGTACCCGTGGTATCGGTATGTATTTTTTGCAATAAATAACACCTAAACTCATAATCAGAGCTCATGAATTTGATTGATTTTATTGACAGTCCTAAATACAAGGGGCCTCAGTTCATAGATTTTGACATAGGGCAGCTCTGCAGGTCACTTTGCTTCGCTGCCCTGCATCAAAAGAAATGGACAGAAAGGCTCTGTATCCATGAGATATGGTGCATTCTTGTCCTCTCCCACTGTGGTGGTGCACAAATTGGTGCCTATCGCAGCGTAGGCCCCCTGTACCATGGCACAATGGTGTCTGCGTTGAAATGTGGATGTTTTTGTGCAGGGAGAGGCACCTTCATGCACAAAAACAATCATTATGCCTCCCCTGGGGGGGGGGGGGTGCGCAGTTTGGGCACATTCCGATATTTACGCTGCGTTGTAATTCTGGGAATGTGTCAAATAGCATGGACATTGAGTGGGACGCCCACTGCAACGCCCATAGCATGCCTCCCCAGTCAGCTGTGAGGAACCCAGTGGTAGAAGTGGGCGGGATCGGAAGGGCACAGCGTGCCCCTACTTCTAAAAACTATTTCAGTCCTTTCCCCTACTTCTTGCTTTCAAAAAAGCATCCCGGGACGGCAAGAATAGTCCTACTTAAAAACAACAACTTTTTTCATTCAGATTCCAGGGGCTGCTCGCACTTCTCTGTTGAACTCCAGAGGCTGCAGCAGCCCTCCCTCCTGAGCTCACACAGGCCGAGGGCAGGCCTATTGTCATTCCGATTGAGGCAGATTATCCCCTTTCAAATAACAATGTGCCCGCCCACTGCCTTTGCATACCAAGTGCCAGTGAGATCAGAGTTAGTGATTACAGAGGAGCTTTCCCCAGACAGAGAACTGTGGGAAACTTGATACCTTGTGTAATTTGTTAATGTTGTACTGGGCAGGAGCAGTGACCGGACAGAAGAGGCTACAGGAAAGGAGAGGTACTAGGGCAGGAGAGGTGACCGGGCAGCAGAAGTAACGGTCAGGAGAAGTGACAGGGCAAGAGAAGTGACAGGCAGGAGAAGTGACGGGCAGGAGAAGTAACGGATAGGAGAAGTGACGGGCAGGAGAGATGACGTGTCAGGAATAGTGATGGGACTAGGCATGGGCGGAAAATCCGTTCCGCTCGCGGATTTTGCGGATTTTCGGGAAATCCGCAATCCGCGAGATTCGCGAATCTCCCGCAAAATCCGCAAATCCGCGAGCAGCGGATTTTGCTCGCACTGCTCGCACTGTTCGCGTGAGTTCGCGTGAGTTCGCGCCCCGCGAATAAGTGCAAAATTGCAGAAATACGATCTTAGCAAAACTGAAAGTAACTACTTACCAGGTTCAAAAGTTCAGGCTCATCATTAGTAGCCATTTCCTGTAGTGCTTCCTGAGGGGCCCCTCCAGAGTTCAGTTGCCAGTTGAAACTATTATGTGACCCTGCTCTGAACCTCAGAATAGTTACACATATGCCACAAAGGTCCTGAATTACAGCTAAGGGAGACAAGCAGGAGCCAGGCTGGAAGTTAAAATCCATTAATCAGCCCCTAATTCATTATTGTCAGTTGGGGCAGGGCAGGTGTTGTAACTAATTTTGCAACAATGAAAGCACTTAGCAAGTGCAAAAGATCACTAATCAGGGCGCACTAAGGAAGCAGGTGCCAGCTAAAAAAATATTCTGTGACACATTAATCAGCCCCAAATTAATTCAGGTCACTTGAGGCAGGGAAGGTGTGCTTTGCTTTGCCGAAAATAATGTACACTGGACAACCAGAGGGTGTGGTGATGAAACAGAGGGTGGCATGGGTGGGCCAGAGGGTGGCATGAGTAGTCAGAGAGTGGCAGTGGTGACAGAGAGTGGCAGTGATGAAGAAGAGTGTCCCAAACAGGCTGGACACGTAGAAACAACAAGTTCGCAAAACTTGCGACCCGACAGGTAAGTTCGCAAATTGCGAAATTGTGAAAAACCCTCGCGAACTGGCAGAAACACGGGCGAACACAAAAAAAAAAAATCCGCAAATTCGCGGGAATTCGCGGATTTTGCGGATTGCGAATCCGCAAATCCGCAAAATTCGCGAACGCGAGATCCGCAAAATTCGCCCATGCTTAGATGGGACAGGAGAGCTGACAGGAAAGGAGAGGTGACGGGGCAGGAGTAGTGATGGGGCAGGAGAAGTGAAGGGGCAGGAGTGGTGATTAGGCATGGGCAGGAGCAGTAACTGGCAGGAGCAGTGAACGGATAGGGGCAGTGAAGGGATAAGAGCAGTGAACAGGGCAGGAGAAGTGATGAGACAGGAGAAGTGATGGGACAGGAGAAGTGATGGGGCTGGAGCTGTGATCAGGCAGGAGTGCTGACTCGACAGGAGCAGTGAACGGGCAGGAGCAGTGAACGGGCAGGAACGGTAACGGGGCAGGAAAAGTGACAGGGTTAGAAATGTGACGAGGCAGGAAAAGTGACGGGCCAGGAGCAGTGACGGGGCAGGAGAGGCAACAGGAAAGGAGAGGTGACTGGGCAGGAGAGGTAACTGGGCAGGAGAGGTGACCGGGGCGTGAGCTAGAGCGGTAACCGGGCAGGAGCGGTGAAAGGACAGGAGCAGTGAAAGTACAGGAGCAGTGAACAGGGCAGGATCAGTGAACAGGACAGGAGCAGTGAACAGGGCAGGAGCAGTGAACGGGGCAGGAGCAGTGAACGGGGCAAGAGCATTGAACCGGGCAGGAGCAGTGACTGGGCAGGAACAGTGATGGGGCAGGAGGGGCAACAGGGCAGGAGAGGTGACGTGGAAGGAGAGGCAACAGGGCAGGAGAGGTGACCGGGCACAAGAAGTGACAGGCAGGTGATATGGCACGCAGCTGATGTGATGCGCAGGAGAGGTAATGGGCAGGAGAGGTGAGGGGGCAGGAGAGGTGACGAAGCAGTAGAAGTAATATGGCAGGAGCGGCGATTAGGCATGAGCAGGAGTGGTAACCGGGCAGGAGCAGTGAACAGGGCAGGAGAAGTGAACGGGGCAGGAGTAGTGAATAGGGCAGGAGTAGTGAATGGGGCACGAGCAGTTAATGGGGCAGAAGTGACGGTGCAGGAAAAGTGACAGGACAGGAGAAGTGACGGGACAGGAGAAGTGACGGGACAGGAGAAGTGACGGGACAGGAAAAGTGATAGGACAGGAGAAGTGACGGGACAGGAGAAGTGAATGGGAAGGAGAAGTGACGGGGAAGGAAAGGCAACAGGGAAGGGGAGGTGACAGGGCAGGAGAAGTGACCGGGCAGGAGAAGTGACCGGGCAGGAAAAGTGACGGGCAGGAGAAGTGATCGGGCAGAAGAAGTGACGGGCAGGTGACGTGACGGGCAGGTGACATGACAGGCAGGTGACGTGACATGGCAGGAGAGGAGAGGTGACCAGGTAGGAGAAGTGACGGGCAGGTGACGTAACGGGGCAGGAGAGGTGACGGGGCAGGAGAGGTGATGGGGCAGGAGAGGTTACGGTGCAGGAGAGGTGATGTGGCAGGAGGAATGACGAAGCAGGAGAAGTGATGGGGCAGGAGCGGTGATTAGACATGAGCAGGAGTGGTAACCGGGCAGGAGCAGTGAACGGGGCAGGAGCAATGAACGGGGCAGGAGTAGTGAACGGGGCAGGAGTAGTGAATGGGGCAGGAGTAGTGAACGGGGCAGAAGTGATGGGCAGGAGAAGTGGCAGGACATGAGAAGGGACGGGACAGGAAAAGGGACAGGGCAGGAGAGGCGACAGGCCAGGAGAGGCGGCAGGGAAGGAGAGGCGCCAGGAAAGGATAGGCGCCAGAAAAGAAGAGGCGCCATGGAAGGAGAGGCGACAGGAGGAGAGGTGACCGGGCAGGAGAAGTGATGGACAGGAGAAGTGACGGGCAGGAGTGGTGATGGGGCAGGAGAGGTGATGGGGCAGAAGCAGCGATTAGGCAGGAGCAGTGACCAGGCAGGAGCGGGGAACGGACAGGAGCGGTGAACGGACAGGAGCGGTGAACAGGGCAGGAGCGGTGAACAGGGCAGGAGCAGAGAACAGGGCAGGAGCAGAGAACAGGGCAGGAGCAGTGAACAGGGGAGGAGCAGTGAACAGGGCAGGAGAAATGACGGGCAGGAGAAGTGACGGGCCAGGAGAAGGGAGGGGACAGGGGAATTAACGAAGCAGGAGTGTTGATCGAGCAGCAGTACTGACTGGACAGGAGCAGTGAAAGGGCAGGAGCAGGCGTTTCCCAGGGCGACTGGAAGGGTAGGGGGCCAGTTCAGTTTGGGGGGACCGGTTTTGTACAAGTGCAGGAGTTTTTAAAACACTGTAAAGTTATTTGTATATTCAGCAGGCTTTGGTCAACAATACAAGTGCCAAGATAATTTTGGTGATCAATGTACCTGCTGGAGAGAGATGGGAGCATGTTTTGTCTAGTGGCTGTTTTACTCATCTAAGGTAGTGCAGAGGGGTAATATGCCTGCTACAAAGAACATGTGCCATGCATATCAAAGAGCAATATGTTATGTGCATAGTTCAGTGGGTACTGCTTTGTGTTCACTTCGCGAATGAAAGGACACTTGAATACATATGGCATGGCAGTTCGGGCTGGACTGTTCACATTGGGCACAGGGTCAAGACCGATTTGCATATGGCTGGGTCCAAACTGGAATGGCATGGTGAGCAAAAACAATGGATTTAAGCCCAGATTTCTGAACTGGGGTGAATGTATGACATTGTTCTGCATTCTGTCTATCAATTGTTCTTTTTGCATTTGTCACCCCGAGTGGGACAGGTATTACCAGACATGAGTCCTGTGCTCTCCATGCCACTGGAATCAAGCTATCCTGCTGATGAGGGCTGAAAGCCCAAAACCGGTCCTAGGATGCTTGTTTCCATTCCAGGGAGGACCTGGACTGGCAGTTCAGGCTGGACTGATCCCATTGGGTGCAGGATCAAGACTGATTTGCAAATGGCTGGGTCCAAACTGGAATGGCATGGTGAGCAAAGAATCAATGGATTTAGGCCCAGATCTCAGTACTGGGGTGAATGTATGGTATTGTTCTGCATTCTGTCCACCAGTTGTTCTTTTTGCTATATTATGATTGAGCAGCCAGCTGGCTGACATGAATATGAAGGAGCCTTTGTGGGTTTGCGTGAGTCTAGATTCTCCTGCAAGAGTCCCTTTCTCTTCTGAGCCCTGCTTAGCACATGTGTACAGGAGAGCCCTGTATTCATGACCTCAATGTTTGAGACAAATAATACTCACGGATTTCTGAACAATGAGAGTAAAAGCATTAAGGTAACATGTTGTTCCTGCTTATATTTCACACGCTTTACATAAACCTGTATTCCCTATGAATGTTTAATTTTTCCTGAATTAAACCTCAAATAAACATGTTTATCCATTGTTTTAATTAAAGAACGTTATAAGCTGTAACTGGTCAGTGAAATGCTAAATGTACTAAAAATTGCTATGTTTAGCTATTTCTAGCCACACCCCTGACTCTGTCCACTGATTCAATCTTCGGTTATTCCCGCCCCCTGAATTTACACCCACAGTTCCCCTACTTTTTTTTCCCACTTCGACCACTGAAGGAACCGCCATAGACTATATCTACAAGGCCATGAAAAGCCACGGAGGGTGACTTTCCGTGGCCTCTTAAATCTGGCTCTGCACTGAAACTGACAAAAGCGAAATTACGGTGGCACAAAGGGCTTGTAGAGAACTTTTGATGGGTCAAATCTGTCAGTATTTATTTTTGAGAAATGGCCAAGACATGTGAATTTTTGGTGATAAGTCCCACATTTTGTAAGTGATTCCCCATATTAGGGGAAAACTCCCAAGAGTTGCTATGTGCAGCAGCTGAATAGCACCTGCATGCTCCATTCTGCACCATGGGCAGAGTCAGGGCAATGTTTTTTGCGCTACTCCGACGCAAAAGTGGTGTTTGCATTTTTTCGCCGCTTCCGCGCATACATTAACTTGAAAAATCTTTTGAATTAAAGTATGGGTAGCAGACAGCAGAGAGAGGCCACTAATCCCTTCTTTGTGCTTCCGAGCTCCGCTGTCAGCAAAACATTCACGATCAGTAAAAATGTAAAAAAGAAATGCACAGACCCATTCTGCATCGGCCCAGCACAGAAACCGAGAGGTTGGTGACATTGACACGGCTTCCGGGGGTATTCCTTATACCGTTTCAGTGACAGATTTTCAAACACTATACAGGCGCAGTGCAATTTTCCACAGATTTTCTTGACAAATCGACTAAATATGCAATTTTCACTGTTCGTTCAGTGTAAATGTTCACATAAAATGGCTAACTGTGACGTCACAGAGTAAGAGCCTTTCTTTTGCACCCTTTGCATTTGTTGGTGATATTAGTAGCACCGGAAGGAATATATTTACGGTAATTACCATTAAAACACGGACTTTTTTGTGCATTTGGAAAACGGCAGAGCAGGCAGCGGAGGTGCCCAGGGGGATGGATGCTTTTGCTGACGCAGCACTCGGGAGAATAATCGCACTCAGAAATGAAGTAATCTTTTTTGGTGCTCTTAAAAAATAAATCATTCCTTTAATCAATTACAGCCTAACCCGCATTAGGGGGAATGGCTTAACCCATTAGTAAGAGATAGGTGATAAGGAATGCTAATATGGCCATTAAGCAACTGCTAGGTGATTACTGCATGATTAGTGCGCTGGCTTTGTTGTCATCGTGCATTCACAGGCTGCCTCAGGAGCCGGAGAGGCCCACCGTGCCCTGGAAACAGGAGATCCTCCCACGGAGCAGCATCCACTGGAATACTTTCACTTTTGCAAAACTGGTTCATGCTGTTGAGAAAGGGGAAATGCAACTTATTTAGGAATGGCCTCATGTAGCATTTGGCAGGCGTGATATGGCAACACAAACATGGCAGCTCCGCCCTCTGGTCTATTGCAAGTGCACTAAAGCCAGGGCCACTGGAATGATTAGATTTTGAGGCTGTAGCTTTTTCCGCATAATAACTGATTTGCCGCATTTGCCACATGATAACATCATCTGCTGCATAACAGGCGGATTTCAACCAAAGATAAATGTTGGTTTTAACTCAAACTGATCAAAAGCTACTAAAATCACTGCAACATGTTTTGAGACACATTGATTCTCCCTTCTCATAGGATGAATTGACCTTTATGTTAACTATTGCTGTATGTGGGTGTTTAATTGGTACTAATGAAATTAAAGCTATGTATGCCCAGGCAGTGTAAAACGTGTCAAAATAACAAAAAAATGAAGTAATATCACAAAATGTGCATCATTAAGCCACATAAGTCTCCTTTTCTTGCTGCATAATTTAGTCAACACTGCCGTATAATTTGGTCTTCCCCTCCTGCATAGCCTGAGTGGCCCTGATTATACCCTATTACACCTATGATATGATGGACGGTAAAACAGTAACTTTTTGACGCATTTTCCCACCTGCCAAACTCTCCAAATCAACTTAAATCTCACAAAGTACTTTACTGTGTGTAAGTAAGGGGGGCAAAAAAACACCTTCAATAAGGGCTAGACAGGCAAAACCAGACCAACCCTGCTGATTAAAAGGCAAGGCCTGATACCGTTGCAATGGTTTCAATGCATTAAACAATCACTTGAAAAGCCAGGTATTCTCACTCCCCTTTTGTCCTTCCATAGTCAGTATTTCCAGTACTATTAATGTATGTAATATCATCACCCGCTATTTATAATGCTTACCCTCAAAGCTGCTGAGACCCCAGGTGAGAAAGAGAGGGATATATGGGGAAGGTCAGTGGATGGAAAGAGTTATTGAGACTTTACTGAGGGAACAGGGAGGAGGCCAGCCCTGCTAGGGCCGTAGAATGAGGCACCCACAAAGTTAACTGACTGTGCCACAAGAAAGAAGGCACACTCTTGAAGCAACAGAAGGCCAGACAGACATACTGCGAGAGTTCCAACCCTCCCCTCAAGCAACTGCTGAGGCACGGCATCAGCAACACTCTGAACCTCAGCTGACCACCGATGACCACTGTATTCTCCTACAGTAACCAGAGCAAAGGAGTTTACAGGTCTTCTGTAGGGGTGGCATAACTGTTGTAATTGTTTCTAGCGTGAGTACTCGTAAATACCTTAAAATTAGGTTTAAGCGCTGTATTCATAGTGCAAAATGCACCCTGGTGTTCAAAATGAACCCAAGGATGCATTTTGCACTAAGAAAATAGCAATAACGCTACTGCACACAAACAGCAGTAGCCGCACCTACTCACTCTCTCTCAGATCCTTTTTCCTGTGCTCCTGAGTTAGGATTTTGCGCCAAATTACTCTTAATTCATCAAGCTGGCATAATGGCATAAGTTTGGTAATTTTGCATCACAAGAATAATGCGTAATTACTGAAATTACTCTAATCAGTCTGGCATTAATAACATTTCTCCCAGGCTTAGCCTTCAAGAGATAGTACAGAGAGTAGGGACACCACCAGGGCCCCAAAGACGTGGCAGCATTGAGTTTGCTCCTCTCTCCTTGTGTTCCCTACTCCTTCCAGGCACAGACCACTCTGACTACCATGAAACTGTAAAGTGCAGGCAGGAGCATCTAGAATCATTGCTCCACTCTGATCCACAGACGTCTACCCAGCATCCACTGCCATGCCAAACACATATAACAAGGGCACCTCTTAGATCAGCTTAGCTCTCTGGAGTCCTGCCTGACGTAAAGTCCCTAAGGTCTGACTCCATCTTATGTAGGTACCGACTCCATCATAGTACATTGAGACCACAATCTTTTCTAGCTTAAGCAATGGAAACTGCCATATTCCCTGATACAATCAGAACCATTGTCATGCTTGGCTTTTTAACGCAGATGTTGCCAGTCTATATATTTTTAGGAACTGTAATATCATCAAGTTTTTTGATCAATGACATAGATACATCTAAGGAGACATTCATCTGCGCCACATGTCTCCTGTTCCTGTGTCATGGTTAATGAGAACACATACCGCCATATAATCAGAGTAATGTAGTCTGAATTGATGTACTTTTGCCTTAAATGTTCATCCGAGACGCATACCTCGATGTGCGTAATCTGTGTCAAACATTCTTACACTAATGTCAGAAATTCCAATTTCTGATTAGATTTACGATATCAGTACTACCACTTGTCCACTTGGGAGACAAGTCCTTCGCCCGGATTATCACCAGAGATTCTGCCAGAGAGGGTCCCACTTGCTGCAACTGATAAAGCCAAGTCCTGAAGGGAGACCGACTGACTCCTACCGCAGTGAGTGTTTGCCCTTTGGGGTGAACAATTTCTTGGCACCTCCACTGATAAAGACAGCCTTTCCTGTTAACGAGGTATGCAGTGTGTCTCTTTTTCCTCGGACACTCCAGTATGCAAGTTGCTCTGCCTTTCATGCTCTCATGGTATAGCGCATAGAAGTTGGCATCAGGGTGTTAGGTTTTAGATGACATTTCAAATAAAATGTCAGCAATGCGGACATTTTCATTTTGTTCTTGTTATTTATAACATGTCATTTTGCTGTTTTTATAACATTCTGTGCAGTTGTTTTATATGTATTGAGACACAGATTATTCCTGTAGTAATAAATGTTTTTCACTTAAAAATATTAATTCTTCTTAGTACAGTGTGTGTGATACTGTGAATAACGAAATAAGGCTTTTTGCTGCATCCACAGTGCCCCTGATTCTTTACAAGATTGTTAGTAACCTAAAAATAATACCCCTTTGTCAATTGAATAGTGTCTTGCAGGACTACAATAACTTGCCTCTCACATTCATCACTGGTGCATTGAACCAAGTTCACCCATCTCACCCATGGGAGGGAAAGCACACTTGTAGAGTTACGCCAAAGTTGTAACTTACGCACCACATTGAGGCCACAATGAGGTGCAGGCAACACTGGAGAGTGGCCAGCATCCTCCGGTTTATGGTTTTAATCTCGAGATAAGAGAGAGGAGGGAAGTCAGAAAAGAAATTATGGGTTGAAAGAAATGGAATAGCCTGCAAATGATGTTCCCATTTGCGGGCGTGTGAAGCAGCTCATTGATCCTCAGCAGCTGATCCTGCAAGCAGCCCTGATTGGAGCCTGACCCTCCCATAATCTTCCTCTTACCCTCAGAGACAGTGACCCCCATACCCACAGAGAACCAAGGCAGGGCTGGGACATAATATACCCACACGCACAGTGAATAAAGACAGGGTCCACCACGTTATGTTTGCCCTTGATCCCTGAGGCAGTGTGAAGACTCAGAGGGAGTGACAATGACCAGGAGACCAACAAAGGTGTTGCATGGGTCTAAGTCCTATGCACTGCCTAGGAATCAAAGTGGAACATAGTTCTCCTCTGAATTGTGCCCACAGAAAAAGATGAGAGGTACTAACAGCCTGATTCATCAACCATATTTGCGCTCGCAAAGGGCCAGATTCTGAGAATCTGGCCCTTTGCGAGTGCAATTTTTGCATTTGGGATTCATCATCCCAAATGCAAAAATCGCTATTTAGAAACTCGCAAATTTGCGAGGATAGCATTTAAGGAATCTCTATTAGAGATTCCCTAAACGCTATTCTTGAAACATTTTAAAATTGCGAATCCGCAAATTTCGGCCGCTATTTACCGCGAGGTCAAACCTCGTGGTAAACAGCGAAAACTTAGAAAAATGCTTTTAAAAGCATTTTCTAAGTTACACACACTTAGGACATGTGTGTGCACAACACCTGTTGAAATGTGCATTTAAGGGGTGCTACAGGGTGTCCTTTGGACACCCCTGGCACCCTTCAAATCGCTATCTTATTTGCGATTAGCAAATTGCTAATCGCAAATAAGGAATACTCCCCATTCATTCCTATGGGCCTTTTGGCCCATAGGAATAAATGGGGAGTTATTCCTTATTTGCGATTAGCAATTTGCTAATCGCAAATAAGGAATCTGTAGGAATCGCATTTAATTTTGCGATTCCTACATGAATCCCGTTTTGCGAGTCTGTAAATAGCGATTCCTTATGAATCGCTATTTCAGACTCGCAAAACGGGTCTTTCATGAATCTGGCCGTTAGTTTCATCAACATTTCAATAAAATTCTACATGTGGAGTACTTGGATTGTTGGGGATTCAGCTCACTGGTCAATTTGGTGGCTGCTTTCTCAAGGTCTGGGGATTTGGTTTTACAGGCCTGAATCCTGGCAATCAGGATCGGGCAGTCAGAGTCATTTTTTAGCCCAGCTATTGAACCGGAATGTTAAGTCATTTTCCAATAACTTGTATTTTTTTGATCAAGGAACCCAGCTGTGAGGAAACCCCTTTGACTCTCAGTAGTACCTATCTCCTTTGCCTAAACTTTCAGTAGTTCTGAGTACTAATGCCAACAAGCAAGGTAGGGACAGGCATGACCAGTGCTGAAGTACCCACCAAACTGCTCAGCCTCAGGGAAAATGTTTCATGCATGATGTGAATGCAGATGCCCACCCACATCATGCAGATGACCACCCATACTCCATTGTCAGCGCTGGGATGGACTAGGCCAACTGGTTTCGGCTGGTGGAAATAGGATGCAATTAGGCTGGACAGTTTCAGGCAAAGTCAGAGAAGGCAGGTGTTCATCGTTTGTTCACTCATATGTTTGCTGAAACTAACATAAAATATCAACTAAAGGGAGCCAGGTCCCTAAAATAAGTGTTGATGGTGAACACTGGAAATCACCAACCCAAGGTATGCACAGTACCACAGGGATTAACTTTGTTTTATCCTTTATTTTTGGGGGCTTTTCCAAGACAGGTAAAACGTTTTCTCAAGAAGAACCTGAGAATTGTCAAGTGGACTAGTTCTCAGGCAAGCCTACTTATGGAAAAAGAAGATCCACAGATAGTTTACCTTACCCTACAGTGGTGTTAAAAAGATGTTTGGAATTTATCTGGTCTGATGATGATCACCTATTAGGAGTTTTGCTCATGAGATTGGGCATAACATACTGCACCAAAAATCCACATGTGACAGGATGTACCAAACATTTTTCTTTCTCTAAATTCTGTGTAGTTTGACCTATCTCAATTTAATGTAGGATGTGTTTTTAGTGCACTGGATGAGATAAAAAAACAAAGCATAAAATTGGAAATATCCCCCCCTGTTGTAATGAGTGCATAAATGTTGCACTAATCATGAATGAAGATTCTAACTAGGGTGCTCGCTGCAGGTGTTTGCCAACATGATTTTGCCAGCAGAAACCTGGTTCAAATTGTGTGGGCAAATTGTGTGATATCTGAATTTTCATCCCTTATTAAATACTATAATCTATAGAATCTTTAAGGGGTGCACAATTAGCTCTTCAGAATTCACACTAAGTGCAGGAAGTCCTTAGATGTCCACTAGAAGAGTCATGGTGCATGGGTAGAAAGGATTGTCTGGCAGTTTATTCCATCTTGTTTCATATATCCCCAGGAACGAGAAGAGGATTTACATGTTAAAAGGTGTAAGACAAATAGGGCCCATGTTCTAGTGTTTGTGATAGTCCAATTTAGCATTGCAGATAGTTTTATAAATATTGCAGACTGTTTTGAATTCAATACTTGCTAAGAGGGATGGCAGTGTTACTTTTGTGTGGGGTAATGTAATTAGACTTCTAGATACCACAAATGCAGTGAGTGATGCAATGTAGGGACACCTTCATTGTTGTCATAGTAGTGTGTGAGCACCCTGGTGAGCATTATTTGGATGAATGTGTTAAATTTACCTCACACCGGCACACACCAGCCAAGACATTTTCAAGTCTGGTTGATTTTCACTTTTGGGTTTGAGGACACAGTCCAGTCAAGGACGATGCTTCCTCAAAAACATGAAGACAATAAATTTCACAAAGGTTGTGCTTACTAGGAATCATATTGCTGGTCACATTGGATCTCATGCTTGCACTCAGCCTAGAACCCTTGTGCTCGTCAATGCAACCACAGACTAGGACAGATTACTATCTCATGTGTATGTGTCTATCAACCCAACTCTCCACCCTATCCCTTTTAGGAGGCACATTTTTCAAAGTCTCTTCATAAAACCATGTAAGAGGGAACAGTGTCGGAATTTGAGAACACTGTTCTACAAGCTCAAGCTCACTGAGCTCTTCTTCCACTGAATCATTAAAGAGGAATCTTTATAAAAACTTATCAACCATATTAGATACACTTCATAAGAAGAAAACAGAACAGAGGCCTCAAATCAATAACCAGGAGCTTCAACACGGTCTTGGCTGAAATTAAATGAAATGACGCTGTTGCAACCTTAAATACTAATGGTGCCAATTGGTGATAGAATAGAACAAAGGCCTGCCTAAGAAACACCACAGTAACTACCACAGTGTCATCAAAAGACCAAAGGATGCTTATGTGGCTAAATGCATTATTAAGGTCACAAGTGAAACAAAAGTAATCTGAAACATCTATGAGCAGACAGACATACTAGTTTTCATTAAAATAACATTGATGCATTTCAACAGCACTACAAGGATCTTTTTACTTTCCTTCCTAATCTTCAACTTATCCTTTCATCATTCCACCACTGCTATAGTAGGCATTTTTCACATTCAATCCAGAAATAAAGGAGCACATTTCATACTAATCCCACAAGCCTAAACCTATACTAAATTGACTAAACTTTCAATGAATCCATGTCAAGTTGTTGATGTAAAGCATTTTCCCTTCTTTCAATTAGATCTGAAATCTGTTATTAACGCCTTCCTTTTAGAATGATGATTCCAACATTGGCGATGAACACCATCATTACAACTCTCTTGAAGAAAAAACATTAAACTCAAGAGATTAGGGGCTTGATGTACAGATCATTCATTCTGTGATTTTGTAATTCAGATTAGTATCAAATTGGTATTAAGAGATCGCAAAATGGTAAGCACAGTTTGGCCTTTACCTTGCATAGCGAATCCTTGTGATTAGCTATTTGAGAACTGTGATTCACAAGTAAGTTAAATTGTGAATCACGCTCTGTCTCGCTCTAATGACATCACATAATCTATATTGCAGACTGGATGAATGCATCAGCCCACTAAGTTGTTTGTTGGACTTTGGAGACAGAATCCATTGCTATCCAACTTCACCCTGCATCATGGCTAGCCAAAATTCACAGGAAAAAAGCAGTAGTATTGAAAAAGGAAATTTAGCAACCAAGAATTGGGAATATAACAGAAGAATGCGTTCAAGAAAATGATACAATATTTGAGAGATCACCTGAAATATTTTAGAATCAACTAAAAGACAAATATGGCTACGCATCCAGCAGAAGATAAATGTGGTTGTTGTGTCAGACAAGAGTGTGGAAAATTAGGAAAACAATGGTACGACATACAGACGTGCACTAAGGAAAGATTTGCCACAAGAACGCAAGATGCTGCATCTTCTGGAGGTGGAACAAGGACAGAACCCCCAGCAACACCACTTGAACAACTAATTGAAACAACCCTGCATGCCCGAGGCTGTAATAGGTGTCATTAACATTAACACATCTGACCACACTAAAAGGGCCGAAGGTAAGATTTAATGTCTAGGTGGTGTCTGTGTGATTTTTTTAACAAAGGTCTCTGTTTATTAGAAACACTTTCAACACATGAAAATCATACCATTTTTCAATTTTGTTTAGAGATATTTTTTTTTACAGTTTTTACTCCATGTTAGGTTTTATCATGACACTTGAAATGCAGTCTGGTCCATGTAGTTTCCATTTTTATAAATCAAATTGCATATTAAGGCCAACGTTTTGAAACTATATGTTTCAAACATCTAGGGTCAATTTAGATAGTGGTGCCACTTAACGTATCCAAGATGTGTTATGGTTATGAGTCAACATTAGTAACAGACTATAACTGTTTCACATTATTCAATAATGTTTCAGCTTGAACAAAGACCTGCTATTCATTGTTAATGTAGACTTTAAGTGTATGTTGTTACACATTTCAATGACGTGTCTTCCCTGTCAACCATTACAGTTCATACTATTCCAGATGAACCACTGGAAAGTAGCCAACGACTAGCAGGCATCAACCAAGGCATGAAACTGGAGGTGTATTACAAGGTGAATCTGCCGAACCACAACTGCTAAATGTTCAATTTGAAATTTCTGCCATTAGTTCATCCAATATTTTGACACCAACCACTTTAATACAAGTCAGAGCATTTATTTCAACACCTGTCACAACAGTTAGAAATACTGGATTCCAAAGAAGTCTGGGTAACACAAGAATCATCACGCAAGTGATAGTTGGCACACCTTCTCCAGCTGATTTCCAAATAATGGAAAAAAGATGCTTCAGGTTCAGGAGAAACAACATGAGGCTCTATGTCAAATAAATTGCAAACTTGGTGGATTAAAAACACTTTGTATGACAGATTTACTACAATGTTAGAAAACATTAATTGCATGTCAATGACCATAAGCAGTCTGTCAAATACAATTAAACAGGTCTTTGCTCAAATGACACAAGAGCGGCCACATTCAAGACAGCTACAACAAACTGTGCTGCTCGGTGGACAGGCTTGCAAATGCAACACATATTTTGTGCAGATGTGCAACAAATTTGTAGTAGCATTTTCAAAATGAAAGCATTGTTTTCAAAGGTAGTTTAACACATATTCATAATGTTGTTATGGATTTAAAAACCACTAATGTTACCATTGTTAATTCCAATGACACCAGGCGAAAATAAGGAGTTGTCTAATATGGATACCTCACTAGTATCCCGGCTTACTGTTAAAAAGCCTAAAAAAGACAGGCGTAGTGATGTTGTGTTAGGAAAAACACATAAAACCACTGTTAAAGGAAAGAAGAAGTTGTTGTACGTTTACATTATACAACTTTTCACATTTAGTTTCATTTGTCTTATCAAACAAATGATCATAACGTAATAATGATAATAATTACTTGAAAAAGGTAATTTTTCATATTATTTTTCTGCAAAATAAGATAATATGCTCTATAATTACGAAAGATGAAGGAGACATGTGAACTCTCTGGGTATTCTACCACTAAATCTGGTATTATATATGCAGAATGGAAAAATACTTGAATATTTATAGATTAGTCATATTTTCTATTCCCAAATAAATATGTTGATGTTGGGCATATTTGAATGTGAGTGCCGTCAAGACATCCTGCTACAGACATCATGGCATCTAAGGAGTTATTAAAATACAAGAAAGTGTTCTGTGGATATCTCCCCAGCAACTGCTACTATCCCTTATTAGAATATTGGAATGTTGGGAGCTACATTGCAGACAATGGAGAGCTCCCTGCTTCTACAGCTGGTAAAGGCCCGCAGAGCAACATTCCAATGTTCTGTAAATAACTTCGAGAACCCTTTGTTTAATTTGTCAGAACATTCTGCCCTCTAGTGGCAGAATGTTCTAATAGCCTTATAGCCCTTCGTAGCAGAACTATACCGGCAATTAAAGTCCCGCTGTCTCGTTAAAGTCCCTCGCCTTCAGCTCGGGCCTTTAACGATTTGGCGGGCCTTTAATAGCAGGTATAGCCAGCTACGGCGGGCTATAAGGCTATAGTAGATATCTAACGCTAGAAGGTGGAGACAGCAAAGTACTTGTATGTGTGGGTATGGCGTGGCTACAGTTTGTTGGATTCCCAATAACTGTGTTGAGTTCCTATATAATATCCATAATGAACTGCCTGATCAAACTGTACTTAGTGTAAACATCCTCCTCTGTTTGTTCAAACTGAAAAGCATTCGAAAAACATTTTCTTTTCTCCTCCTTCGCCCCTGTTGTGTATCTAGGATGCACATTCATCTCACCACAGCATAGAGTGCAGCATTTTTGAAAGATCAATTGTATGTTCCCACCCCTTTTTAATATATTGTGCCTGGTCACCATCTGCTTCCAAGCAGGGGTATTTTGCACATGTAAAAGCACAGGTTTGCACATATTTCCTAATTGCAAGTGCTTTGACCATAGGCTAGAGATTCTCACATACAGATTCTGTTTTTAAGAATGCTTAAAAAATACAGATTCCTTATTTTGTCTCTTCTTTGTACAAAATTCTTAAACTACTTCTGTAATCTCAAATGGCATTTCTAGCGGTAACATAGCTATTTTCACCCAGTTACAAACTCTTACTGTTTTTGTGCATGAGGACCCAAGCTCACTAGAGAAGATCTAGAAAAAGGGTTTTAGTACAACTCCAAGAATAAATTGAATCAAACTGATTGTTCATAATCACCAAGTTCTTTCGGGCTTTTAGGATCAGAGACTCTGTTATGATGTAAATTCAGTCAGAAGGCTACGAGGCGGGGGCATGCCAGATACATAAACAACAAAGATTGGCACCCCAATGCTACTCACAGTCAGTACCCCATGATCCTTCACAGTGGACACATGACACTTAATAAATTACTGCTCAGTAAGTGCTTTTTCCTATAAAACACAAATGTATTTTATTACAAATGTTACTAAATACTATGTACAAATCCACAAACATAGATCAAGGCAGGTGCAAATGGCTACGATGACACACTTTAAAGGGGGTCACAATCCAAAAGGGGTGCACACTAGAAATAAGTCACACATATCAAGTAATATGGTAAATTTACCACAATGGTCTACCCATCAGAAAGACCTAACCCCTAATCCCTAATACCATATGAGAGGCGAATTAATAATAAATCAGACCTGGATTTTTCAGGGTGTCACTAATTACTCAAAAGCAAAACAAGCCCCTCAACCATAAAGCCGTAAAGAATGATTCACTAGGTTTTAAAGTAATAACGCATATCAATAACACATTATGATTTTAAATACTACAGAGTTGGAGCCTTGTTTCTACAGTGAAAAAAGGAATGCAAAGCAAACACTGGTTCAATCATCCAGGAAAACTCTATATAAAAGATACAGCTACAAGAGTGCTTGTAGAGTATATAAAACAATAAACTTGACAAACGTTGCATGACCTAGTAGACTTAGGACAAGGCAATGAAAGTAACTGTGCCTTTCTAGTGATATTGGGTCTCCATCACTGCTCTTGAGTAGCCCAAAACCCAAACCACCTCTTTTTGCTGTGCCGCGCCCAGCCAATATCCAAATTCAAGGCCCTTGTAGGGGCTTATAGGACCAAACGTCTGCCTTGGGCCATACTTTTGAAATGGTTGTGGCCACAATGATTTTTCACTTTGAAGAAAGTGCCGGATTGCCCACATTTCTTTTGCCTTTTTGGGATCCTGTGCCCCTCTTCATTTGTGAGGCACACATGTACTCTTCCAAGAACCACATAGGCCTCTAGGAGCCTAGGCCGAAGCTTTAAAACTGTCTCCTCACTGCCTAACACTCTTCTTGTTTAGTAAGTGAGAGGGTCAGATTCTGACCCTGCCTGGGACAAGTTGATAATGTGAGTGGGAGTGCTTGCAGCTTGTAGACGTCTACAGGACACTGGCCCTTTTAGGGGGGTCAATAAAAGAGATGAAAGAGAAGAGCCACCAATGCTCCTACTCAATTTGGCCCAGCAGCTTACTAGCCCAACCAAGAAAAATCTCTACCATAGGTTTCGTATTGGAAATCTACCCTTCCAGAATACATTCATATGCCTAGACAATTGACATATTTCATGTGCACAGTGAAAGGCAGCACACATGCAATATGAGTGTGTAGCATGTTTGCAGAAATAAAAACATTATTCAAAGCTAGTGCTATGTTTTGATGCAAAGCCTGGTGTGACTACCTTAGTAAATTAAGCTTTGTTTAAAAACCTATGGCTAATATGTCCAAATTCAACTCAAGTAACACTGCCTGGAGGAAAATCACTGTAGTGTGCTATTTGTGTTGAAAAAAGGGAACTTCTCCATTCCAAACTAAGGGGCAGATTTACAAGCCCTTTAAGACTCTTTTACGCCGCACTTGCATCAATTTTGTGACGCAGTGGCAGCGTAAACCATGCGCCACGTTGCAACTTATTTACAATGTGACACATCTAGGCAGATGCGTCATGTTCTAAAGCCCTGCGCCACATGAAACCTGCAGCAGGTTTCATGTGGTCGTTCTGTCACAGGGTGGGCTTTCCCTTGCAGGAAAACCCCGTTAAACTGACGCAGCAAAATCTACGAGATTTCACAGAGTCAGTTTTATGACGTTGCTGCGTCAAATCCTTACGCCTGCTTGAAGCAGGCATAAGGAGTGATGCACTACGCTAACAATGGGTGGCCCCTGTGCGTTGCAGGAGTTGCGTCGCACTTGCAACGGGACTCCAGCAATGCGCCACCCGTATGCCAAAAGAAGTGTCATGCATCTGCCCCTCCTTGCAACTTGGTGTGGCAAATTGTAAATACGAAGCATCCATGGTGGAGCAAGGGGGTGATTGCGTGACGCATCTGTTCTGGTGCATCCCTGTTGATTTGCAGAGATGCGCCAGAAGTTGTAAATCTGCCCATAAGTTTTGTGCTGGAAAGTAAATTACCCAAGTGTGAGAAATTGAATTATTGACTGACTGTGGTGTAAGTACTGGTCAAGAAGCAACTACAATCTTTGTCAGGGTAAGGCACAAGCAACTACCAAATGAACCTGTGCAGGTAGCGTAGCACAGAGCAGCCAGGCGGAACTTAGAGGCAATGTGTAAAGTATGTGTGCAACACTCCAAACAATAAAACAGTGAAGACACCACACAAAAAGGATCCAACAACAAGTTGGAAAAATAGAGCAAATGTTAATAAACAAAACAACAACAATTCAATCAGTAGGACAAGAGATATACATTTTTAAAGACTTAAGTGAATATAGTGCAAACAGCGTAAATCACCAACTAGGGATATCTGGTCATGTTAGGCCGTATCAAATTCAGGCTGACCGGGATGGAGCGCTGGTCAGATACAGTCCCTAGATTAGTCCGGCTGAACTTTACCTTCTCAGGTTTGTGCCAAGAGTTCAGTTTGTGTTTAAGAGGGCTGCGAGCAGCAAGGACAGAGTCGCAGGAGACTGTTGGCATAGCCCAAATGAGCAAGAAATACATCTTGGAAGGTCGGGCTGGTGGTATGCACTGGAACAAAGAGTTGGGCTGGCAGCACTTTGGGTAGGATCACATTTGAGAGCAGCAGGTCTAGGTGTGAACAGGCTTGTTCCCAGTCACTAAGAGCACAAAAGCTTTATTTTAGCTTGCTGAGCTAAACAAGGGTCAAGACCTGATGATACCCACTTGGGGGTCAGGAACTCACTGCAGGGGGTCCAGGGGTTGGTATAGGATGTTGAGCCTTTTATGTCTCTGAGGATCAGATCAAGAGGCCCACAGGTTAGCTCTTGGTGTCACTTCGGTGTCCTGGGTTCAAGATGGAGTTGCAGGCACAGTTCTTTCTCCCCAGGTATAGGATAGCAGGTCAGCACTGCAAGGTTGCAGTTCCTTCAGAGCAGCATCCCAGCAGAGGGACAGCTTTTTCAGCAATACTGCAGTCTTTCTTCCAGGCAAAGTGCCCATAGGTCCAGAAGTGTGCTGAACAGTTGGTGCCTGAGACCCAGTATTTGTACACTGTTGTGCCTTTGAAGTGGGAGAAGCATCTAGAGACATGCCTTTGAAGTGCACAGATGTCCTGATTCCCTGACCCTATCTCCAGAGTAACTGAAGTGGGTATGCAGCCTTTTGTGTGCAGGCAGTACACAGCCTATTGAAGTGTAAGTGGAGCTGAGCTCAGCTACTCCCTCCCATCCTACGAGTGATGAACCACCCAGTCACACCGAAGCTCAAGATTATGTGTGTGTGGCTGTCTAGGAGGAATACACAAAGCCCAACTTTCTGCTACACCTAGTCATGTGAGCCAGAGACAGGCTACAGACACTAAATTGCTAAAGGAAGATAATAACAACTTTCTGAAAGTTGCATTTTAAAAATAGCAATTAAGATCTGACTTCATGATAAGTTAAGATTTTAAATTATGATTCCAGAGACACCAAACATGATCTGCTAACCTATTCCAATTCCAGTTTGGAAATTACAGTTATCAAATGTACGAAGGTAACTCCAGTGATATCCTATGGGAGAGGTAGGCCTTGCAGTAGTGAAAAACCTAGGGGTAACTTACATGTATTAAAAAGGAAGGTTTCAGCTGGCAAAGGTTTATTTTGTCAGGTCAAATTGTCGGTAACTGCACACACAGGCTGCAATCGCAGGACTAAGACATGTTTAAAGTGCTACCTAAGTGGGTGGAACAATCAATGCTGCAGGCCCAAAAATTGCTGGGGACTTGTATTACCAGTTTAATGGGGACATAAAAGTAAATTAAATATGTTATTTTGGGTATAAGCTAATGTTTTTAGAGGAGAGAGCACTAGCACTTTAGCACTGGCTAGCAATACTAAGACCAACATAAATGAATTCAGCATAAATGGAGGAGGGAAGGAAAAAGTCTTGGAATGATCCAGCAGAAAGGGCCCAGCCCAAAACTTAACATGTGTTTATACCACACAGATGCAAACATCAGTGGATCTTCTGGAGCTTTCTCCCTTGACTGCTTTTTCTCCAATGAGTAAGAGCTGAGTGACCTGCCATTCTAAACCTTCAGCTCATAGTAGCCTAGCAATCAATCAATCAATCAGAGCATTTATATAGCGCGCTACACACCCGCAGGGTCTCAAGGCGCTAGGGGGTGGGGGGGAGGGGGGGTCCGCTACTGCTCGAACAGCCAGGTCTTGAGTTGCTTCCTGAAGGTGAGGTGGTCCTGGGTCAGGCGGAGGTGGGTCGGGAGGGAGTCCCAAGTCTTGGCGGCGCGGTAGGAGAAGGACCGTCCCCCTGTGCACATGGCCTCTCAGCAGCGGCACATCGTGGCCCTCATAGAAGGCTGCATGACTTGTCTGCATGCCTGAGTTCCCATGGCCACTTGCGGGACACCTATGTTACTTGAAGAGATCTGGAAATACTAAGTCATGTCCAAGCAGACTTAGTTAACAGACATCCAAATGAACCTTTTCCTTCAGGGCCCCCAACACGCCTGTTTTCATTTACCCCAGAAGCAGTGAGGAATGCAGTGCCAATAGCCCTAGAGGCATGGGACCTGGCTCTGTGGTTCACCCCTTCTCCCAAGGTGGAAAATGGCAGAAGAATGCAGTTACACCATTTGTACACAGGTATCACTTTTTCACTTTTATTAAATAAATGTTTGAACTGCGTGCATCGTTGCATTTTAAACTTCAGCATGGATAACTAACTGTCGAAAACTAACTTGGGAGACTGTTGCCTTCGAAATACTAGTTCAATTTAACTATCATCTTCATTCCATGACAGATATGCCATGGTCATGGACTTGCTGAACGCTGTTTTTCATGGTTCTAAAGCTTCCCTGATTCCCCCTTCATATCCAATCATTGATGCTGTAAAATATTTATGTACTATTTGTGGTGGGATGATGGCTATACACTTCAAGTAATCGTCATAAAACTTGTGAGGGTGAAGCTGAACCCTTAAAGTCACTAAATAAACCTGAGCTTAACCACCTGGTAGCTATGCCACACAGCAGACAGGCTTAACTTAGCAATATGTGTACAGTATTTATGCAATATGCAAACATTAAAAATGTCCAAATGCAAAACAATAAAAATCACAAACCGGATTAGAAAAATAAAGAAAAGTTTGAAAAATAAAATTACACCCAAAAAAACAAAAGGGGAACAGGTTATATGAAGTTTTACTTTTTTAAGTAAGAATAGTGCCAAGAAGCACAAAGTACCAATGATACGAAACAGCCATGTTAGATCCCAACCTAGGCACAATTTTAACGCTGGAGAGTCGGTCAGATACACCAACCAGATTAACCCTGGTCAAAAATGTTGCCTTTTGCCTAGGCTCTAGCTCCCACTTACCTTAGACTGGTCCTCCGACTAGTCTTTGACCCTTCCAGACCCGGCCGTCTGCCTTGAGGCCCCCCTCGCCATGCTCCTCCTCTCTGTCTTATCCATGGTTTCTATGGCCCTTTGTCTCTGTGCTTTGGCTTGTTCTTTGTACTCTGTTGCCCAGTTTATGTTCTCTACCCAGTCTTCTTGTACCCATTACCTCTGTTCAGTCTTTTTGTGCATGTTTGTTTTTCTCTACCCAGTCTTTTTGTAGCTACTGGATTGGAGAAGTCCTGGGATCCCAGCACTGGATAGCACTGCCCAATTTAGAACAACAATTATTTTCGGAGGAGGGTTGCTCGAGTTCATGCAAACTATTTTTTTGAGTTGGTATTCCTCCATAGTATTTGAGAAAGATAAACAAAAGGAAATAGTTTGAGTCCTCTTATTTGCAAACAACTTGATGTGATTATTTTCTATAAAGCTTCGTGAAAAAACTTTTTTTCAAATGATTCAATAACTCATTGAACAGAGGATGTTAGCCAGTCTTTTTATGCCTGTTTTTTATGCTCTGATTAGCATTTTTATACCTATTTGTTTTGCTCTTCTCAATCTTTTTAAGCATGTTTTCTCTGCTCTGCCCAGTCTTTATGCCCAATTTTGCTGCCCTCTCTTGTCTCTATGCACCTATAATTGTACTTTTTTGATTTATTTCTGTAGACTCCCTCACCTCCACCTTCCATGTTTTTCCTGGTTCCCTCTTCCCCTTCTACTTACCTACTTCTCTTGCATGACTTCTCCCGCTGCAGTTTCCTGCCACTCTCTAGCTCTGCCCTGCCATGCTCCTACCCATCCTAGGACCTACTTAATGGTGTCCGCTGCACTCCACTGACATGCCAAACGCAAGCCTGTTTGTGCCCATCCATGCCTGGAACATGCCCAGTGCCATGGACACTAGTCTGTCCAACTGCCACCACTATACCTCTGCTGACTTGCAAGCACTCAACACAGTACGTGACACTACTGCGGCCCCTGCACTAAGCTGTCTCACACAGCAGGACCCTTCTCATGAGTTTATTGCTGCTGCTTCTGCAGTATCTCCCCCACACTACACCCTGAACGCACCTTACCCTGAATAGCCTGCATGCTCCTCAACACCAGATCTCTCTGCTAACATTCTCTGAGGTTTGGAACCTCATCAACACTCATTCTCAGACATCCTCTTCCTCACTGAACCTAGGTCAGGCCATCCCCTCCCCCCACAATCTCAGTGGACACCCCTGGGCTACAGTATCATCTGCTGTGGCAGGCTCCTCAAACCTGTAGGAGACATTGCAATCATCAACAAAGACACCATCACCTGCACTACCCCAACAGATAAACCAAACACTCTCATGGAACACTCTGTATCACAGCCTCTCCACAACCATCTCAGGCACCCTCCCTTAACTATTGCCAGGACCTCGCACCACCTTCACCCATCTCCTCACCGACTTCATCACTTCCATCGCTATCAGATGCCATGACTTTCTTCTGCTCAATGACCTTAACTTTCATCTCGATGACTCAACGGATGCAAAGGGCAGACCTCCTACAGTGCTCTGGAAACATCAGACTCACGCAGCTCATACAATACCTGACACACATCGCCGGACACACACTCAACCCAATTTTCACTGTCAGCTTCGAGATTACCTTCAGCAACCTTAACATGCTCACTAACCATCAACTTCAGCAGCAACTAGAACAACATAACAGAAGCAGACTAGGCCCACACCCTTAGAGCCAACCAGCCTAACCTGACAGGTGACCTAAAGGGCAACCTATGCACCTGCAACAATTGAATCACAAACTGCACCATCATACTGGCCCCCATGAAGAGGATCAGATATACAAGAACTCACACTCAAGCATGATGGAACACAGAAGTCTTAAAAGACTCCAAATGGTATTGCAAATAGCTGAAAAGAAGATGGATAACTAATCGTGACAACACCTTCACTGAGTCCTATAAATGTGCACTCAAAAGGTACCAAGCACAGGTTAAAGAAGCCAGGAAAGCAGACCTTATGCTCAGTCTCAAATCCTTCTCCAGTTGTGGCAAATAACTCTTCAACATCGTCAAAGAAGTTACCAACCCACCAGCAGTCTCCAGCACCATCACCCCCTCTCAATTCTCTGTGATGATCTTTTTGACTTGTTCTATAACAAAATAATACTCAAGACCTACACCAACTTGGCACTCAAACCCACCATAGATGATATCATCAAGCAACCCCCCAACACACAAGGAGGACCCACCCCCTAACTGACTGAAGCCCCATCACCACAGAAGACGCTATCAGACTCTTGCAGACCATCTACCAGGGTCCCCACATACCCCTGCCCTCATCATATTTTCAACCTGGGAAGCACACCGATCAGTATCCACCTTACCCACATCATCAACTCCTTCATCCTCAGCAGAATCTTTCCAGACACCTGGAGATACGCGGAGGTCACTGCTCGCCTGAAGAAATCCTCGGCCAACCTTAAGATCTCAGCAACTACAGAGCCATGTTGATCCTGTACTTCCTGGCCAAAGTCCTGAAGAAAGAGATCAGCAAGCACATCTCCACCCATCATGAAGAGCGCCATCTCCTGGACTCCACCTAGTCAGGATTTCGCAACAGCCACAGCATCGAAATTGTCCCCCTTGCAGCAACAGACAAAATTCAGTTAATCATGGACAGATGAGAAACTGGCGTTCTTATCCTGCTCAATCCCTTGGTAGTGTTCAACACCGTCTCCCATGGAACCCTCATCACCATGTTCCAAGAATCATGTTTTTAAGTGCCTGGCATGTGCTGGATCACCTCCTTCCTCTCCAACAGGACAGAATCAATAAGACTCTCTACTTTCACCTCTGAACACAAAATGCTCATCTGCGGAGTCCCCCAGGGCTCCTTTCTCTGTCCAACCCTGTTCTATGTGTGCATGGCACCTCTTGCCATCATTAAAACCTGCCTCATCAACATTGTCTGTGTACCTCATTTTTTTGCTGACTGTCACCGGTGGTAACTGACTCTGACTGTCTCTGGGCTCTGCGTAATCAGGCCCAGGGCCAGTGCTATGTTGAAAACACAGTGAACACAAGCATCAGGGTACACTATTTGTAGGGTACACCTATAATGTGCATGACCTACCCTATACTTCAATAGTAGATAGTATTGCAGTTGGATGAAAACTACCTTAAATATTAGGTTATGGCAGTTTAGAGGCCAGCAGCCTTTGTTGCACTTGCATGTGTGCACTGCTGAGAGCCAGATGCCATATGCCGTTCAGCCCTGTGTTGCAGCACTGCCTTTAAATGTAAATTGTGCCCAAACTTGACTTTGGTGGTAGGGGCCCTTTGAAAGTGATAATATACAATATTTATATATTAGGTACCCCAAGGGCTCTCCCCTAGGTGACACACGGGTGGGGGTGGGATCATGTAATTATAAGCAGGGTCCTTATAAAAGATGTTTTATATGCCCTGGGGATAGATAAATTGCAAACCTCACTTCTCCCATTGTAGTAAAGTGCCTCCCAAAATCAACGTTGGTGCTAGGAGCAGTATGGAGTGAAGACCTGCAGTATGTTTGCATATTCAGGACCCTTAAAGTCCCCCCTTGGTGTCCCAGGGGTGGGAGGTCATGTACCTTTAAGCAGGGCATTTATGAAAGATGTTTTATATGCCCTCGTGATGGAGAATTTGCACATTTCATTGTCACCATTGTAGATACCTAGTCCCAAAGAATAACATTGCAATAGTTTATGAACGCATAACTATGGCTAGGAATTCAATTAAGATATCATTCAAGGACTTAGGAGAATGGCATTGATAAATCCAGCAATATGCCATTGCTGAATTTATCCTACATTGTATAGAAAAGAAGTGCTAAGACTTTCATGGCTATAAGCCAACATTCAGCCTTCATGCAGTCCTCCCTGATTGGTCAGAGTAAATAGGATTAGCCAAGCTGCTTAGATGAAGTGATAAGTGGTACACAGGGGAGAGGCTATCTGCTGGAGAGGGCTCTGCTTCACAGGAATGCTAGAGCAGGGGGAGGGGTCATAAAGCATGAGGTTGCAGAGAAGAATAGGACAGGCAGGGAATGCCAGGGCCATCAACCACCTTACCCCCTTTGACCCAGCCAGATGGCAGGCTTAAGGCAGGAATTTGCAGATGGTGGGGATGGGGTATTTATGTAAATGAGCCAGACTGCTGAGAATTCAGCCATACTGCATTTTATTTTATTATTATTATTTTATTTTTTTTTCGTTTCCAAAAATGTATTATTCTGTTAAAGCACAGTACACAATAATATACAATCTATTAAAAAAAAAGAAAAAAAAAAAAAAAAGAAACCAATACATACACAGCCTATGAAATTCACAGTTTAGAGGCAGTTAACCAAAGATATCAAAGAACATAGAACATAAAGCGTTTCCTCGAATTCCCGTCCAGTTTTTTTTGTTCTCCAGCTGTAACCTATCCTATCCCACTACGCCAATCTGCTATTGGCTTCCAGATACACAACCCTCTTTCCCTTCCCCTCCTGCCTTTCCTTGCATAGATTGGCTTTTCCATGTTATATGAGGACAATAAGTTAGCCAGCCATACTTGTAGTGAAGGGGGGTTAGGGTCTAGCCAGGCCCTAGCAATACACAATCTATATACTGCCATAGCCAAAAAAACAAACTCTTGGTACCCTTCCCCTTCTTCTGGTATTATTCCTAGAAGTATATGCACTGGCTTAAGTTTCAGCTTAATCTTCAATGAAGTCTCTAGGAAATCTTCCAAATTTCGTAACAATGTGTGTAACTGTGGACATAGCGCGAACATGTGTATTATGTCCGCATCTCCTGAATTACAACGCGGACAGGTTGTACCCTCCGTCCCTCCCCATTTCGCTATCCTTGCCGGTGTGTAGTAGAGGGAATATATAGTTTTGTAATGCTGCGACTGTAGAGATGCCGAGCAAAGAGCTGTGCGCCCTAAGTCCAAAGAATCCTGGAACCACCCTGGTTCCCCTTCTAACTTTTCTGCCCACTTCTCACTATATTTATCCAAGTCATCCTGCATACCACACACAAAGCTGGCGTATAGGTTTCTTATTGAGCAATCCCCCCCTACTCTTATTTTTTCCATTATCTCTACCTTATTGTATCCAACCAGCCCACCTTGCTTATTTCCCCAAAAACTCCTAATTTGTAAATACTTAAAAAAATCCTTATTGTTCAGTCCAAACTTAGTGCTCAACTCCAAAAAGATATTTACAACAAGGGGTGGTGAGGGACAGAGTCTCTGAATTAAGCAGAAAGCTCTCACCCAGTCAAGAGATCAGGGCTAGATCCAACACCGTTTTTTAGCTCACTGCACCATCCCAGTTTCAGAACCTAGCTGTATGCAAATTAGTCTGTTCCTGTCCCAGTGCATGATGGGAACAGAGCAAACCAAACTACAAAAGCCAATTCTTACACTGGGAAGGAAACAAGCTCCCGGGGACCGGTTTCTGGCATTACAGCCGTCTTCGGCCCGGTTTGCTTGAATCCTGATGGTGCAATGAGCAAGGGTCTCACATCTGAGAATACCCTTCCACGCTTAGGGTGGACAAAAATATTTACAACAAGGGGTGGTGAGGGACAGAGTCTCTGAATTAAGCAGAAAGCTCTCACCCAGTCAAGAGATCAGGGCTAGATCCAACACCGTTTTTTAGCTCACTGCACCATCCCAGTTTCAGAACCTAGCTGTATGCAAATTAGTCTGTTCCTGTCCCAGTGCATGATGGGAACAGGGCAAACCAAACTACAAAAGCCAATTCTTACACTGGGAAGGAAACAAGCTCCCGGGGACCGGTTTCTGGCATTACAGCCGTCTTCGGCCCGGTTTGCTTGAATCCTGATGGTGCAATGAGCAAGGGTCTCACATCTGAGAATACCCTTCCACGCTTAGGGTGGACAAAAATATTTACAACAAGGGGTGGTGAGGGACAGAGTCTCTGAATTAAGCAGAAAGCTCTCACCCAGTCAAGAGATCAGGGCTAGATCCAACACCGTTTTTTAGCTCACTGCACCATCCCAGTTTCAGAACCTAGCTGTATGCAAATTAGTCTGTTCCTGTCCCAGTGCATGATGGGAACAGGGCAAACCAAACTACAAAAGCCAATTCTTACACTGGGAAGGAAACAAGCTCCCGGGGACCGGTTTCTGGCATTACAGCCGTCTTCGGCCCGATTTGCTTGAATCCTGATGGTGCAATGAGCAAAGGTCTCACATCTGAGAATACCCTTCCACGCTTAGGGTGGACAAAAATATTTACAACAAGGGGTGGTGAGGGACTTAGTCTCTGAATTAAGCAGAAAGCTCTCACCCAGTCAAGAGATCAGGGCTAGATCCAACACCGTTTTTTAGCTCACTGCACCATCCCAGTTTCAGAACCTAGCTGTATGCAAATTAGTCTGTTCCTGTCCCAGTGCATGATGGGAACAGGGCAAACCAAACTACAAAAGCCAATTCTTACACTGGGAAGGAAACAAGCTCCCGGGGACCGGTTTCTGGCATTACAGCCGTCTTCGGCCCGGTTTGCTTGAATCCTGATGGTGCAATGAGCAAGGGTCTCACATCTGAGAATACCCTTCCACGCTTAGGGTGGACACAAATATTTACAACAAGGGGTGGTGAGGGACAGAGTCTCTGAATTAAGCAGAAAGCTCTCACCCAGTCAAGAGATCAGGGCTAGATCCAACACCGTTTTTTAGCTCACTGCACCATCCCAGTTTCAGAACCTAGCTGTATGCAAATTAGTCTGTTCCTGTCCCAGTGCATGATGGGAACAGGGCAAACCAAACTACAAAAGCCAATTCTTACACTGGGAAGGAAACAAGCTCCCGGGGACCGGTTTCTGGCATTACAGCCGTCTTCGGCCCGGTTTGCTTGAATCCTGATGGTGCAATGAGCAAGGGTCTCACATCTGAGAATACCCTTCCACGCTTAGGGTGGACAAAAATATTTACAACAAGGGGTGGTGAGGGACAGAGTCTCTGAATTAAGCAGAAAGCTCTCACCCAGTCAAGAGATCAGGGCTAGATCCAACACCGTTTTTTAGCTCACTGCACCATCCCAGTTTCAGAACCTAGCTGTATGCAAATTAGTCTGTTCCTGTCCCAGTGCATGATGGGAACAGGGCAAACCAAACTACAAAAGCCAATTCTTACACTGGGAAGGAAACAAGCTCCCGGGGACCGGTTTCTGGCATTACAGCCGTCTTCGGCCCGGTTTGCTTGAATCCTGATGGTGCAATGAGCAAGGGTCTCACATCTGAGAATACCCTTCCACGCTTAGGGTGGACAAAAATATTTACAACAAGGGGTGGTGAGGGACAGAGTCTCTGAATTAAGCAGAAAGCTCTCACCCAGTCAAGAGATCAGGGCTAGATCCAACACCGTTTTTTAGCTCACTGCACCATCCCAGTTTCAGAACCTAGCTGTATGCAAATTAGTCTGTTCCTGTCCCAGTGCATGATGGGAACAGAGCAAACCAAACTACAAAAGCCAATTCTTACACTGGGAAGGAAACAAGCTCCCGGGGACCGGTTTCTGGCATTACAGCCGTCTTCGGCCCGGTTTGCTTGAATCCTGATGGTGCAATGAGCAAGGGTCTCACATCTGAGAATACCCTTCCACGCGTAGGGTGGACAAAAATATTTACAACAAGGGGTGGTGAGGGACAGAGTCTCTGAATTAAGCAGAAAGCTCTCACCCAGTCAAGAGATCAGGGCTAGATCCAACACCGTTTTTAGCTCACTGCACCATCCCAGTTTCAGAACCTAGCTGTATGCAAATTAGTCTGTTCCTGTCCCAGTGCATGATGGGAACAGGGCAAACCAAACTACAAAAGCCAATTCTTACACTGGGAAGGAAACAAGCTCCCGGGGACCGGTTTCTGGCATTACAGCCGTCTTCGGCCCGGTTTGCTTGAATCCTGATGGTGCAATGAGCAAGGGTCTCACATCTGAGAATACCCTTCCACGCTTAGGGTGGACAAAAATATTTACAACAAGGGGTGGTGAGGGACACTCACTGCTCCATCAGGATTCAAGCCTTTCTGGTAAAGAATTGGCTTGGTAGTTTAGTCTGCCCTGTTCCCATGATGCACTGGGCCAGGGACAGACTGATTTGCATATAGCCAGGTTCTGAGCTGGGTTGGGGCAGTGAGATAAATAACGGTGATGGATCAAGCCCTGATCTTTGGACTGGGTAAGAGTGGTCTGCTCAATTCAGACACTCTGTTCATCACCACCCCCTTTTGTAAATCGATTTTGGCCACTATAGGTGTGGCAGGGTATACTCAGACATGAGTCCCTTTCTCACTGCTCCATCAGGATTCAAGCAAGCCGGGCCGAAGAGGCTGAAATGCCAGAAACCGGTCCCCGGTAGCTTGTCTCCTTTCTGGTAAAGAATTGGCTTGGTAGTTTAGTCTGCCCTGTTCCCATGATGCACTGGGCCAGGGACAGACTGATTTGCATATAGCCAGGTTCTGAGCTGGGTTGGGGCAGTGAGATAAATAACGGTGATGGATCAAGCCCTGATCTTTGGACTGGGTAAGAGTGGTCTGCTCAATTCAGACACTCTGTTCATCACCACCCCCTTTTGTAAATCGATTTTGGCCACTATAGGTGTGGCAGGGTATACTCAGACATGAGTCCCTTTCTCACTGCTCCATCAGGATTCAAGCAAGCCGGGCCGAAGAGGCTGAAATGCCAGAAACCGGTCCCCGGTAGCTTGTCTCCTTTCTGGTAAAGAATTGGCTTGGTAGTTTAGTCTGCCCTGTTCCCATGATGCACTGGGCCAGGGACAGACTGATTTGCATATAGCCAGGTTCTGAGCTGGGTTGGGGCAGTGAGATAAATAACGGTGATGGATCAAGCCCTGATCTTTGGACTGGGTAAGAGTGGTCTGCTCAATTCAGACACTCTGTTCATCACCACCCCCTTTTGTAAATCGATTTTGGCCACTATAGGTGTGGCAGGGTATACTCAGACATGAGTCCCTTTCTCACTGCTCCATCAGGATTCAAGCAAGCCGGGCCGAAGAGGCTGAAATGCCAGAAACCGGTCCCCGGTAGCTTGTCTCCTTTCTGGTAAAGAATTGGCTTGGTAGTTTAGTCTGCCCTGTTCCCATGATGCACTGGGCCAGGGACAGACTGATTTGCATATAGCCAGGTTCTGAGCTGGGTTGGGGCAGTGAGATAAATAACGGTGATGGATCAAGCCCTGATCTTTGGACTGGGTAAGAGTGGTCTGCTCAATTCAGACACTCTGTTCATCACCACCCCCCTTTTGTAAATCAACTCCAAAAAGGTGATTATGCCCTGTAGCCCCCAAAGATCTCCAATACTTACTACCCCCTTTTGCATCCACCTCTCCATTGTCATGTCTCCAAACACCTCGTTTGGGAATGACCTGTTTTTAAACAACCTCGTGTATCGATTGAACCTTCCTAGTCCCACTTTTTTCATATACGCCGTCCATATCTTAACTCCTGCCTCCACCGTCTTATATCTAGTCCTTTTAAGACACCCATATTCCACACAAGCTATGAAGCAGATTTCCACCTCTTCACCAAGTACGGCCTTATAAATTCTAGAAGAGTAATCCCTTACCCTTAGATCTTCTCCCCCCTATTAAACCTTGCATATATTGAATGGCCGCAGCCCAATAATACAATTTAAAATCGGGTGCGCCCCAACCACCTCTTTCTCTGGGAAGTGTCATATACCGATAAGCCCTGCGCGTTTTGCCATGGGCCCAAATAAATTTATTGAGTATTCTCTCCAGTGCTGAGAACCATTTCGCTTCAAAGAATAACGGAATTGCCCTAAAAAAATACAAAAATCTTGGGAGTATCAGCATTTTTATCACATTTGTACATCCCACCAAGGACAAGTGTAAATTATTGAGCCGTTCTAAATCGGATTTTACCTTCACAAGTAGGGGAGCCAGATTATTATGCACCACTACTTCCAAATCCGCAGATATCTCCACCCCCAAATAAACTGCAGATTTGACCACTTTTGGATCTACCCCATATTGTCCATTTTGTGCATATCGGTTGCACACTATTTGAGTCTTAGTTTTGTTTAAGCTATATCCGGAGACTTGTCCAAAAGATTCAGCCTCCCTCTCTACTTCCACCATCGTCTCCTCTGGATATGGAGTTAAATTAGCCACGTCATCCGCGTATGCCAGTGTTTTAACTTCACACCCATTCAGTCTCATCCTAGGAATCCCATCATTCAGTTCAAGCCTGCGCAGAAAGGGATCCAAATATAGTGCAAATAGAAGAGGTGACGACGGACATCCCTGCCTTGTTCCTCTTTCAATACTGATTCCTTCTGAATGCCCCCTACACACCCTAATTCTAGCTGTAGGGTTTTTATACAGTGTCTGCATTGCTTTGATGTATTTCTTGCCAATGCCATTCCACCTCAGTACCCCCCACAGAAACTCCCAGGAGACTCTATCAAAGGCCTTCTCAGCATCTAAGAAAATTGCTGCCATAGAGTCTCCTGGAATACTAGCTGCATCAAAGAATGTTAATACCTGCCTCGTATGTTGTGTGGTCCCCTTACCTGGTATAAAGCCGTGTTGGGAGTTGACAACTAATTTTTCAATAACTCCTGCCAACCTTCTAGCCAGGATTTTGGAGTAAATTTTCACATCCGTGTTCATTAACGTAATTGGTCTATATGATCCTGGTTGGTTTGCGGGTTTCCCTTTTTTAAGGATCACAACTACATCCGCCCCCCCCCCAAGAATTAGGAATTGCTTCCCCCAATTGTGCCTTACTCATAACGTCAAACATGTCCATACCTAGCACACCGAAAAAGACTTTATAAAATTCCACAGGTAGCTGGTCAGGGCCTGCAGCTTTACCGGAGGGGAGGAGATTTACTGCCTCTGTGAACTCCTCTTTCTTAAACGGCTCCTCTAACTCCTCCTTGCTTTCTGGAGAAATACCTGCTGGAACCACACCTCTCAGATATCTCTCTACTTCTTGAGAATCCCCCTCCGTATCTTCTTTATATAGCGATTCGTAGAACTGCCTAAATATTTTTCGGATCCCGTCCGCCCCTACTACTCGATTTCTATATTGATCTATCATCTCGAAAATGTTAGCTGCAGCCGCTCGGTGCCTAGTGCGTGCAGCCAGTAGATGTCCGACTTTTTCACTAAATTCATATATCCCCTCTTTTTTAGCCAGGTATTTCCCCACCACCTTGGTTGACATATACTCAGTGGCTTCTGCCTTAAGTGACACCATTTTCAATAAAAATGGTTCTAGAGACAGCTGTTGATGAATCGCTTCTCCCAGTCCCCTCTCTGCCTCGAGGAGTTTCGTATTCAATTCCGTCATCCTATTTTTTTCCTTTGCCCTTGTAGCTAAGAGGTAACTCAGGGTCTCCCCCCTTACCCCAGCCTTAAAAGCATCCCACACCATCCCCGAGCTAGCAGTACCCCTGTTGATGTCCCAATAGCTTCTAATCCAGGATCCCATATGTTCTTTGTACCCCTCCTCCTGCAGTAATGCCCTTTCAAATGTCCACTCTCTTTTTTCCCTCCTATCTTGGCCTATTTTAATAGTTAAAACCAAAGGGCTGTGATCTGAAAATAAACGGGGGTATTTTTCTATTGCAGTTGCGTTAATGAGGGACCCAGAAATTAGAAAGTAGTCCAACCTAACCATCACTCTATGAGGGGCATAATAAAATGTGCTACCATCTATGGCTGGGTGTAACTCTATCCAAGGATCAAACAGGAAGTTATTACTAACCAGATCACATAATGCCCTATAAGTTCTATTTTTCCTCCCTGAGTAAGGAGTCCCTGACCGCAGTAGAGGATTCCTAAAGTCATGTATATTCAAATCTCCACATAACACAATCGGTTCAGGCCAGTTTGCCAATTCCAAGTTTAAATATTGAAATATCTCGGGGTCATCCTGCGTTGAGCCATATACAGTTACCAGTGTAAATTCCTCTCCCCTAAATGTCAAATCCAACATGACCCAACGCCCCCACTCATCCTCCTGTTTTTTATATACTACCACATCCCTGATTTTCCCTAGGATCGCCACCCCTCTATTCCTTGTACCTTGTTTTGAATTGGCTAAAACCGTAAATCCTAGTTGTCCTAAAAGGTAGGCTTGTGCCACCTCTACATGGGTCTCTTGTAAACATACTACATCCAATTGTAACACACCCAACAATGCTTTATTTCTCTTATTGGCATCATTTAACCCACACACATTAATACTCGCAATTCTACAGCTCATTACAGCTTTTCTTATTTCCTAGGCTTCTTCCCCAACCACTTAGAAAAAGTTCAAAGAAATATAGCCTATAACTCCTACATCTCTAGAACCCATTGCAAATTGTATATACCACATACCAAGTGTACTCACAGATATCAACATAGAAGTAAAAAATACACTGTGCTGAAACAGTTCAGTGAAATTAACCAATATTTTTCCCCTTTTCAACCCCCTTTTAACCCCCTTTACCCCCCCACCCCATCTGATCCCTCCCTCCCCCCTTTTCTGGCAAATAGGTCAATGAGACCTATGTGTGACCGTTTTTGGATAGTGCCAATCGCACCCTCCTCCCACCCAGGATCCTGCCACCCAGTGATACTCCCCTGATCGAATGTCATCTATTCCATGTTACATTATTCTACTACCCACCCTTCTGGGTTTTTAACTCATCTAGGAACTGTTGGGCTTTGATCTCTGACAAGAAAAATCTAGATGGCCGCGGCTGGACGGTGCTGAGAGGTCGCACTCACCTCTTCTCCCACACCGGGATGTAATCGGGATGTAACAACAAACCCTGATGTCCTTTTCAAACTGGGGGCATGCGAGCCTGCTTACTGGGCTGAGGAGTTTAGATATCGATGGCAACATCCTCAGTAGTACTACCGAAAGACTAAGGAAGTGGCTCGCGTCTTTGAAACAAAAGATTACTTGGAGCCGGGTACAAGTACAAGTAGTGATAAAAACAAACACATTACTGAAAGGAGCCGGATTTGTAAGGTATCAGCAAGAGGCGGCTAAAATGCGTCCTCCAAAGCCAGAGAGAGGGCATGGTAAGGAGAAAGGACAGATGGTTCAAGCCTTGGTAAAAACTGCTGCTACAGTGGGGGTGAATGAGACGGCGCTCAATTTGGATGGCCCGCCACGCTCTTCAGGCGCAGTACGGAAGAACATCGCCCTCCCCCCGAGAAAGAAACCCGAGCCACGAGGAAAAGTAAACACTCCAGGAGGGCAGGGAAATGCAGCGGCTGCAAGCGACACAGACGCGGCAAAATCATCGGACAAGGACAAGGACAGAGATAAACTCAAAAACGAAGAACCACCCTTGCGGCAGTCTACCTTAGTGGGAGTTTTTTCTCCAAGGATCTCCGGGCTGAGCAAGGGAAACACGAACAGAAGCGGCGGTGTGGCTGAAGTCGGCAGTAGCGGTGTGCCTGAAGTCGGCAAGAGCACCCGCGAGGACACTGAGGGCGCAGGGAGCGTCGAACGCAGGGTTGCTAAGCAACTCCCCAGCCCAGCCCTGGATGGCAAAATCAACTATGTCAGTACTGCTGTAAGCACAGAGACGCTACCAGATCAGACAAGCGCTCACAGCAGAAGAAACTCGACGCCAGGCTCAGTGGTAGACCCAGCAGACCCTGTACTCCCAGAAGGTGAGATGAGGCGAGGCTCATATGAACTAGGAAAAACAGATATGTTGGGAGCCATAATGTAGATGGAAGCTGAGCTGGGCATGGGACAGAAAACTGATAAAACATGGGGAAGTTATGCAAGTTTGCTGGAAAAAAAACACAATAATCAGTAGTAAAAAAAACTATGAAGGGAGGTTAAATATGAATGTGGAAGGAGCCTCAACAGAGGGAGAGTTCTTTTCACCCAATGAGGGTACTGAAACGAATCAAACTACCAAGGGAAGTTCAGATGAGTGTACAAGCTCAGGATTAAGTACCTCTGGTAAAGACACAACTAGAAAAAAACTGAAAAGACTATCAATGTTAAGCAGGCGCCACACTGAGACACCATCTGGGGCTGGTAATCGATTAAAATGGGATTACTCTGCTACCTCTTTAACCTATTCTGAGGAGAACAATACGAGGGAACTACCTCCTGAGGCTACAGCGCAATCAGCTCCTTTCGATATTCTGCTCAACACTCTAAAGCAAATGCAAACAGAAGCAAGGACAGAGAGCCGGAGAGTGAGCCAGGCTTCGAAAAAAAATACAGAATACAATGAGGAAGATGAACAAACTATATGACGAGATTGCGGATAGAGTTACGGAGGTAGAGGAACGCACCGGCAAGCTAGAGGATGATGTCGGGAGCTGGCAGACTTTTCAAACTACGCAGGAAAAACTGTCCGAGGACTTCCAATGGAAACTGGAAGATTTCGAAAATCGCCAGAGGCGAAATAACGTTCGTCTTTTGGGTGTGGCAGAAGGGCTCGAAGGACAAGATACAAGACGCTTTGAGGTTAATTTACTAAAAAGTGCATTTCCTGAGTCCGACTGGCATTGGGAAAAAGAGGTACAGAGAGCGCATAGGTTCCCCTTCACATTGAAGAAAGCCCAAGGAGGGGGGGGGGCGGTCAGGGGAACCTACCACGGGCGATCCTTGTAAATATAGGGAACTACCTGTTAAGGGAAGAAATTATTGAGAAAGCTAGACCCGACAATAGGCGTACAATAGAGGGCGTCACCTTCTTTGCCAGGCCCGATTTTTGTCACGCCACAGTGGAGAGAAGAGGGAGGCTAAGGCAAATGATTGCGCCTCTACAAGCACAGGGTTCAGAAGCATACCTCCTCTTTCCAGCAAAGCTCAAAGTGATAACGAAAGGAAGAACTAGATTTTTCTTGTCAGAGATCAAAGCCCAACAGTTCCTAGATGAGTTAAAAACCCAGCCATACTGCATTTTAGATGAATAGTGCTTTCTGGGAGAAGATTATGCAACACTTTGGAGGAAGTGGTCATGCTCTGGGGGGTTGCCCTGCACGTTTTTGGCAAGGAGTGCTCTCCTGCTTGACCCCAGAGAACACTGAATAAATATGGGAGAGCAGCAGATCCTCTCAGATCTGCTGCTTGAAGCTAAGAGAAGAAGAAGGGTTTCCACACTGGAAACTTGATTTAAACCACCAATGCCCTGCATTCTGACCGACTGCACCTGCTGCATTATCTGGAACTACAGTCCCATGGGTGTACCTTACTTCAATAGGATGTACCTTACCTCAAGAGGTATAAAGAGTGGACTCCCTGCAAGCTACAGGTTAACAGAGCTCACCCGGATCATCATTACCAAGAATCTCCTGCCTGAAGTGCGTACAGTGGATTTGTAAGAGTGTTACCCAGGTGCATTATGCCGATTGTGGTCAAGGCCCATCTTGGAGCTTCCAGACCCTTGGATTGTGTTGTGGGCACTATGGGCTCTCAAGAGGAACTTCAGGAACAAGTCCCAGAAGTTTTCAGAAACTTTGGAAAAAATCTCTATGAGGGGACTGACTCAACCGAGAGAGCAAAGCTGGCCACCTTCGACAATGAGCCAGCCTGAACTGCTAGTTCGTCCAGCTAAAACACTCTGGAAAACCCACTTTCAGAGTTTGACCGGGATCTCCTTGGAAAGCAAGCAAAACATTGGTGGTGATGAAAGTCGTAATATGCTTGAAGGGGCCGCTGTGGTCCAGCCAAGCATATAAGTGCCTCTGTACTGCCGCACTACTACCTAGGAGTGGCGGTTCCCTGGTGGAGTCAGCAGTCTCAGGGCGGCACGACCACAGAGTCCCAATGGGTGCCTCGCCACCTCGATTCTGGCGGTCCTTGGACTGCCAGACTTGTAAAAGGCCCCTAAGTCGGCATCTCCAACCAACCCATGCAAAGACTCTAGACCATCCAAAACACTCTAGCCAGACTAATCATAGACGTCTCCAGAAGGGTCTACATCAATCCCTACCTCAAGGAACTACACTGGCTACCCATCCAGAAACATTGCAAATTCAATCTTCTCCTCCACACCTGCAAAACCCTCCACAACACAAGACCAGCCTATCTCAATATCAACAACTAACTCCAGACAGCTATGTTCCACCTCTTTATACCTCACACAAATCCCCTGCATCCAGATAAGCAAGATAGGAGGGCATGCTTTATCCTTCATCGCCACCAAAAACTGGAACAAACTCCCTTTACCCATCAGAACTGCCACTCCACTCCTCAAAATCTGCAAGAAATTGAAGTCCTGGCTGTTCAACTAGGAGCACAGCCAGTCCTTCACTCCTGTTCCAGCACCTAGATACCCTCACAGGTGATAAACTGTGCCATACAAACTTACATATTATATCATACCATAGCATAACTTAACATAACATTCTAACTTTAGTCAGGTAATCTCCAATCCACCAAAGGAGGACACTTTTAAAGCGCCCCAGGATCTCAGGGGAGACAGACATCTAGAGACTCACAGGTTGCCAGGTAGAAGCCAACAACAGGGTCCATTACAGGTACAGGTCCCATTGATCAGCTGAGAACCTGCAGGAAAGACCTCTTTGAGCTTTTTGTATCCCTGTTGAAGCTTAAACAAGAGGTCAGCCTTCTGACCATTGGTGACCACCTCTTTGTTCTGCGTTCAAAAGAGAGGAGGTCCAGTCTTGAGTGCTTATCTCAGGTCACAGACAGCAGATCCAGCCCTTTCCTGTTCTTCCTCAGGTCCAGGATGTTCTGAATTGGGTGCCTGGAGTTGCCTCATTTGTGCCTGGCACACACTAGTGGATGTGAATAACTCCTATGCATGCCCTAGCCAATGGGGTAAAATTTCCTGGGGCCAACCCTATCCATGTTGGGCATTTTAAAGAAGGTGCAAGTCTTCAGCCACACTAATCATACACTCTGAGGCCTGGAGGTGTTTGAGGAGTATACCATGGTAATCCTATTGTCCGCCGACATCTAACACTAAAATCCAGATTGTGGCAGAAAATGTACCTACAATAAACCCAGAGACAGAAGTTTGGTAGAACGAAACAGCGTTCATCAGCAATCAGAGAGTGGCTACACATAAATTGTCTTGTGTTCTTATCTTGTTCCTGCCCTTTCAAGTGAGCCTCCAGTATTATATGTAAATCCCAAGAAAGAAGTCTGGAAGGACTAAGCAGGGTCATTAAGCATTCAAATATGGACACACAAGAATGATCTTGGCATAATTTTCTTTGTCTTCAAGTGTGCCCAAATGTGTTAAATGGAAACCCAGAAAACCTGCCAAGCAAGAAAGAGGTCTCTTCTGAGACCTCTTTCTTGGATGACAAATAACCATAATACAGTTTATAGAGGAACTGGATCCTCCACTAAGACCCCTCTTTTGAATAATTAATTTTGTAGTAGAGTACGGGTAGTGATCCACTGACATCTGTGCTCATATCCCACCTCACTGTGATGAGTTTGCATAGTTGGGTGTAAGGAGCAACTGGTTTCTCTGCTGACACCTCTGTTTTGAATGATGGGTACACAGAGTGCAATGTGTGGAGGAACTGGCCCATATGCTGACATCTCTCTCCTGGATGATGGATTTGCATAGTAATGTGTAAGGAGGGGTTTACCTGTCTGCTCACACGTCTCCCCTGGGTGAAAGATGTACAACTATGATGTGGTGAGGAAATTACCTCTATGCTGAGAAGTGGATGACACACATATAAACTAGGCTATTGAGAGAGACTGCTCTGTCAGCTCAGACCTCTACCCAAATAATATATATGTATAACAGACTTGTCTCTTTGCTTTTACCTCTCTTCATGGTGATAAAGGTGCATAGAAGGTTCTAGAAATAGATTATATTCTCGGCTGAAAACTCTGTGTTGATCCACTGGTGTCGATAGATGAATATGGGCACACAATCATCTCTTTCCCAGATCTCTCCCCATAGACACAGGTATGCGTAGTAGGGTTAAACTTGTCTCCAGAGTAACAAGCATATATGTAACATGTGCAAAAGAACTGCCCTCTCCACTACCACTACCACAACTATACCAGCTGACAGCAGTTGTTAGTGGAGTATAAGGATACAGTGGTCTGTGTGCCAATACCTCCTTCCATGTTGTATAAGAGTTCTCTATACTGCAATGTGTACCAGGACTCATCTCTTAGCTGAGATTTCAATCTTGCCTGATAACTCACCATATTTGGGTATTCAAATAATTGGCTCCTCCATTAACCAGTCTCTGCAACAAGAGTATTGTATATATGAACAACATATCCAGCTCCCACAGAGACATCCATGGAAGAAGGCACGAACTCGAGGTAGTCAAGATACGTCAGAAATGTATTTTCTCAGGTTATCCCTTAACTCCTGAGATAAGAGACGTGTTTCTGCTTGCTGGAAACCTTTATCAATTTGGTTGGCGCCATTATTTTCACAGTATAAATAGCCCTTCCCACTTAAGGTAATAGTAGTCATGAACAACATACTCTTAATTGCGCTGTCACAATTTCAACCCTATGCAGTACACGCATGTTCTCTTCAGTTGAATATCAGCTATGTTTACGGGGCAACTAATACGTACTTTCTAAATTGCACAATGCAAATCCGTAATTTACACATTTCACCAAACTAACTTTTACATGGGTTAATTCATTTAACTTATAGAAAATGTTGCACGCCATAGCGGGAATATAATGAATTTAGGATTGTGTCTCCAGAGTCTCATCATGTATCGCCTTTCCTGAAAAACAATATTTTTTTAAATTACCATAAAAGAACAGTGCTGCTGTGTTAGACCGGGGGTTACCAGTCCACATAGGGTAGCCTGACACAGAGTACGAAGGTCTTTCCCGAAGGCAAAAATTGTGTAAAGCTTGCGTCACACCCTCACAGGAGCCCAGCGCCCATCCACTCAAAAATGACACTACACCAGTTTAGAAAAATACGGTTCACTTTTATAAAAGTTCTTTGAGCTTTCTTATTCCATCAGTTGGTTTAAAGTTACTCTCATCAAGCACCTCTCCCACAGTTAATTCAGCAATACATCGCTCCTTAAACTCAATGGTTAAACAAGTGCATTATGTATTTATATTATATTAAAGGCAATTTCTTGGTTGATCTGATATGGCACCCTAGGAAGAAAGAATCTTCCACTTTCATAGGAACAGGGAAGGAACCTCAAGCATTCAAACAGATGGAAGATCACTTACTACAACCTGCTTAGTTAAATCGAATTAGGTGATTGACGAGTAAATGCCAGAGTTATTTTTCCCCTTCCCCCTCTGTAAGGAAAAGAGTAGGCATTGATCCAGCGGGCCTAAAGAAATTCTGTCTCAAAAGCACTACCCTACACCATGATACTCACCAATAATCATAAACTCATCACTAGGCCCATAAATGACTGAGACATGAATTGGCCAACTGAATCATGTGACCTAATTAATCGGAACTATTCATAAAACTATTTTCATCTATATACAACTGCAGTTTATCATAATCATGTTTATTTAAATGGAATAATTTAATTAAGTCACTTAGGCAATGGATTAACTTATGGTAACTAGACTCTAAATAACCAAGACCAGCTTGTCATTTCAAAATCTATTTTATTAACTTTATTATCAAGTAAAGAGCATTTTAATAAAGGAATCTTTTATTAGCATTTAATAAGCATCATTTTATTAAGTAAAGGCACATTAGACTGTCAGTTCAAAACAAATCAGCAGAAACAATCTCATTCCCTAAATCCTATTTCCCTGTCTATACTTAATTTTAACCTAAAAGGAAAGATATTAGTTCATTCTCCCTTACGTGAGTCATAAGTCCGTCAGCTTCTCATGCCCTTCAGGATTCAGGAACGAGCCAGCAGAGGTCCCCCCAAGGGGCCAAGTTTTATACCTTTTCTCTATCTAAAACTAGCTAAAAGAATACTTTTTTAAAGACATCCAGCGATTTGATTGGCTGACAGCCGTCAGTCCACATGAAGTCATTGCCTCTTCATTCCGAAATCGTGCTTTTCTATAACATCTTTGTCTATTGTCTACAAGTGACATTAGCTTCCAAGGTCCTTTGCAACAATTCATTAAATAACAGTTTGTTGCTTCCTCAGCTTGGCTTTTCTGCCGTATCCTGTCCTTGGAAAATTATACAACACGGAGCACATCCTGCACAGTTCCACGTATTTTGTTTACTGATGATTATGAACGACAAACTCTTTTTCATTCTTTTGCTGTGCTCGGCTCATCATGACAGGATTCCAAAACACCCATTTTAAGCTAGGCCTCAGGCCTCTTTTCGAAGCACTAGTATGCAAAGAAACACAAAACATTAATTAATTTGAGTAATGAAAGTCATTCTGTTACCCACCCCCATTACTAATGTTAACCCATTCGTTTATGTTACCTAGCTTCAAGCACGAAAAAGCAGCAAATATAAAGACCTTCTTCACTCGAGCCTCAGGATTCTCCACGAGCCTTTGCCACATAAAAGACACAACATAGACGAAAGCACATTTAAAAATAAGCACATGCTATTATTTAAACAGCCGCAATTAATTTTGACAAAACGAAAAGACAAAGTTAGTTTATTATTTAAACGTACTTGCAAATGCAACAAAAAGCACATAATGTTATCCCCATATGTTCATGAAAGTGCATATTAAACTAGGTTGAATTAATACAAATCATGCAAAAACTCATTAATATTATTAATTCATTATCGAAGTACAACTTAGCGAGACATAACACATTTTATTTCACAATCTCGCTTCATCAACTCCCTCATCTAGTGATTTTAAAATCACCAAACAATACCCCAAAATTTTACCAAAATTTTAACTTTTGAAGACATCATATTTTGAACACTCTCTGTGTTAGTATTTCTAAACCCCTGTCTCAGCAGTTTGTCTGGAGCTTTCATATTGAGCTCTGCGCAACTCTTCCATTTCTATCTCCTTCTCTTGTGCCTTTTTAAGTTTGTAAATCCTTCTCTTTTACCTCACATGCTTCTTTCTCTTGTGAATCATGCAACTAATTTTTAACAAAAGTGTCACTATAACTATGATTATTACTGGATAAAGTACTTTGCCAATGATTGAACTGCCAATTTCTCCAAACCATTTCCCAATTGCCTCAAATCTTTTGCTCAGACGTTCTGAAAAATTGTCACTTTCCATAGGTTCTATTTCTGAGTGAAATTCAGTGATATTTTTGATAAGCATCTCTATATTCTGGCTTTTGTCTGGGATATAAGTACAGCAATGCTGGACATGCAAAATCCCACAGACTCCTCCTTCTTTTGCTAGCAGAATGTCTAATGCAAGACGGTTCTGCATAACCATACTTCTGGTGGTGACAAGTTCTGTTTTAACTAATTGAAAACCACTTGCAGTATCTGTGGACAATCTATCTACAATTGTGGAAACCTTTCTGATTTTGATTGCATTCAGGGTTATTCCCACCATAGGAATTATTGCATCAAATATGTCACCCATGATCTCTGAAAAACTTTCTCTCCTGTATCTGTTCAGGTGTTTGCCAATTTCGAATGAACCTTCTGCATTTCTGTCCACATGAACATTTTTTGGAAAAACTAAACCAAGGTAACACGTCCCATACCAGTGGTCTGGGAGGCTAAAGTAAGCTTTGTTCCCACAAACAAAAAAAATTCCAGGAAAAATTGGATCTTTGCCACCTTTAAATCCCCATCCCCCTATGATATGATAAGTATCGTCGCATTGACTAGCACCGACAAAATAATTGTCCTATAATGTGTTGTCTCTTCTAATACAGAATTTCCCACTAACAGGATCATCTATGTGAATAGCAGCATAACTATTTCCACCATTAAGCTTCTCATCCTCGAGCTGCCAAAATCTGGATTTGGTTTGTTTCAGCATCTCATTTCTCTTATAAATCGCCCTTCTCTCCTCAACCAATTTGAGAAAAGATCTTTCTTCATCTCTCATCTTGCAGGTTAAATTGTTCTTGTAAGCGTATTCATAGGTAAGTTCATTAGTCACCAAAAAGAATTCCCTCATCTGTTTAGCAGGTCTAACATTGTTTAAGCTATTTACAACTTTCAGGGTAGCAAAAATTTCATCGTAGTCTGAGTAATAGTTCTCCAGACGACCTGTTTGATAGAACAAGCTAGCTATAACACTGCATGTAATGCCATAAGTAAGGGGAAGCATGTTATATTTGACCCCCTCTGAAACTGAAGCAGGTAGCTTCACACAGACATAGCAATCCTTCACATCCATAACTTTTACATATTCTGACAAGAGTCTTGAGAAAGAATTAGTAGAAAAATCACCAACAGATCTATCTTGGTGGATCTCTGGTTTGTGCTCAATAACTCTATTAGTTTTGCCTACAACATCATGAACATCTTGTTTAGATTCAGCTTTGCCTGTCATGTTAGCTTTATATTCGTCTTTGTCTATGCCAAAAGGAAAGATGACTGCCAAAATTAACCAAACCAAGATAATTAGAATCACACAAATAGAAGACATTTTACAACATCTTCTAAAAATAGCACACGTTGAATTGTCAGTATTAGGTATCTTTTTTTTTTTTACAAAATTTTTACTAAGATCAAATTCAAAAACAAAATTTTTTACAATAGTACTTTATATACACCACCCCTATTTAATTATTTCTTTTTTAGTAACCCTCTAACAGCTTTTTTTCGACCTTGCGTCTTACATCAAAGTGTTTTTCCAGCTAACACAATTTCTTCGACCTTGTGTCACCTAACACAATTTCTTCAGATCGTAAGTATTTCTTTGTTGTTCTGCTACTCTAACCAATCCTTGCGCGAAACTCACTAACAAGCCAATCAGGTTAAGCCACGTCACTACCTTGCTCAACCAATAGAAGTACTGTTTTCAGAAAGGACCAATCAGCTAACAGCTCGTTTCAGTCACGTGAACCAATCAGTGCGCTTGCTGTGACGTATGTCAACCAATCGCAGCGCGAACCCTGTGACGTATACTGCCGCTGCAGCTTCACTGTCTCCGCTCCACAAACTCACCCCTCCTTTACAAATATTTTCACAGCGCAATTTTAAAACAATTCTTTTCACTGAATTTCAGTTAGTAACTACAGAAAAACAAACCATTTGTCTGTTTCGCTAAATAAAGTGATAGTTTTTATCAATCATTCGAGTACACACTCTCGTGAGATAGACGACGCTATTTTCACAAAATCATTTTTACACATTCAAATGGAAAACCTGACCTTGTATACATGAAATCTTCAGCAGGACTTTAACCTACCAATGGAAATCCTCAATCGCCAGTAAGAATAGACGACGCTTCCTTACCCTTCACTCAAGCTTGGAAAAATCCCACTACTCTTTTCACAACGAGTTTTAAAACAGGCTCCTAGTCCCTGTACTCAAAACTACAATTTCATAGGCAATCCTTACGATACATACAACCTGTCATACCTAAAATCCCTAAACTTGTGCTGTACGTACACAATACTAGTGATATATCAATATCACTAATTTGAAACAAAACAAATGAACTGTGTAACTTCACCTGTCACACTACTCTGCTGGCAACTTAACCAGGAATTTTCACACTGCTGGAAAAAACCTTTTGACTACATATAACAACTGGACAAACTTAACATGTGATAAACATGTATCCTATGTATCTACATGTAGCATGTCAGTTACCATAGTAACCATAAGTCTGCTACCAGAGAATAGATCCAGCGGGCCTAAAGAAATTCTGTCTCAAAAGCACTACCCTACACCATGATACTCATCATTAATCATAAACTCATCACTAGGCCCATAAATGACTGAGACATGAATTGGCCAACTGAATCATGTGACCTAACTAATCAGAACTATTCATAAAACTATTTACATCTATATACAACTGCAGTTTATCATAATCATGTTTATTTAAATGGAATCATTTAATTAAGTCACCTAGGCAATGGATTAACTTATGGTAACTAGACTCTAAATACCCAAGACCAGCTTTTCATTTCAAAATCTATTTTATTAACTTTATTATCAAGTAAAGAGCATTTTAATAAAGGAATCTTTTATTAGCATTTAATAAGCATCATTTTATTAAGTAAAGGCACATTAGACTGTCAGTTCAAAACAAATCAGCATGAAAAGTATTTTAGCAGAAAGAATCTCATTCCCTAAATCCTATTTCCCTGTCTATACTTAATTTTAACCTAAAAGGAAAGATATTAGTTCATTCTCCCTTACGTGAGTCAAAAGTCCGTCAGCTTCTCACGCCCTTCAGGATTCAGGAACGAGCCAGCAGAGGTCCTCCCAAGGGGCCAAGTTTTATACCTTTTCTCTATCTAGAACTAGCTAAAAGAATACTTTTTTAAAGACATCCAGCGATTTGATTGGCTGACAGCCGTCAGTCCACATGAAGTCATTGCCTCTTCATTCCGAAATCGTGCTTTTCTATAACATCTTTGTCTATTGTCTACAAGTGACATTAGCTTCCGAGGTCCTTTGCAACAATTTATTGAATAACAGTTCGTTGCTTCCTCAACTTGGCTTTTCTGCTGTATCCTCTCCTTGGAAATTTATACAACACGGAGCACATCCTGCACAGTTCCACGTATTTTGTTTACTGATGATTATGAACGACAAACTCTTTTTCATTCTTTTGCTGTGCTCGGCTCATCATGATAGGATTCCAAAACACCCATTTTAAGCTAGGCCTCAGGCCTCTTTTCGAAGCACTAGTATGCAAAGAAACACAAAACATTAATTAATTTGAGTAATGAAAGTCATTCTGTTACCCACCCCCATTACTAATGTTAACCCATTAGTTTGTTACCTAGCTTCAAGCACGAAAAAGCAGCAAATATAAAGACCTTCTTCACCCCAGCCTCCGGATTCTCCACGAGCCTTTGCCACATAAAAGACACAACATAGACGAAAGCACATTTAAAAATAAGCACATGCTATTATTTAAACAGCCGCAATTAATTTTGACAAAACGAAAAGACAAAGTTAGTTTATTATTTAAACGTACTTGCAAATGCAACAAAGAGCACATAATGTTATCCCCATATGTTCATGAAAGTGCATATTAAACTAGGTTGAATTAATACAAATCATGCAAAAACTCATTAATATTATTAATTCATTATGGAAGTATAACTTAGCGAGACATAACACATTTTATTTCACAATCTCGCTTCATCAGCTCCCTCATCTTGTGATTTTAAAATCACCAAACAATACCCCAAAATTTTACCAAAATTTTAACTTTTGAAGACATCATATTTTGAACACTCTCTGTATTAGTATTTCTAAACCCCTGTCTCAGCAGTTTGTCTGGAGCTTTCATATTGAGCTCTGCGAAACTCTTCCATTTCTATCTCCTTCTCTTGTGCCTTTTTAAGTTTGTAAATCCTTCTCTTTTCCCTAACATGCTTCTTTCTCTTGTGAATCATGCAACTAATTTTTAACAAAAGTGTCACTATAACTATGATTATTACAGGATAAAGTACTTTGCCAATGATTGAACTGCCAATTTCTCCAAACCATTCCCCAATTGCCTCAAATCTTTTGCTCAGACGTTCTGAAAAATTGTCACTTTCTATAGGTTCTATTTCTGAGTGAAATTCAGTGATATTTTTGATAAGCATCTCTATATTCTGGCTTTTGTCTGCGATATAAGTACAGCAATGCTGGACATGCAAAATCCCACAGACTCCTCCTTCTTTTGCTAGCAGAATGTCTAATGCAAGACGGTTCTGCATAACCATACTTCTGGTGGTGACAAGTTCTGTTTTAACTAATTGAAAACCACTTGCAGTATCTGTGGACAATCTATCTACAATTGTGGAAACCTTTCTGATGTTGATTGCATTCAGGGTTATTCCCACCATAGGAAATATTGCATCAAATATGTCACCCATGATCTCTGAAAAACTTTCTCTCCTGTATCTTTTCAGGTGTTTGTCAATTTCGAATGAACCTTCTGCATTTCTGTCCACATGAACATTTTTTGGAAAAACTAAACCAAGGTAACACGTGTCATGCCAGTGGTCTGGGAGGCTAAAGTAAGCTTTGTTCCCACAAACAAAATAAATTCCAGGAAAAATTGGATCTTTGCCACCTTTAAATCCCCATCCCCTATGATATGATAAGTATCCTCGCATTGACTAGCACCGACAAAATAATTGTCGTATAATGTGTTGTCTCTTCTAATACAGAATTTCCCACTAACAGGATCATCTATGTGAATAGCAGCATAACTATTTCCACCATTAAGCTTCTCATCCTCGAGCTGCCAAAATCTGGATTTGCTTTGTTTCAGCATCTCATTTCTCTTATAAATCGCCCTTCTCTCCTCAACCAATTTGAGAAAAGATCTTTCTTCATCTCTCATCTTGCAGGTTAAATTGTTCTTGTAAGCGCATTCATAGGTAAGTTCATTAGTCACCAAAAAGAATTCCCTCATCTGTTTAGCAGGTCTAACTTTGTTTAAGCTATTTACAACTTTCAGGGTAGCAAAAATTTCGTCGTAGTCTGAGTAATAGTACTCCAGACGACCTGTTTGATAGAACAAGCTAGCTATAACACTGCATGTAATGCCATAAGTAATGGGAAGCATGGTATATTTGACCCCCTCTGAAACTGAAGCAGGTAGCTTCACACAGACATAGAAATCCTTCACATCCATAACTTTTACATATTCTGACAAGAGTCTTGAGAAAGAATTAGTAGAAAAATCACCAACAGATCTATCTTGGTGGATCTCTGGTTTGTGCTCAATAACTCTATTAGTTTTGCCTACAACATCATGAACACCTTGTTTAGATTCAGCTTTGCCTGTCATGTTAGATTTATATTCCTCTTTGTCTATGCCAAAAGGAAAGATGACTGCCAAAATTAACCAAACAAAGATAATTAGAATCACACAAATTGAAGACATTTTACAACATCTTCTAAAAATAGCACACCTTGAATTGTCAGTATTAGGCATCTTTTTTTTTTTTTACAAAGTTTTTACTAAGATCAAATTCAAAAACAAAAATGTTAAAATAGTACTTTATATACACCACCCCTATTTTTTTTTTTTTAGTAACCCTCTAACAGCTTTTCTTCGACCTTGCGTCTTACATCAAACTGTTTTTCCAGCTAACACAATTTCTTCGACCTTGTGTCACCTAACACAATTTCTTCAGATCGTAAGTATTTCTTTGTTGTTCCGCTACTCTAGCCAATCCGTGCGCGAAACTCACTAACAAGCCAATCAGGTTAAGCCACGTCACTACCTTGCTCAACCAATAGAAGTACTGTTTTCAGAAAGGACCAATCAGCTAACAGCTTGTTTCAGTCACGTGAACCAATCAGTGCGCTTGCTGTGACGTATGTCAACCAATTGCAGCGCGAACCCTGTGACGTATACTGCCGCTGCAGCTTCGCTGTCTCCGCTCCACAAACTCACCCCTCCTTTACAAATATTTTCACAGCGCCATTTTAAAACAATTCTTTTCAATGAATTTCAGTTAGTAACTACAGAAAAATAAACCATTTGTCTGTTTCGCTAAATAAAGTGATAGTTTTTATCAATTATTCGAGTACTCACTCTCGTGAAATAGACGACGCTATTTTCACAAAATCATTTTTACACATTCAAATGGAAAACCTGACCATGTATACATGAAATCTTCAGCAGGACTTTAACCTACCAATGGAAATCCTCAATCGCCAGTAAGAATAGACGACGCTTCCTTACCCTTCACTCAAGCTTGGAAAAATCCTACTACTCTTTTCACAGCGAGTTTTAAAACAGGCTCCTAGTCCCTATACTCACAGCTACAATTTCATAGGCAATCCTTACTATACATACAACCTGTCATACCTAAAATCCCTAAACTTGTGCTGTACGTCCACAACACTAGTGATATATCAATATCACTAATTTGAAACAAAACAAATGAACTGTGTAACTTCACCTGTCACACTACTCTGCCGGCAACTTAACCAGGAATTTTCACACTGCTGGAAAAAACCTTTCGACTACATATAACAACTGGACAAACTTAACATGTGTTAAACATGTATCCTATGTATCTACATGTAGCATGTCAGTTACCATAGTAACCGTAACTCTGCTACCAGAGAATTGATCCAGCGGGCCTAAAGAAATTCTGTCTCAAAAGCACTACCCTACACCATGATACTCACCATTAATCATAAACTCATCACTAGGCCCATAAATGACTGAGACATGAATTGGCCAACTGAATCATGTGACCTAACTAATCGGAACTATTCATAAAACTATTTTCATCTATATACAACTGCAGTTTATCATAATCATGTTTATTTAAATGGAATCATTTAATTAAGTCACCTAGGCAATGGATTAACTTATGGTAACTAGACTCTCAATAACCAAGACCAGCTTTTCATTTCAAAATCGATTTTATTAACTTTATTATCAAGTAAAGAGCATTTTAATAAAGGAATCTTTTATTAGCATTTAATAAGCATCATTTTATTAAGTAATAGCACATTAGACTGTCAGTTCAAAACAAATCAGCATGAAAAGTATTTTAGCAGAAAGAATCTCATTCCCTAAATCCTATTTCCCTGTCTATACTTAATTTTAACCTAAAAGGAAAGATATTAGTTCATTCTCCCTTACGTGAGTCAAAACTCCGTCAGCTTCTCACGCCCTTCAAGATTCAGGAACGAGCCAGCAGAGGTCCTCCCAAAGGGCCAAGTTTTATACCTTTTCTCTATCTAAAACTAGCTAAAAGAATACTTTTTTAAAGACATCCAGCAATTTGATTGGCTGACAGCCGTCAGTCCACATGAAGTTATTGCCTCTTCATTCCGAAATCGTGCTTTTCTATAACATCTTTGTCTAATGTCTACAAGTGACATTAGCTTCCGAGGTCCTTTGCAACAATTTATTGAATAACAGTTCGTTGCTTCCTCAGCTTGGCTTTTCTGCCGTATCCTGTCCTTGGAAAATTATACAACACGGAGCACTTCCTGCACAGTTCTACGTATTTTGTTTACTGATGATTATGAACGACAAACTCTTTTTCATTCTTTTGCTGTGCTCGGCTCATCATGACAGGATTCCAAAACACCCAATTTAAGCTAGGCCTCAGGCCTCTTTTCGAAGCACTAGTATGCAAAGAAACACAAAACATTAATTAATTTGAGTAATGAAAGTCATTCTGTTACCCACCCCCATTACTAATGTTAACCCATTAGTTTATGTTACCTAGCTACAAGCCCGAAAAAGCAGCAAATATAAAGACCTTCTTCACACGAGCATCAGGATTCTCAACGAGCCTTTGCCACATAAAAGACACGACATAGACGAAAGCACATTTAAAAATAAGCACATGCTATTATTTAAACAGCCACAATTAATTTTGACAAAACGAAAAGACAAAGTTAGTTTATTATTTAAACGTACTTGCAAATGCAACAAAGAGCACATAATGTTATCCCCATATGTTCATGAAAGTGCATATTAAACTAGGTTGAATTAATACAAATCATGCAAAAACTCATTAATATTATTAATTCATTATGGAAGCATAACTTAGCGAGACATATCACATTTTATTTCACAATCTCGCTTCATCAGCATCAATCTCAGTCAGTATCAGTATTATATTGGTTTAGTTGTCTTGTTTTGCTCTGGCCCCTATTTTACTTTACTGTTCAGCATTAGTTCGAGATCAGGTGGATTCCCAGTCTCAGTTTATTTGTCTTGCCAGATCGGCTTCTCTGGCCAGCACGACAGTGATACCAGTATCCAAATGGGGGCGGTCTCCTTTCTAGGACCTTTAGCTTATGATCCCAGGACCCACACCAGCCCCCAGATCCCTCTTTACTTGTGGCCAATAGTGTTTATGTCCATTTCAGCCGTCTCCTGGGCAGTTGAAGAAGACCGGAGCTCTCCGCCAGTCTCTCTCTTCCCAGCGACACCTCCCTCGCAGGCCAGGCCGATCTACAACAGAGCCGGCACCGAGGGGAGGTCGCACTGGTTTAGTGGTTCCACTGAATTCACTTCAGCACAGCTTCTCTTCGGGGCGCTTCCGTCGTCTCCTTGGCAAGCTGCACCACTGAGCAGGTGCGGGAGATTAGCGGCTCTAGACTGATACCGCCCCCTTCTCCTCAGTCAGCCAGTGGCCCTCCTCTGGACCTGCATGTTCGCAGCTATTTTCCCGATGCCACTCCGCCCCCCCCCCCTTTTGAAGTTAGCTATTGCTCCACCGGGCCTGCGCAGAATCGCGCCTCCACTGCTTCACCCTGCCACCTACTCCGCCCTTACTTCAGCAGCTTCCGGGCGTCTCCGTCAGCAGCTAGTTTCCTACCTCCACAGCCCGGAACCACCACTGTCCCTGGTTACTCTATCAGAATTGGGGCAGCGGGTCAGGCGGTTCACACCACGGTGGCCACACTACTTTCCACCAAGTTTTCTAAGTGTGGAAGACGACTATCCAGCAGCGCTTCTAAGCACAGGTGAGGGGAGAACAGATGGGTCAAGCGCAGGCGGTATATGGATTGGAGGGGGGTGACTAGTTCTCTCAGTCCTTTCTCTACCCCTGCAGAGCTTCTTAAGGTTCTTAGTCAGTTCTCATACACTGAACAGCGGGACTGAACTTCCACTCAGCTCAACTCCCCTATAGTCTCTCAAGTTCACCCCAGGCTAGGGGTTAGTCCTTCTTGACTCGTGAGGACCTTTTGTCCAGGGACATCAGGAGTGCAATCTAAGCAGGGCCAGGTCTGCAGGAAGGGGGGGCGGTGACAGCAGTAAGGAGGCAACCCTTAAAAAGAAGTCAACCCTCTGAGTGTCCTACCCCCCTGGCGCCACAGCCTGTACTCCAACTGGCTCTCAGTATGAAAAAATGTCCGCCCTCAAGTTGGACTTTTAAACCCCTAGTCCCAAGTGTCCAGAACAGGCCAGAAGTTTCCCACATATAAGTCTATGGGCCAGTCCCTGAGGTAAAATTCTCTGTCAGTTGGCAGCCAGCATTTTGTGAAGACTCACCTCACTACCACCTCCATTTTATAAGAACACCGGTGCCCCGTTTTGAAGTTAAAAATAATGAGGCACCCAGAGCTCCAAGAACAACACCAGAAATTTGTAGTGGACACAAAAAAAAAAAAGAAAAATTAGGAGGCAAAAGGAAAGATAGGATGGACCACCCAAAGGGCTGACAGGTCCAACATGCTGTTTCACTGAATTGCCGAGCCGTTAACAGTTTCACCATTCTCGAGTCTCTGTGAACTCCGTTATGCAAATAAAATGAAATCCTGCCATGATGTAAAAAGTATTGTATATATGCGTATACATGGAAGAACACTTCTGCAAACAATCGAACTGCCAGTTGTATTTAACATTGCAATACAAACATTGAAATCTATAATAAGTAATAAGCAAAGAAAATCACAGCTAACTTTAAACTTTTTTATTAAAATGATTTACTATTAGAAAACTACAAGAACTATATTATTAAACTACTTAAACAACTGTTAAACAAACAAAACAACCACATTCATTAATTCATAATGCCTTCATCAGATTATGATGAGCAGCCTGGTGTACTTGAAATCAATCCAGCCACATCAGCCTTGCAAATAACTCAGCCACATCAGCCTTGCAAACCGTCTTTAGTATAGCAGTTTTTTGCTTTGAGGCCAGCTAGCAAAATTGTCTCCGCAAAGTTCTCATGCATACAGTTTGTTAAACGGGGTCAACAAAGGCTTGATCAGCCAGAGTTAGCTTGTGCTGCTGAACTGGAGAGCTCTTCATGAGCTTTCACATCATTTCAACCTGGACATGCTGAAAAAGACAACAATCCAGCTTCATCTAAAATGGTTATTTTTTACTCATTATGTACACAGAAAATTATTATTTAATTAGAGACAAGTAGATCTGCAAAGGACAAGGGTTTGCAAGACCACAAATGACCCCCTAGGCACTAAGAACATAATCACATCTCTAATTAAGAGTCTTTTTCTGATTTTCCACACAGTTATTGTTTTCAGTTACTTCAAAAGTGAGCAAGTTTTCATTTTCTTCTCCATACATTTTTTGAACTAGTCGTTTTCTCTTTTGCAATGTGTGTTTTCCATTTTCCTCCTAAAAAAAGACAAAATACCCAGAAAATTTAAACTTGCATACTGGTCAATAACTGAGAGCAGTGATTCATCACTATATTCTCTAAACATTTCAACATCTTTCACCCACAATGACATATTTATATCTAGTGTACCACTAACTTTTACACCCTCAACCCGTAATTTTTTTTCCCAATTACGTTATAACATGCCATCAGCCGCGGTTCCATAGAAGTTTATAAAGTAACGCATTTGTCTCATGTTGTAATACTCTATACATAGCAATATCTCCATTGAAACATCTCATAGAGCTAAAGTGTATGTTCAGTATCGTTCATAAAAACATCAGGACTTGAATTACAGATTGAAGATTCTTTGTTTTATAATTTGAGAAATACTCCCTAGTTAGCTACATATACATTGAACAGTTCATTTTGAACACAATGTGGAATACTTGCTGATATCTCATTACATCCTAATGTCTACTTCTGAAATGCTATTTTTAGAAATCTACACCACTGCAAACAGCTTTTCACTCTGTGAACCTTTGGCCTCATTTATGGCATTTTGTTATAGGGCAACATGCCAAAAGCCAAAGTGAAAGGGTAGGAATGCACCGCATTTAAGCAATATGGTGCATTCCTGTCCTTTCTGCCTGTGCCAGCCTCGTTGTGGCAGACAAGCGCCAATGTGGACACCATTGCACCATGGTGCAAGGGTGCCTCCATTCATCCACAATCCGATGAGGCATTGTCCTCTTCCTACGAGCGCTGCAGAATGCAGCACACATGGAAACATGAAAAAAAAAGGATAAATTAAATTATTTCTCCTTGTTAAACCTCACTTCAGGAGGCATATGGATTTGGTGCTTCCCCAAGTTTACAAGATTTTGTAAATCCGGAGCAGCATCAAAATCTATAGGTGCTGCATGGCAAAAACCCACCTCAATGCCCATGGAACGCATCCTGGGCACAGAAAATGGCAGCACAGCTATTTGACCTGGGGTGCTTTACTCAAGATTTATGAGGCCCCTCAAAGCCACACATGTTGGCTTTGCATGGCTTCAAAATTTAATTAAGAGGCCAGTGTCACGCTTGTACCACTGTACATAATGAAAAAGTGACTCAGGCCTCTCATAAATAGGCCACCTTGTGTGGACTACATTTACCAACAGTAGCGCACTTACTGATACTTCTCAACAAAGTTCATAAAACGTATTATTAAATAACTTAAGTCAGAACAATTTCTCAAATGCAGCTGAAGCCCCCAGTCCCTTTCAGTTCCAAATTAGGTCATATCCGCTGACCACAACTCAAAGAGACATCCTTCTCCTGCAATGTACCAAGGACAATCTGAACTCTCTTTGACTCTGCAGCCAATCACATCACAGCCTTTCATGAACCATGAAATAAGAATGCTATCTATTGGTCCGCCTTGGCCCTTTTTTTCTATTCCTCCCCATAGGATCTGTTGTGGCCTAGAAAATTTCCATGCTGGTCTCGCTAGCATCTCACGAGATCAAACAAGCCTCATGCATTAAGTTTCAATCCCCCAAGCTTGCCTTCCACTCTTGCGAGATCGCAACAGTATTGTAGAGAATGGTAGTATATGGAAAGGACTAGCTTTCCCAAGGACGATCCACTCTTGCATAATGGCTGTGCATTTTTGGATGTGAAGAGGGACTGCCCTCTCATTTCTAGACCTCTCTCAGATGACAAGTGTGTATAGTAAAGTGTGGCGAAGTACTGCCCTCTCCTTTGAGACCTCTATCTCTCTATCTCAATTGGCGGGTGTGTGTGTAGTAGGATGTGTGGAGGGACTAACATCTCCTTTCAGACCATTCTCTCTAATGAAGGGTACACGTAGTAGGGTGTGTAGAGGGGTTGGCCTCTCTGCTGAGACCTCTCAGTAATGATGAGCGTGTGTAGTAGGGTGTGGGTATGGTCAGCCTCTCCTTTCAGACATCTCGCTCTCAGATGACAAATGGGTACTGTATAGTGTGTGGATGAACTGGCCTCTCCTTTCAGATCTCTCTCCCCCAGATGATGGGTGTGCATAGTAGGATGTGCATGGGAAGAGCCTTAGCTCTACTCACATCTGTTCCCAAGCCGATGGGCGTAAATAGTGGACTCCTTACTCCAGTAACAAGTGTGCATACCAGAGTACATTCATAGATCACCTACTCCTTCCTACTTTTCACAATCTAGCCAGAGTCTCACAAGATCATAACAAAAAAAAGAAATAATCTTCTACTCATTACATCACTTATCTCTTGCACCCTTTTTCTCAAAAACAAGGATCTCAATAAGCATGCCTACTCTAGCATAAACAAGTTCATGTTTTTTTGGTTTGCTAATAACTTTGGTCTTGTTTAATGAACCTTCACTAAACTTTCCAAAAACGAAGACCTTCTAACTCAGTTCCTTCATGGAAAGTTTTGGGGTGATCCACGAAGTGGGGCCAGAGAAAAAGAGAAGGTCTCAAAACATAAGAGTAAAACATGTTTTAGCAAAAAGTGCTGAAGGGAATGACATCAAATTCAGCAGGAAGCTAGATCTTCATCAGCAGTTTGTGCATCTTGTGATTTGTGTAAATCGTTTCAGTAGTATTTTTAGATAACAGGGGCCAAACATAATTGTATATTTTGGCAGTTAGGCTCACAAGTCCCGTAAATTAAAAGGTGGGGCTTGTGAATTGGCAGAGAGGCTCATTTTTGCGTGAGCTTTCACGCTCTGTCAGGATTGAGAAGCTCCCATGAGTCCTGCAATCTCTATGATTGGCAGACTTTGAGAATTTCAGAAATGAAATGGCTGTCATTACCGTTCACTGTGAAAAATTGGAGGTGTTATGGAAATGAAATAAAAAAGTTTTATGAGAGGGCAGCAGAAAGGCATGTTGTTCCCCTACATTTAGAGAGAAAGTGTCTAAGGGATAACTACTGTGAAGAAAATAAATGTATATTTTTTTAACACATTTTTAAGAACTCGCAGGACTCCCACAGGATCGTAAAAAGGAGTAAATATGTTCTGAAATTAAAATTGTGTTCTTTGTTTTGAGAGGAAGTTTGTAAGAAATAAGTAGTGTGATGATTAGTAGTTAAATTTGTTTCTAATAAAACAATGTTACTATCTTGTTGTCTACCGCAGGATTGTGAAATATAGAAAGTTGCTGTCGGTTATGATGGGCTTCTCTGGCTTTCGCAAGTGACTCACAAGTGATTTTAAGACTGAAAAAAGGGTAACTACGCAAATCTACATACATGATAAAAGTAGAGGGTAGTTCTAAAAAGACTTATTTTAGTTAACTGTTTAGAGGCTCTTGTGAGAGTAATAACACCTTAAAATAAACTACTGGTATCATGTATCCATTCCATATGAGAGTTGTATCATGTATCCATTCCATATGAGAGTTACAAGAGCTCAGCATACTCACATTTCCTAGCAAAATATAGAATATTTATCTATTAGTACTCACACAAATATTACAAACATTTTGCAAACTATGAACCATACTCTGTTATCTTACAACAAAAAATTTGGTTTTGCAAACTAAGGTCTACCCACTATATATATTATCATATCAGAGAGAAACGTAAATAATTGATTTACTTTAAAAATAAAACCTAGAAATTCACTGAGAAATCCAAAGGTTAAATTAACGTTACAGTTAAGTGTAATACAAATGGGAGTTTTTGATAAAAAAAATCCTTCGAAATTAACTGAAAAAAATAAAGGTTAAAGTAATGTTATAGTTAAGTGAATTTCTCAGTGACAACATTAACGTTTTGAACTAAAAAAAACATAGAAATTCAGCAGGTATATTTAGTAGCACTATTTATAACTTGTACCCCCGCCTTTATGACCTCACATATGACATCACTCATTACAGTTTATATGACATAATTTGTGACATCACTGACGATATCTCAAATTACATCAAATATCATCGAATAAGGCTCTTGGAACCTTCCCTTTCAAAATACATAGGGCATGGGGGATAGGTTTGTCAGGGCCAAACGAGACTCAGGGGGCACAGCCCCCCCTTTCAAAAAAGATATGGCCCTGGGAGATTGGGATCCAGGGCCTTTTGAATTCTTGAGGCGAGGAGGAGGGGAGTTGTGCAGACCCTGTCCCCTAAAACAAAATTGCCCGGGGAGGTGGGTGTCCCCCTGAGCCTAATAAGACTTGAAGAGGGGGCCTCTTTCTCCCCCTTCCCTTTAATAAATATGAGGCTTTGAGAAATGGGGTCCCAAGGCCCTATTAAGGCTCAAAGAAGGGGCCGACTTCACCCATGTCCCCAGGACCTTTTAAAGGCTCAGAGGGGGGGCTGTGCTGCTATCTCCCCTTAAAAAAAACACGGGCCTGGAGATTAAGTCCCATTGCCCTTTTAATGGCCTGGGAGAGAGGATTTGCGGACCCTGTCCCCATTAAAAAAAACAGCCCAGGGAGGTGTGGTCCCTAGAGTCTAATAAGACTCAGGGGTACTTGGTGCACCTCCCCTTTAAATAAAAAGGCCCTGAGGATTGGGTTCCGGGGCTTAATAAATGTGGTGGAGGGGGCCCATTTATCTCCCATCCCCTTTAAAAAAAAAACTTCCCTCAGAGATGTAATCCTGATGACCTAATGAGACTCTGAGAAGGGGGAAGTGGCCCCCCTCTCCTATGAAAAAAGGACCTGGGTGATGAGGTCCCCAGGGCCTTTTGAAGGCTCAGGACAGGGGCCTGCATGAACCCCCTCCCTTAAAAAAAATTACCCTGGGGATAGGGTCCCCAGGGCCTGATAAGGCTTGGGAAAAGTGGCTGCTGGGTCCCCTCCCCTTTAAAAATGAGGCCCTGTGTGAGGTGGTCCCCAGGGCCTTATAAGGCTTGGGGAGGGAGGGCCTCCTTCCCTTTAAAAAACCATAAGGTCTGGTGGCCACCTTTAGACTGTGCGCGACAGGGGTTGGTTTATCATATGATAATAAAATATAATAAAATATAATGTTTTTCTTTTTTTTAAACCTAAAACACAAAAAATTCACTGATAAAACACAAAGGTTAAAGTAACCTTATAGTTAAGTGTTCTAAATAGGTGTTTGTATTTTTTCTAAAAAAAAACTTGTAAATCCAATGAAAAAAACAAAGGATAAAGTATTATTATAGTTAGGTGAATGTGTCAGTGACAATATTAGCAGAACTAACTGTAACTTGCGCTCCCGCCATGCACTGTTTATGACCTCACATATTACATTACACATGAAATAACATGTTCTAAGACATCATTTATGACATCATTGATGACATCTAAATGACATCATTGATGACATCATCCAATTTGTGTGCTATTTTGTTTTATAGTTTACATAGTGGTGGGTAACTACTACATTACTTTTCTACCTAGTTTCTACAGCTTGTGTCCAGCTCATCGGTGAGTTTACAAAATGCATGTCCTCCTAATGCACTATGGGTGTATAGAGGTATTGACATGTTATAAATCTTTGTACTGAAGAGTGACTCTGGGTGCAGGTGACAGTAGACAACTTGTGTTCATTATGTTCCACACACGTTTATGGGTACTGCAGAAATACATAAGCTAGAATGAATTCAGAATGCTGCAGCAAGATGACTCCTCTGTCTCCTCCCCTGGGAACACATCATCCATGCTATGAGGACTCACCTGATTAGTGAGAAGATCAAAGCACTGTGCATAGTATACAGAGCCTATCAAGGAAAAGAACCACTACACCTTCAAATATAATTTAAACTGGTAACACCCCAGTGCCAGACTAGCATCATAGCATCTTACAATTGTAGCATCCTAGCATCTTACAGTATAGAACGCTCCAATACCCTGGAACGTCTTAAACAAGTATATTTTAAATGCTGCTGGCATTAGCATTCAGCCAACCTCCTATCAAAAGACTACCGTTTTGCGAAACAACCAGGGGTATTATTTATGAGATCCCTGAGTCACTTTTGCACCACTTAAAGTGGTGTATGTGTGACACAGGGCCTCTGTCTAATTTATGAAACCATGCAAAGCCACCTCGTGTGGCTTTGAGTGGTCTCATGAATCTTGAGTAAGGCACGGCAGTGCATATCTCTGCGTCATCATATTCTGCGCCCCTGGAGGCATTCTATGGGGGTAGCAGTGGGTTTTGCCATGCCCCAGATTTATAAAATCATGTAAACATGGAGAAGCACAACATCCATATGCCTCCCGAGATGAGGAGTGACAAGGAAATATGTTTATTTCTCCACATTTTTTCCTCTTACTATGTGTGCTGCATTATGCAACACACACAGAAAGAGGAAACCACCTCTTAGGATTGTTTTTGTGCAGGAAAGGGTGCCTTCACAACCACACTAATATCACTTTAGACATACTTCCATAATATAAAGTAAAACAGGTCATGAAAGAAGTATACATAACATTACTTCTTGAACCTCCCCCTTTCGAACCACATGCCCAACTTATAGATACTGAAAATGACTGAAAATGGGTTTAGAGTCTGTACACGCTTTTTGTAGATGAATGTATAGTCATTACATACACTGCAAAAAAGCATTGGAGGTAGATATGGAAATTAAAAAATATTTTGAAATACTGCTGAAAGTGAACAAAATCCATTTTCTTGAATTATAGACACACGTTGATTTGTTTTAAATTCCTACATCAGCTATATGAGAACCCAGTCATGTTCAATTGAATTAAGCCAGGAGTGAGTGCCCGACATCACATGTTTGCATGCAAAAATGCAGATTTAATGCATCTAGTATGGCACTGTCCAGGGATGTCAACATTTTGAGGAGAAGCTATTAAAGTATAGCAAACGTTTGATCAGATACTGTGCAAAATTGGGTTGTTGGTTGACTGAGGTGTAAGCCCTGTTCAAGGTACAGCCCCAGGCCCTTGCACGGTCAACCACAAAACGTCTCTAAATTAATCTGCCCTTAAGCCTGGGTAGCTTGGCACAAAAAGCCAGTGGCGGCTGGCACAGATCAAGGGTGTTGGGGTGGAGGGTGGGGAGTTTGAGGGGTGGGGGTAAGGAGGTAAAGGAAAAAATAAATAAAATGTATGTCCTTGCCTGGTATCTCCTTGTTGTCCCATATCGTCGTCCCTCACTCTGTAACAGGAAACATCCAGGTTTCCAGGCTCCCCTAAGCCAATCACAATGCTGCATTGTGATTGGTCTTAGCACCGTGGTTTGGCACTCAGCGAAGGAGTAGAAGATTGGGCATGCATCCTGGGTGGAAAACATGCAAAGAACTGATGACTATTTGGCCGGCTCAATAGGGACTGTCAATCAGTCCTTCTGCACTCACAGAGTTCCCACCACTCCTCCTATGTCAGGTCTTACCTATTTTTTCCTCAGGAACGTCATGGAAATGAAGATGGATCCACTAATTTGCCAAATCACCTATTGCACCCAACAAAGTCAAAGTGACAATGGAAACCCAGGGAAGAAGGGAAAAAAACAAGGAAGGATGAGGGTAACACATTGAGTCCCAGACTGTGATAGGATCAAGCAAGGACAAGGCGCAACATCTGCAGATAGGAAAGAAGAACACAAAAAAACTGGTAAGTAAGTAGTAGAGTATCTTACTGTATTAAACAGTCTCTAAGGGATGCTCTGCATACCTAAAGTTCCCCTTCTTCATAGTCCTTCAAATGAGTACCATTGTCAGGAATGTGTCTGGTTCTGGTGGAAAAATATGGTACTATTGGTTAGGGAAAAGGTACTATTGAATGAATGAATGTATGAGAAGCCTCTAGTCTAAACCTACCTATTCACCAGACTTCTGATGAAAAGAAAAACAGAGTATTGAAAATACTTTAACCACAGCCTTACATTTCAGGCAACTTTTATAATGTCATTTTCTTTTTGATCACAGGTCACTAAACAAAAATATTCAGAGAAGGAAAGAAGGCCCACAGCCACAAGAGCACCAAATTAGATAAGTATTCAGGGATTAAGTAATTAATAATAAATGACAGAACAAAGCGATGTTACCGTATGCAGCAGTAAAAGGCATTGTCCCTTTCCCCGAATATTTTCGTATTACAGGTCTGCACAACTGAAAAGGATGGAGGACTGGTGGTAACGGTGGCGCGCCAGAAACTGTAACACAGACAGAGGTCCGGGGTGATTAGCGGTAGGCCAAATATAGGGATGCTGTGAGAGGTCCAGAAGAAGCATCGGTGCGAAGTATACTGGAAACGCTGCAAGAGGTCCGGGAGGCGGCGGTGACGCAAAGAATACTGGAGACGCTGCGAGAGGTCTGGGAGGAGGCGATGGCACGAAGAATACAGGAGACGATATGAGAGGTCCGGGAGGAGGCGGCGCCGTGAAGGAGGAATGCAGAGAGGAAACTCGAATCCCGATGTCCTGGAAGAGCCAGAGCAACCTGAAAGGTAAGGCCCACCTCTAGACCGGAACACAAAGCGCTGGCACTCGGAGACGGATGCGCTTTAACCTGTTTGGTTTATTGCGTATGCTCGTCCCCCATGCGGCAGAAATTTTGGTAGTTTGCACGGCTCCCAATATGCCTGCAGTCGAGACAGTCCCCTGCTCTGAGAGCAGAGCGGCCCCGCCCACTCACAAAGACACCTCAGCAGGAACAAATAAAATGATAATAATAATGAGTTATTATAATTTTTTATTTTCACTTTACTTCTACTGCTGAAAACAGTGGGAGTGATGCTACTCTGCCTTAGCGGAGGAGCCGCCACTGCAAAAAGCAGTCAGGCTTAACATAGAGCCAATGTGCAAAGTATTTATGCAGCACACAAACAGTAATGAAGTGAAAGCAGAACTCAAGAAAAAACCCAAAACAACTTAGAATTTAAATTCATTATTTGACACAAAATGACATAAATCCAATCAGTTGAACCGGAGTTATGAATGTTTTAAATTTCTAGTAAAAACCAGACCGCGTACATCTGGTCTTGTGAGACTAATCAAAGTTGAAAGTTATGGCCGACCATGATGGAGCAGTGTTTGGATAAAAGAAGTCGATTCAGCCTAGTCAGCACTTACCTATAGGCATAAAAGAAATTCTGAGAAATTCTGAGAAAGTGTTTGAGAAAGTTAAAGTTCAGCAAGGATGCAGAGGGTGTCCAATGAGAGAGCGGCGTCATCAAATTACCTTTGGTCGAAGACACAGTCAAGATTTCTGCGTTCGGACAAATTGAAAATCTCCAGCTGGACGAGTCAGAGGGATGTAGGCAAAGACAGTTCCACAAGGTTGAAAAACCCTATGGTGTGGGTCCACTGAAAAGGATTTGCCGCTGTAGCGAAGAACGTAACAGGAGAAGCAGTAAAGTCAATGTGTGGAGAGGCAAGCACGTTGTCCTGGCCTCCTCCTGGTTCTCAGAGCAGTTTTTGGCTGCAATTATGGGAATTGGCCATCTGGGCATCTGTAGCACCACTACCAAGCATTCAGGATTGGAGGGACACCACTCAGGCTCGATTCAGGGTTTAGGACTTACTCAGGCTCGGTCTAGGGGCAGGGCCAAGAAGATTGGAGCATTTTATGTCCCTGTGGTTTTGAACAGGAGGCCAGCAAACTAGCCCTTGGAGTCATCTTTGGTAGTCTCGGGTGCAGATGAATATGTAGGGCTCAACAGCAGAGCATGCCTTTGAGAGTTTAAGGCATAATCCAGGCAGCAAAGCAGTCCTTCCAGGTGCAGCAGCAGTCTGGCAGAGTGCACAGCAGGTTACAGCAGCAGGCAGTGCTTTCACAATTCCAATGGTGAACTGAAGAGTGGGTCTGACGGTCCTAGTTTTATACCCGTTGCCCTTTTTTAGGAAGGTAGGATATGTTCTTTGAAGTGCATGGAATTTTCTGACTCCCTTTCCCTGACTCCAAACTGGCTCAGTGACTATACAGGAGTGTTGGACCCCTTGGGTGAAAGAGGAGCACAGGCTGTTCAGTTATAAGTGGTGGCTGTGCTAAGCTCTGCTCCCCCATCCTGCCAGCGGATGGCCCATTGTGGCACACCTTCTCCATCTATTGCGTAACTGTCTGGGAGGAATTCACAAAGTCTAACTTTCAGTTACACCCAGTCATGTGGCCCAGGCCAGGCTATAGGCACAAATAGGCTACTTTCTAAAAGTGGATTTTTTTTTAACTTTTGATAAAAAACCTGACTTTACCATTAAATAGGGCTATTAACCACAATTCCAAAGGCACACAATATGGCAAAGCCACAGGCTCCCAATTGGAAATAACAGCTTATTAAATGTAATAAGGAATCTCCAATGTTATCCTGTGGAAGGAGTAGGAGTTTTTCACTACCAGGACAGCACCCTGCCCTATGAGCTGCCTAGGGCGTGCCTTAGGGGTGATTTATTCGTAATGAAAGGAGTGTTTAAAGTTTGGCAAGGAAGTAAATGCCAAGTCAACATGTCAGTTTAAAACTGCATTCCGGCTTCAGTTGCAGGCCTAGGACATGCTTTAATGTTTTATTTAAATAGGTGGTACAATAGGTGCTGCAGGCCCACTAGTAGCATTTAATTTACAGATCTTAGGCTTATGGTATACCACTCAACAAGGTACTTACTAGTAAATTAAATATGCCAATTGGGTATAAGTAATCTCCTCAGAGTTAAGATGGCAGAGTGCTGCTGATCAGTCTCAGCTGCCTGGAGGAGTTCTGCTGGCACCGCTCCATGACTCCTCATGGTGATGAGCGAGGAAATCATCCACTAGCAGGAGCCCAAAGAGCTCAAACCCCAACCTTCAGCCTGATGAGCCGAAATATTTCCCAGAGACTGTGGAAACCCCAATGGTGCAAGTAGATGCAGATGAGACTGTGCAGCGCATAGTAACAGGGGTACTGCTGCAATTGTAATAATTCAGCTTGAAAGACCATCGGGTCAGGTACTGTCTTCTTTAGATACATCTACGTCAGACACTGGTATGCTTACTGATTCAGCACATTCTCTACAGCACTCATGTGGCGTCTCACACTCTGGTGGCCCCTGGCCTTGACTGAGTGCAGAAAACAAGAAATGTTTTTTAGTAAATGACCTGAGGGACCTCTGATGCTGACACAGAGGTCATAGGTATCTGAATTGGTTGCCCCCCCTGGCATTCTGTAGGAACATTTTGGGGACCAGTCTGCTTCTTCAGACCTCACACATTCCCATAAACTCTTAATTGAGACTGTCTTTCTCACCTTGATAAACACCCCTCTAGCAGTAGGTCTGGTATTCCTGCATATCTCTGGGACAATCATCACTGGAATCTCACCTCATCAGGTCCGTATTAGGTTTGTGTCTGATGTTGTGATGCTAATAAGATGGTGAGCAAAGGGGCTGGGTTTGGCCAGCATACCAAGTTGTCTATAACCCTCAAGACTTCTTAGCCACTGCCAGAACATCCCTCAGCCATTAATATGTGAAACTGGTGATACTGCACTGGACTGGTAAGAAATGCTGAAGACCTTTTTTCACTCTCTGATCTGTCAGATAGGGAGAGTCCCTTATCCAGAGCAGGGTCATATTCAGAACTGGTGGCAGCAAAGACTAAAAATAAGGTTGCTCCAGTGGATACTATACAGTGTGGGCGCTCCACTCGTGCTCCATTGGGCAAGGGCACTGGTGTCAAAACCTGGGGAATAGAAAAGTACGATGGGTAAGGCGAAACTCCAAAAGGCTTCATTTGAGCAAGCTCGTGTCCCTGTATGGATGCCTCAGAGGGAGTGGTCCTGTTAGCAAAGATTCATGAATGGAAGGTCCTGGAGGTTAAAACTGACCTGTCAGGTAGGTGGGTTATTGCAGATACAGTGCCAGGTAATGTGCATTTAACGATGTGTGTGCTAAATGCATCAAGCAAGGATGATCCTTTGGTCTTTATATTTTTGCTATCTGAATTGAGTCAATGATGTTCCCCATTTTTCATTTGTGGGGCCTTTAACCTGCCACTGGTACTATAATTTCACATTAGTTCAGCCTTGCTGTCCTGAAAAAGTATTGCGCTGGGTTGAGGGAGGGTATCAATTCACAGGCTGGGGTTGAAGTATGGTGTGCATGTCAAGGGGCTGAGCCTGGTTATACATTTTACTCTGCTTTACATTAGGTCCTTCACCAGCTTGATATTTTTTTAGGAAGCAGTTCTGTTGAATCTGTTCTCGCTATTAAACTGAATCTGCATGTCATCTCGGATCACAACGTTTTTTCAGTATTTCTTAAATTGAGCTCTAGCGCACTTATTGTATCTCCCTCTAGGTGGTCTTTTGATCACAAATTATTACTGGAGGAAGATATTTAAATTATATCACTGACTATCTAAAAGAATACTTTTATGCTAACCAAAATTCAACCTCGCCAACAGTAGTGTGGGATGCGATGAAAGCTGTGGCACGTGGTCAGACTTTCAGCTCAATAAAAGGGAAAACATTTTGGTAGAACAGTCTCGCACTGACCTCATATGTTCTCGTTGGAAAACTCTCAATGTCTCTGTGAAGGCAACTTCTATAAAGCAGAAAGGGTATTGGAGCAACATCCTATTGCATGTATGACGCCTTAGAAAATAATTTGGGATTAAGCTTATCAAAGCGTTTCGAGTGACAGGTTCTTTGTTTTGAAAGCAGTGAAGACATGGGGTGGCTTTAACTTTCCAGATCAGAGAAAGCAATCTATGAATACAATACAATCACTAGCATTCAGAATTTGGCTGGTCAGACCAGTGGGTATCTTATCTGTGTTTCGAGAGTTTTATTTTGCTCTTTATTATGAGGAGAGTCCTCCTTCACAAGAAGCCATCATAGGCTATCTGCAGGTGATGGGTTTACCCTGCTTAGCAGTTACACAACCCAAGATATTGGATGCTCCAATTATGTCAGCAGAGATTAGGAAAGTACTGACATAATTGGCTTCAGGAAAAGCATCTGGCTCCGATTCTATTCCTATTGAATTCTATAAAGCTTTTCGGGGATAATATTGTGTTTAGACTTGAAAAGCTGGTCAATTCTCCATCTTTTCAGCAGTCTGTACCGACTTGTTGGGGAGAAGTATATATTTAATTTTTTTTTAAGATCTTCTCAATTGAGGCTTGTACCATACAATTCCTTTGATGACTAGAGAAACTAAATTTACACTTGTGTTCTTGCTAATCTTGTATCTTCGGTTATCTCTACTTTAGTTGATAGTATGCAGCACCGCTTTATCCCGGAGCAGGACACAACTGATGATATTATTATGTCCATTTTGGTTTTTGATGTAGCAGAAACACAGGGGAAGCCCACAGGAATGATCCTGCTGGACGCAGTGAAGGGAACAGCAATTCTTTCCCATACATCCTTTGGCAATTCTGACATGTTTAAGATGCGTTGAGTGGTTTTTGATGAAAGGCAGTTGCATAGATGACATGACTTCGATTCCCTTTCAACTCTCTCATCTATTACACAATGTCCTTCATGGGCCACTTCAATTATCTGTTGTCGCAGACTCTCCGGAAAAACAATCCTCAAATCTCATAAAATGTTGCCTTCTTTAGTAACAGGCAGCTCATCATTTAAATTTTTAAACTTCTGGTATTCACCGTCACTGGGAACTTGAGGGTGCTGGTGCCAAGACTGGTGTGTAATAATGTCTTTGACTTTTAACATGCCACTATCTTGGCAGTGACAATTTGTTCCAATGAAAATGCAGCTGGCATTCTTGATTTTACAATGAAATGTATGTATGCTTCATCTGTCTGAGGAACCTAGGTACCATGACACTGTAAAGGCACTCATGAGAAGTAGTCAGCAGTCCAGTTTCTCTGGATGGCGCACAATTGTATTGTTGTATTCTTCTAAGCGTAGATCCCAACTTTAAATACAAGGAGGCTTCTATGCCTTTGGATTGGCAAAGAAGATCAACAATGCTTGATGATCCGTCACAAACATGTATGGCTTTCCATATAAAAATATGTGGAAATGTTAACAAGCCCACACCACTGCTAAACTTTCTTTCTCGGGTTGTAAATAAGCATGTTCAGTTTGGGACAAATCTCTGCTGGCATATGCCTTCAAGTATTAGGGTGTCTGCTGTGCTTGGCAAGGATTGCGCCTAAACTGACTGGGCTTGAGTCAATAATAACCTCTGTATGAAGCCTTTGGATCAAAAAGTATGCCATTTCAGTAACATTCTCAATAGCTTGTTTGATCTGTTTGAAGCGTTGCTGGCATTCATGTAACCAATGAAATGTTCAAGTCTCTCAATATAGCACTTACAGTGGCAAAGTCTTGTTTGTATCTAGAACAGTAACTGGCCATGCCAAGGAATGAATGTAACATGTGGCTCACTGGTTAGAGACGGCAGACCTGAAAGCAGAGGTCGGCCAGGGACCAGGGTTCGATTCCCGACGCGGCAGGGTCTTGAGCCATGGTCAGCGGACTCGATAATTCTCGCCTCGATGCCTACTCCAACCATGGGTCCCACTCAGCAACTCTGGGCAATAGCTTGCTTAATCTCTACTAACGGCCCCATCAGCACCAGGGATGCTTGTCTTCACCTTGGAGATGCCCAGGAGGGACCATCTCACAGAGAAAGCCAGGATGGGTTCCCCAGCGGTATACAGCGCCGGGACGCCCCTTTGCTGGGGCAGCTGTGCGCTTTACAAGTATATGACATTTACGACATTTAACATGGAAACATTTTGTGGGAGACTGGCATTTGTCAATGCATGCATGTATCGATGCAGCCTATGTATACACTCTCGTTTTCGATGGCTTAAGTCATGCCTATGGAGATAGCTCATTGTATTTGTCCTAAGACATTATGTTTATCGAGGCACCACTGTCGATAATAAAAGGTGTTGAACATTTACTTTTTAGTGTAATATTCGGACAATTAATGACTTTGGAGCTTTTCCATGTTGACTTTTCTTTGACCTGTAGTTTTCTTTACAAGCGGCCAGTACAACATTCACACATTTTTCAGAGGTAAACATCAAAATTGCACAGCCATCCTCTTCACTTTCACTTGATGTAGAAATCTTTGACAATGGTTTATTTATTTATTGTGGAGTTTTATATAGCGCGAACTAGACTCAAAGGTATCAGAGCGCTTTACATGAGCACCAGTTATGTTACAGACAGACACATTCAGTTTTGTTAGGCACAGAAAGATTAATTGATTTGCCCAGAATCACAGAATGTTGAGCGTTCCTGCAGAGACTCGAATCCGGTACCCCACCTCCCAGGTCGACTGCCCTAGCCTTTAGGCCACAGATGATGATCGACTTTGTTTTGGTGTAGATTTGCCTTATTTGGTGTGGTCGCTTAGCCCTGAGGGCGTGAGTCAAGCATCGCTTCTGAAGTGCTCAGGTGGCCATTTTGTCTCGCTCCTAGATCCACTTATGTCTTACTTTGCCTTGCAAACCATTACTAAGTGGATCTCCTTTCCACAGCCTTTGCAAACCTGTTCAATGGTGGGCTGTTTAGCTTCAGTTGGAAATGAAAATCCACAACTGAAGCACAACTACTTCTTCTATGGAGACATCACTCTGTGCCCCTCTGCCTTGTGCTTTGACTCACTTTTTATGTTCATGACTGACTCGCTTTGGGCACCTCTAGCCTCTGTGTTAGCAGCTTTTTGATCAGCACACTCTTCAGCTCTGGAAGCCATTAGAAAACGCTCTAGACTAAGAGTTTCTCTCTGCATTCGGCATCTGAATGTATTTGGCAAGAATCAGTCAATAACTCTGAGTCATATAGCTTCCTCATCATTAAGTTAATTGAACTTACAGTTTATTCAGTCTCTCAACAAATTTGTCAATGGTTTCACCATCTTTCTGTCATTCTTGACTGAAAATGTACATTTCGCAATCCACATTCGACATTGGATTGAACTTGAGATTCAAGGCTTCTTTGACTTGACAGCATTTTCTTTTTGACTTTGTTTACATCTACACCAGCTGGATTCTTAAGGTATTTGATAATCACCTTGTTATCTGTTTCTTCTAGTGTATCAATGAAATCATCAGATTTCTCTATCCAAGCAGTCTATCTGTCACCACTGTTCAGCTTTCTGGTGGTATTGAATGGTGGTGGTTTCAGGAAAGCGGCTGCATTGTAACCTTTGGTGGAACTTACTGATGTGGAGAGTAAGGCTCTTTCCAACTCTTTCCTGTTTGTGCAAACGATCTCGGAGTCCTTACGTATGCTGGCATCTGGGTCATCTCTTATAATTACAGGAAACATGACCTCTTTCTTGGTCTTCATTGTAAAAGCAAACTTTTATGATTCTGATCCCTGCTCTCGGCCTTCTGATCTTCGAGGACCTCTGGAGTTGTTCTTAGTCCCACTCAGCAGCCTTGGTAGTGTGCTGATTCATTTATGGACAGCTCTGCAAACACAAACCCAGGTGCTTCCTCCGAGGCCACTCTACCCAGCTCTGTGGTATGATGACACTCTTTGCTCAGTTCTGGTAAGCAGATCACTGTTTCTTTTATTTGAAGTGCTTTGCTTGTAAGAGTCTCTTTGTAGTGTCTGACACCTGGTTGATCACAGCACTTCTGTTTGCAGCCTTATCTTGCAATTGGCTGTCACTATTTGCTGCTCTTTCAAAGCCTGGTTGTATCCACCTTTAGCATTATCAATCTATATGATATACAGAGTTAGGTTGCGTAGTAACGCCATACCTCTCTTTGCGACCATCCCAGCAGGTTCTTGACTATTGATGTGCAGACTTCTTAGTGTAGGTTTCATTATATTCAAATCCTCCACATGGACTGGGGCTTCGCTTTGACTCCACATACACCAACGTCGATTCTGCAAACCGACGGAGTCACACATGGCACGTAAAAGCAGTTTGTTGGACTGCGGCAAACTCTCTGGTAGAGCACTGTTAATCTTCAAGTTACTTATCCTCCATCTCATCATCAGTTGCAGCATCCTCCCCAGCCTGGGTACCTGCTGATGACTATGCCACACACGGAGCTTCGTATAACACATGTTTATCCTACTATGTGTAACCGCGAACTCAACATATGTCATACAGCAACCTGCATTAACTTTGCTACGCTCTAAAGTTTATGTACAGTTCTACTGAGTCCATCACGAGCCACATGTGTTCCATCATTGCTAACTCACACGTCACTACAGAGCCCTCAGAGGCGCTGCTTAGATCATATTAGCAATTTCAAAACCAAATCAATGGAAGGAAATGTTTCATAGGACATTCCACATGACAAGGAGAACAGAGAGGCATCACACTGCTAAGTTGAGACCTGCATAAGACTTTTTTTCCAGAAACTCATTGTACTTCCATTCTACTGGTTCTGAAAGAATTGCATCTTTATTGAGACTCGAAGCTTTGACCGTCAGATTGGACACCAAAGAATCAACTTTACCTGAGAGAATTCAGAATCCTGTCAGGTTTCGTATTACGGATCAGCTGAAAGTCCCTGTCGTATTGCCTATGCTAGTGAACAAGATGGAATGTATCAACAGTCATAGAAACAAGGAATGAGACGGGGAAGTGAGTGAGAGGAGTGTATAGTAAGACTGGATCCCACTCTACGAGGCTTTGTCTGTTTCAAACTATGCTCCACTTCGACTGGATGTCTGTTATAACAGGTAGTAGATCTGTCCAGTGATCCGGTCAAGGCCCCTAGCCACTGCTGAGCACACACAGGTAAGACTTTATGATAAATGAGAAGAGAAACAGCACAGTTAACAATTTAAAGCAGGGATTGGCTCAGGGAACCAGAGGAACCTGTAAAAGGAAAAACAATGGACAATGAAGGGACGCCAAAATAGGTGCAAACTAACGCAAGATTCTGATTAACCAATTCAACCATGCAGTATATTTCCAGGGAAAGGATGGAGTTCCCACAATGACCAAATAGTGTGACTCCCCATATATCCAGACATGACCTGAGTCCACAAAGTGTGTGAAAGAGTCATTAACAGGACTCTGTTATTACTTTCTTAGCCTCCATTGACCAGTGCTACGGCATCTCTGGACCTTGTGGATCTGTCGTCTCACCTCCTAAAGACAAAACTAAAATCTTGGAATTTAAATTGTGCCCAATAAAAAAAAGGAAATTAAATTGTACCCTTATCTTTCCATTCTTTCTGAATTGACAGCTGATGGAGTGACAGGGCAGGAACTGGATCTTTAGGAACTGATGAAAAAAGCATCGCTGGCACTGGTTTATGTTAATTTTATGGAAAGACCAGATTTTCTCTCAAGTATCCAAATGTTTACGATATAGCCTCCTTCCGGGGATATTTGCCCGGGGAATCTTCAATTTTCAACGGATTGATTCCCTGGACACATTATATTGCTTGTGTGCTTATTTTCAAGGGGTTAAACAAACTCTCGCAATATCTCTTAGTAAGAGTTTTAGACTCATTCCACACATTCCTTCCCCCAAAACATTCTTCAGCTCAGCTCTTGAAGAATCACTGTGAGGCTGGGAAGAGAGCATCCTGCTTTCACTTCTCAGAGTGTTGCCCATGATTTTACAAAGAGTGCCAAGCAGACAACAAGAGCAACTAGCCAGACCTCTTGAAACAGTTCTCATAGGACCCCAGGCAGGGAACATGAAGACGTGAATGGGGCTTTATTGTTACCCTTAATATGTGGAATCGCACACAATCTGCCATCTCTGCCAGGGACTCACCAGAAATATAGAGCAATGCAGAGGTCTCTTGTTCAGCAGAGATGTGCCCAGAATCCAGGACAATATCAAACCCCGCCTTACCAGTGACCTCGGAGAATTCTCCAGCCAGACCAGAAGAGACAGTAAATAGACCTCATGGTCAGTAGAAGTCAGAATGAGAGAGGAAGCCATCCACGTGCTAAATCAAGCTACACTCCCGGCTTCTGCAACGAGCTACACGTTTAGGAGGAGGAAAGGGAAATCACATAACTCCATTCTTTACATAATAGGACGTGTTTTCGACAGATTATTTCTTTATAGTTCTCTGTGTGTTACTAAAAAGGGAGAAACACAGGCTTGAAAACCTGTCATGGAGGGACAGTTCCCTCACAGAATGAGAAAGGGGACAGGAAGTGGCCACAGGATGCAATGAAATTTTCACGGTGGCCTTTTGCAGGTAAATAATAAGACATTAATTTACTTCAACTTTTGTGCGCTACTTTCTTTCTAATTTTATCACGTTGCCTTGTGACAAAGCAGTGTATGCAGATTATGTATTATACATTGGCTTCCTATTGATGTATTTATGGTCATTTACTGTCACACTCCATGGAGTAGGCTGTTTACTTAGATATATCTTTTTGGTTGCATGCCTAGATGCTGCTGAGGAAGCTATCACTATGATTGCCTCCGCACATGATAGATGCATGACCTCCTCTTGGGGCTTTCAATATAATTTAATGGCTCCATTTTTCTTTTGCACATTTTTAAGCTTTTCTTTTCCTATTACATATGACAATAAAACACGCGTAATTACTTACAAATGCATTCTGCCTATGCCTTTTATTTGGATGAATGTCTATAAGCTATTACAATGTATCACACTTCCTGACCCTGATTCCCTTTTAATTTGTATTGATTTGTAGTCTCTTGTTAGAAACTAAATGCACAATATGTTTGAAAGGACTTTATTGAGAAACCACGACATCATTGAATAGGACAAGGTCACATCAATGCACCCACCGAGCTCTGTGCCCTAGTTCCCCAAGTAACTTGACGCTTTACATAAGCTCAACATGGTCCTTGCATTCTCCTCTAACTAAAAGGTCCAAATATGGGTCACAATTTAACAGCTAAATGGAAAATACCTGCAAATTGTGAATTCATGTGAACCTGAATGAGATGAAAAGCAAACATCAGACTATGGACTAAGGTTACAAGTGTTATTCGGAACTGTAAGTACATGAGAGAGGCATTTATTCATTTATAAGTTGAAAAAAGATCATACATAGCACAGGCAGTAAAAACAAAATAAGCTACAATTTTAATGTGTTATCAAAGTTCAAACCTGAAATCTGAATACAGTGGGAATGTGTGCGGGCCCCTGCAAGAAGAGGGGCGTCGCGGTGCGTTGCATAATGAAAAATAAGGGTGGGGGTGATACAGCGCGCAGGTCACCCGACTCTTATTCTACCAAATATGCACTCCTGGGCCCATAACGTGTTTATCACAATATTTTATTGGTCAGGTAACTTACACACCGCTATCAGTAATTCTTGTTCACTTAATTTTATTTCCGTGTACCTGACTTACCACTCCTTGTCACAGGTACCTAAGATCTCAATGGTTCAGGAGCTATTAGAGGGTAGGAAGATAACACACACCAAATTCCATAAACAATTTAAAATGTTTGCACTTTTGTAATAACCACAAACGCAAGATGTTTTAAAACCCTTTATCTAATCATCATTTTCTTCATATGCCATGAGAATAAAATTCACACAGATCAAAACATCAATAACTAAAATCAAGAATATAGTGTAACTATGAATTAGAGTAAGAATGATTTATAAATTGAAGAATAAAGGAAAGGGAAAATAAGGAACACGCTAATTTTGTCTAACAGATTTTCATAACGTTACTAAAGGTGGGTAAGAACAAGGGAACATACTAATCAATGTTGACTTGAAATATACTAATGATTCAGAGGAAAGACGAAACTTATCAAGATGTGCTTATTTTCTATAGGAAGGGAAAATGGGAACATGCTATATATGCAGACAGTTCAGTATTTGACAAAAGGTAGGGAGAAGATATGGAACATGGTAGTAAAAATTCTTTACGTGAGAGTCTAATGACAGAGAGATTTACATAGGCAAGTTTGCTTTATTTAAGAAAAGAGAGAGGGTTTAGATAGACAAACATCCACACAGGATATATTTACCTAGAACAGGACGGAGACTAACCCTGGCCACGGGTCAGCTGGGAAAGGCAGGAAAGGACCCTCAAGGACTTAGGATGTCAGTAGGCGAGCAGGTACAGCTCATGGACAGTCAGGACAGGATTTGGATCAGGACTGGGCTCACCAAAGGGTACGACCAACACCTGCAGCTTCAGATGCAACGCCTGCGCTACGCCCTCTCTGCAAGGAATCTGCCAATAACCCCGATTGGGTTCTCGAATCTCCCAGCAAAGTGCTTCGCCAACACTTAAGGTTTCTCCACCCCAGACTGAGTTTGTGGAAATTACGGACAGAGTGCTCCGCAGCTCTCTGTATCAATCACCTATAGAGTTCGTAGGGTCAGTGACAGGTCAGCTATTCGGACAAGTCGGACAACTTCTCTAGCTAAACCTAGGCTAGTTATACTGTTTTCGGGTCAGTGTACCACCCACCAATGTTGCAAGTGTAAGGATCCCCAACTTCGGATTGGACGAGAGAGGTGGTTAGGTCATGACACCACTTATAATTTGAACTTTCCCATACTAAATATTCAGTTTTCGAACCCACCCCTTACATTCCCGTTCCCATGGCATAGAAATTCAGAATACAATAGAGCATACACAAATGTATCAAGTACAGGTACGAGTTGATTTCTTCTCGCTGGGGCATGGGTCATTTTCCCAGGAGCATCTTAGCTTCGGCAGCCAGCTGGCTGAGATCCACTGCTGCAAGACTCTCTTTTCCCCCATCACGTGATTGGTACCGCACAGGCTTCCAAGATGGAGTGGCACCCCTTTCCCAGGCCCCCAGAGAGTGAATCATGAAAAGTAAGCGAAAACAATTTAGAAACACAGAAAAAATGAATACACTGTATACCATGATTGGCTATACTACATCCCTTACTTTATAATAACTATAGCATTAGGAGTTAAGCAGAACGAAACGGCTGAGCAAAAGCAGCAGTGCAAGCGAAGAGCATGTGAGAAACAAAGCAGCCATCTTTAGCAGTACTGCGCATGAGCGAAATGTTCCCTCCAGAACTGCGAGTGCGTCACATCACATGGGTATGACCGGCGCATGCGCAGACTAAAATCCTGCAAAGCAGCGACCATTTTAAATGCAAGCATAGTTAGGAGTAGTAAACACATAGGCAAGCCTCACTGGGACACCCTCGTGTAGTGTCAAAGTGCAATATTAATAAGACAAACAGGTTGATTATGACGTTAACGTTATTCGAGGTTCTTGAATACAAGCAAGTCGCGTAACGTGCGAATCCTTGCTCCATCAATCCCCTCTTCGATGATATTTACTATCATCACTATCAATGGAACCAGATGCCAAATTTTCCCTCCCACAGTTCTCCCATTTCAATTTCTACAAACTTTTGGTTGAGCCTTTTTTCTGCATCCTTATTAGGATGGTAATTCTCCATTCTTTTATAGATTTTATTTTTCAGCTCTTCCAATTCAAGCTCATTAACATTCCGTTTCACTCCTCTCTTATTCACAGCATACTTCTTTTTGCATTCTTGACATTTACAGCAAATTATTATTATTAGCACAATTAAAATTATTCCTGCTATGGGACTAAGTATTTTACTCACAAGACTTTTACCTATGTTAGAAAACCAACTACCAACAGAGGAGAGACCATCAGTTAGTCTCTTCCAGGCACTGTCAACCTCTAGTGGTTTGAGCTCCTTTTCCAAATTAGTTATGTTTCTCACACATTTCTTAATTTCAACACTCTTATCAGGAATGTAAGTGCAACAATGTTGCACTTTATTTTATTTATTTATTTATTTTATGCTCTTGTATAGCGCAAGAATCGACCCCTTACGAGGTATCTCCGCGCTTTGCTCGCAGGATGGAGTAACTGCCATAGAACAGAGAATGAGGATGTAAGCTGATGTTTGGAACATTTATTCTTCCTGGAATAGGACGGTTTTTAGTTTCTTCCTGAAAGAAGAGTGATTATGGGTTTGTCTGAGGTCAGTTGGAAGATTATTCCAGAGCTTGGGCCCTACCACAGAAAATGCTCTGCCCCCTTGTCTGTTTTTTTTGACAAGAGGGGTTTTAAGTAGCAATTGGTTGCTTGACCGTAATGCTCTGTCAGGTTTATAGAAAGGTAACTTTTGGGATAGGTAGTCAGGGCCTTTCCCGAACAGGCACTTGTGGACAATGCAACAGATCTTGAACTTGGTCCGTTGTCTTATAGGCAGCCAATGCAGTTCACGCAGCAGGGGTTTGGAAGGGGTTCTGGGGGGGGCATTCAGGACCAATCTTGCTGCTGTGTTTTGGACTACTTGGAGGCGATTAATAGCACTCTCATTAGCTTGAATAAGGAGTCCGTTGCAGTAGTCAATTTTGCTGATCACCATAGTCTGCACTAGGGTCTTTCTATAGCTGTCAGAAAGGTAGGGGAAGACTCTTCTTAACAGACCAATGGTGTGAAAGCATGCCCCAGCGACTGCATTCACATGTTCCTTCATGGTAAGGTCTCGATCCAGCTTCACCCCCAGATTTTTTACTGTAAGTTTTGGGGTGGGTACTGGTCCCAAGTCAAGGGGCCACCAGTCGGGGGACCACAGTAAGGACGCTTTTCCAAAAAGCATTAGCTCCGTTTTTCCAACGTTGCATTGGAGGCGGTTGGCAGCCATCCAATTGGAGATGGCCCTCATTCCTTCTGCAAAGTTGTCCCTAACGTTGGAGTTGAAGGAATGGAAAGGATAAAGAAGCTGGGTGTCGTCGGCGTAAGACACCGGGGTGAATCCATATTTTCTCACAATCTCAGCGAGGGGGGCCACGTACACATTAAACAATGTGGGGCTTAGGCATGAGCCCTGTGGCACCCCCTTCGTGAGCATCCTGGAAGGGGAGCAATATGATCCCAGGCTGACCGATTGTGAGCGCCCGGACAGAAAACTTTCAACATTCTACAGACTCCGCCCTCTTTCGCCAATAAGGTATCAAGAGCAAGTCGATTTTTTAAAACCATTGATCTGATCGCAACCATTTCAGTATTGACCAGCAGGAAACCAGCAGCAGTGTCAGTAGATAACCGATCCACCACTGTAGACAATTTGCAAATTCGGTGTGTATTCAGAACCACTCCCACTCCAGGTATCAATGCACTAAATATATCACCTAACATTTCTCCTACGCTTTCTCTTCTACTACGCACTAACCATTAGTATTTTTATTGCTTCCAGCGGTGTCATTCACATGGTATATTTTCGGGAAGACAATTCCAAAATAGCAGCTTCCATACCAGTGATCCGGCAATTTGAAATAAGCCTTGTTTCCACATATATAATAAATTCCGGGAAACACAGGTTCTGACCCATTTTTGAAACCCCAACCTCCAATTACCTTGTAATTGTGTTTGCATTCACTGGAACCAATGAATATATTAATATAATAACTAGTCTTTTCTCTATGAAGACAAAGTTTCCCTTTTCTTTCGAAATCCAGCAACAGTGCAGGGTTTGCTTCACCATTTGAGGTGCTTTCCATGTTTTCTGCCCACTTAGGAGTTTTCTGTCTTTTATCATTTGCCTTTCTTTGGAAACTTTCCCTTCTTTTCTCGGCCATGTTTAGAAACATTTTCTCTTGTTCATGTAATGAACAGGTCAAGTTATCTCGGTGTGCTTCACCTAAATCTATAGTACCTATTGTCAAAAAGTATTCTTCCATATAACGTGTCAAGTCACTTTTAGTATGTACAATATTCAGGTTTCCACGAATAGGAAGTTCAGAAAAAATTATGTCAGAGTTAGAATAATAATACTGTAAAGTTCCTCTATAAAATAAGCTTGCTAAAATACTACAGGAAATTTCATAGGTTAGGGGTAAATGGTGATAGGTCACACCTTCAGCTACAGAAGTGGGTAGCTTCATACAGACATAGAAATCTTCTATTTCCATGGCTTCTACATAGTGTACTAAAAGGTTTGCAAATACATTTAAATGTGTTCTGTTTCTGATTCTGTGATAATGTAGTCCTCCCTCATCTGATGCATCTACGTCCAGTTTTGTCTATCTAAGACGTATGTTTTCTCACGTCTTTCTACACTTCGTGGTGTCTCTTCTGTCGGCAGAACTTCTGTGTCTTTTGTCACTTGTTTAGTAGGATACAGGTTAGAGTCTTTACTTATCATGAACGGCATTGTAATTGTTAGTCCTATCCATAGTATCAGTACTATTGCTATACTACACAAACATATTTTACAGCATGTTTTACAACAATTTCGTCTAGGTCTTCCATTCACATTAGAATCAGACATTGTGGCTCAAAAGAAGTTTTCCAACCCCTCTTTGTAACTTTACACAGGTTGCTTATGCAGGGTAACTTTCGGGTTGGGTCTTCTTCTTCGGAAACTTGGTCAGTAATCAGTTCTTCATCACTCTTGTCACTTATCTCAAGGTCTTCAAATTCCTCTAGCACTAGGTAAGTCCATTCAGGACTCCGATACTTTTCGTTTTGTCTTTTTATTCTGCTACTTCTTCTTTTAAGCTTGGCTCCGGCTTTCTCTTTTTCACTGGAGGCCCTTTTCCTGTCTTCTAGCTTTTCTTCTACAGTTTTCAATCTTAGTCTCAGTCTTTTTATGAATCTTGGTTCACTCTTCTTCTGTTTGAGTCTTTTAACTGGCACTGCGGTTTTGCTTTCCTCTAATGGTCGTTTATTTTCATTTAGTTGTGGCACATTTATTTCAACACTGTCTTCTTCCCTTCCTGTCTGACTAGTTCCAGGTCTTATTTCAGTCTCTTCTGCCTGGTTACTAAGCTGGCCTTGTTCAGGTATAAGCTGATTGTTACTTTCGTTTGTTTCAAATTCAGTTTCCTGAACACATTCGTCTATTTCTATCTGATCCTGTTCATGCACTTCGAACCCTTGATTTTCTTCCGCATGAACTTCAGCCCTAATTTCTAACTTTCCCTTTTCAGTCTCTGGAGTTCTTGGAGGTGTGTCGATAACCTGCCCTGTCCCTATCTGACCTTCCTCCTCATCAGATTTGACATGGATTTCGATTATCTGATTATCTCCCTCTAATCCTGTCTCGTCCTCACTCTGCCACTCTCTATCTAAGTAGGTGTATCTTCGTGTTCTCATTGGATCGAGAGTCAGATCGTCTGCTGGGACCCACTCCTCTTGACTGGTGCTCGGTTGTTCGTCATCAGCTATTTCAGGACCAACGTCTGGAGACCCTTCAGCTGCACAACCTTCAGCCTCAGTTGCTTCTTCTTCTGTCACCCTCTTGGTATGACTGGCATGGATCCACTTTGGCACACCTGCACATTTTCACCGCGGTTGTGGTGACAAGAATCACTCGTCTCAGTTTCCCCCCACTTCGGTGCTAGGCAACTCGACTGGGTGTGTTTCTTTAGAACAACCCAATCACCTGGGTTCAGATTATGTACTGGAGTTGTTGGCCTGGCGACGGCGTCTTCCCCAATCTGGTGAGAGATAGAACGCACTAGGTCACCCAGTTGCTTGCAGTACTCTAGTACCAAATCATCAGAAATACTTAGCAGTTTGTGTCCTGGTACCCATGCCTGCCGCATCACTCTTCCCATCAGTATCTCATGGGGACTCAGGCCTGTTTTGCGGTCTGGAATACTTCTCAGTCCCATCAGGACAAGGGGTAAAGCATCTATCCAATTCAATCCAGTAGAGTTACACATTTTTCCCAATCTTGACTTTATAGTACCATTCAGCTGTTCTACTACTCCAGAAGCCTCTGGATGATATGCACAGGGCAGTTTTTGTGTAATTTTAAATGCTTCACAGAGCCGAGTCTTTGGCAAAATGCCCACCTCTGTCTGATTCAATTGTGACCGGAAAACCGAACCTAGGTATCAGTTCTCTTAGTAACAATTTGGCTACAGTAATGGCATAATTTTTCTTAGCTGGGTAAGCTTCCACCCATTTTGAGAATAGGCAGACTATGACAAGGACGTACTTCATTCCTTTACAACGGGGTAACTGTATAAAGTCAACTTGTAGTCTGATAAAAGGGCCCTCTGCTTTTCCAATTGTACTTGGCAACACCACTGTTTTCTTCCCAGGATTAAACTGCTGACAAGTTAAGCACCTCTGGCAGAGTGCCTCTGCAATGTTCCTGTACTTCGAATTGTACCATTCCTGTTTGAAAGCACGGACCATTGCATCTCTCCCGATGTGTGTGTCTCTATGTATCAGTCTAGCCATAGGAGCAATCAAGCTGTCTGGCAACACAGGCATACCATCACTGTGGTAAATAAATTTACCGTAGCATTTTTCCATATAATTATCAATAAAAGACAGCTCATTTAAATGTCTCCCTCGTGGGCCCGAGGGAAGATAGCAGGAAGACCCGCAAACGTGCACGGTTTCCGTCGGGGCTGTAGAAGGGGTCAAAGGCCGCGTGACTTCACCGGCGAGTGGGGAAGGGGGGTCCCTGTTCGGGCGCCAAATTATGTGGTAAATAAATTTACCGTAGCATTTTTCCATATAATTATCAATAAAAGACAGCTCATTTAAATGAGAGGCAGAGTCCGTGGTATCTGAGTCATACGGGCTTTAATGGGATAATCCTCAAGGATGGAGCATCATGTTCCATCACCTCTAAGGTTCAGGAAGGGACATTCAACGTTTTATTAACATTACACATTATATATAGTGAAAAAATACAGTTGAAACCAATACAGTAGGCGTAATAGGTGAAAAGAGAGAGATAAGAACACATGTGCGTAATAGGAGGCGTGAAAAAAGGCGTACACATGGGCGTGCACAGTACATGTCAGAGAAACGTCACAGAAACGTCACATGTGGGTGGATGCATAGGGAAAGTTGCAGGATCAGCAGAAACCCTTGACCTGCATGCGCGCGCAACTAGCATGACGTGTAACTGGGGGCTTTGACTTTAGCACTAGTGGAGGAGACTGGTGTCTGGAGTGTCAGGGCAACCTGTACCTATAACATATTTGGTATCTCATGTTTGGAGGATGTAGTGTCTGAAGTGAAAGGTCTCTCGGGCAGAGGCCGTTCAATACTGAATGCTAGTGCGTGCATACGTGTCTTGGTGCAATGCGCGGAGCCATGGGCCTACCATGGTAACGGGTTCAGTAAATCACTTGCAAGGAGGACAGAAAAGCTGGGCCCTCTGCCCTGCAGCCGGGGATATATTTACCTATTTCACTAGACTGGAATGTGTTTTCGAGGAGGCTGAGCAGATAACTGTAGGGAAAACATGAATTTGGCAGGCAGTCCAGGCCGAGCCGGGCACCGCTGTGCTAGCAGGAAGTAAGGCAGGGGTCAGGGATGCGTACAGCTTTCGGAGACAGGAGAGATGAGGCAGAGAGGCCTCGTTTAAGGGCCTAGCTCGACTGGGCCAGGAAACATGGAGAAAACGTGTGCGAATTTCAGAAGTGCACCATGTAAAGACGTTGGCACCGTATGCCTAGAAGCCTAATTAACGGGATTTCTTTGCATGACTGGATAGCTAACATGTTAAGGTTAGACGCAAATGTATTTGCGTTTTTCTAGCATGTACAGAACAGAAGTTACACGACATACATGGAACATGGGTGCATGGATAGGGTGCGAGTGGGGGACACATTAGCTACCTGAAAATTTCTATTACCTCATTCCCTCCTTGGACCCTACTATACCCTTTAGGATATATCTATATTCATGAGACCATCTATCTGTTCATAAAGCATCATTTGTTCATCTTTCTTTATTCGGGAACGGGAACGTGTACTTGGACGGGTAATACAAGCTGTGGCGCACAAGCCGCAAATCGCTGGCCCACATTGCAGACAGAGACAACAACTGAATACTATGACCAATATTATTCCTAGGAATGATAACAATTTCCATCCCCAGGCGGATATTACACTCCAGAACCAACCGGACCAAGTCCAGGAGCCTGGATTCTGGTGTATCAGATGAGCTATTTCATGAAGCCGAGTTATGGCCTTATACACGGATGGCGCGTTATTAGGAATAAACACGCAACAACTGGATCCGATGACTCTACAAGCCCCGCCCCTATCTGCCAGTATGACGTCAAGGACAAGGCGATTTTGAAGAACAAGAAGTCTCATAGCAGACTGTTCCTCGGTCAGGTTACCTAAAGCAGAAGTAGTCTCATTCACTACTGCCTCTAAAGTCCTAGTCAATTTGCGTATCAATTTACTATTCTGGACAGGACCTACAAAGAAAAAGAATCCTTTATTGAAATCTGTATATTGCTCCCAGGTAGTTTCTGTCTGGTTGACAATCGGGGTCTTGATCTCCCTCCTATGTCTTACATGAACGAGATATGTATTTCTGTGATAATCAGGCGGGGCTAGAAAAACAGGTGGCAATAGGAACGCAATATAGCACGTCCCATCCCAATCCAATGGCAGACGTACATAGGCTGTCTGACCACATATGAAATAAGAATGGCGAGAAGCTTTGAAAGTAGATTTTCCTTTATCACTGAATTCGACAACAGTATTACAATCACTGTGTCCTAGATGTACTGAACCATTCTTTCTGACGCATAATTCACCTTTCACTGGCAAAACTGTAATAAACGGCAAGTCAGAATTAGTCTCAGACTGCACATTCAGAATCATGAGGTTAAGTGTAAAATTACCTAATCCATACACTTCATTTTCTAGATCGGTCCCTGTCCTTTGGGGAAGACCTTCTATGTCTGGGAAACATATTTTATTCATGACTGTATTCAGGTTCCCCCATATCCAATTGCCTTGGGAAACCGTGGACTTACTATCTAGGGAAGACATTAAAGTAAATAATAAGAGAAAAAGTTCCCTCCTAGGCCTCAGTTATTTCAGATCTGTATTTATCAAATTCTTCATATAAAAGTGACAAAATTGCACCAACCACATTTTTTTCTCATTTTTTTCAAAAATATATATCATTTATTATTTTTATACTTTAGAGTATTAGCATTGCTTTCACAGATACAATACAAAATTCATTATTTGAAAACAGCAGATGAAGCTAAATCACAAAATCCATATAGCAAAAGTAAATTATTAACACAATATATACAACAAGAAAAAAGGAATCACTATTTACAACAACATTATACAAAAGACAAGAAGAATTATTTTCATTAAAAAAGGGAGAAAGAACAATTATTCATGTGTCCCAAAAGGTTCTCACCCACACAAACAACTAACACACTCATGTATACACATTCACAAAAGCTCCAATTGTGAAAAGGTAGCTGGGTACTAGTAGACAAGGAGCCCCCTGTCACTAGAGCAGTCTCAACCAAATTTTTGAGACCCACACTCTGGTAGTCGACGCGCGTTTCGGCGGCTCTAGGCCACCTTCCTCAGGACCTTTCCCCAGATGAAACAGCAACCCAGTGAGACCCAAGGGGACACCATAAGATCTTGGTGTGTGTTCAATTCTTGATGTATATTCAAGTGAGTAGCTGTATCACAGGTATGTGGGCTTTCTTTCTATTCATTTCCTCTTTATCCAAACATGGGTGTCTCTCCAAAAATGCCCAATTAATAAGTCCCCGATGTCGCACACTTAAGGACTTCAAAAGGATGGTCAGGAGGATGAAATCCACCCTTTTCCATGGGGACACCTTTTCCTGGATTAAACTGACAACAGATCATGCAAGTACGCACTTTCTGTTTTGCGGCTGCTCGTAAATGTTTGTTGTACCAGAGATTCTGTAAACTGTCTAACATGGCTTTCTCTCCTAAGTGTGCTGGACTATGTGCTGTGTTAATTATGATTTGAACCATAGAGTCGGGGAGGAGCAATGTGGCCCTTCCCTTCGTCATCCATCCCTGATCTGTCTGGATCCCTCCTTGTTCAGTCCATTTCTTGATTTTGTCTGGTGTTGCATGTGTCTGTATGTCGAGTACGTCTAGAGTGGGATCCTTAACTGTCAGGCAATGCGTCAGTGTAGGTACATCGGTCTTTGTCATGTCAGTCGGGATGACTGTCTGAGCTGTGAGTTTGGCTGTTCGATCTGCCAGGTCGTTACCCTGGGAAATAGTGTCGATGACTTTAGTATGTGCTTTGCATTTCATGATGGCTATGGCTGTAGGTAAGTGTATTGCTTCTAACAGAGCTTGAATGAGGGGACCATGCTGGATCTTGGTACCGTGAGAAGTTAAAAAACCTCTCTCTTCCCAAAGAACTCCGAAGTCGTGAACGACTCCGAATGCATACTGTGAATCCGTGTATATGTTTACTTTCTTGTTTTTGGCTAGAATACATGCTTGGGTCAGAGCAATAAGCTCTGCAGCTTGAGCAGATAGTGTGTCAATACGATGTGTTTCTATGACTTCAGTTTCAGTGGTCACTGCATAGGCGGCCACTAACTCTCCTGTGCTTGTTCTCATACATGAACCATCCACGTAAAGTGTCAGGTCTGGATCGGTCAAGGCAATGTCTGTCAAGTCTTGCCGGGGCTTTGTCACTGTATTAATGACTTCTACACAGTCATGTGGTGCTGGATCTGTTGTACTCGAGGGTAATAATGTGGCAGGATTAAGTATGTTGCAGCGTCTGATTTCTATGTGTGGCTGAAACAGTGTCAGTTCATAACCTGTCAGTTGTGCTATGGTCAAGTGCTGAGTCTGGGTACGGTTCAGAAGAACTTCCACAGAGTGTGGAACCTGTACTGTCAAGGGATGTCCTAACACTATTGAGTCGCTTTGTCTGATAGCTAGAGCTGTGGCTGCAACTGATTTTAAGCACGCAGGCAAAGCCTGGGCTACTGGATCCAATGTACTAGAAAAATAAGCACATGGCTTATGGTGTCCTGCTTGATCCTGTGTGAGAACGGATAATGCTGTGCCATCGCGTTCTGTGACAAAAAGTGTAAAAGGTTTACTGTAACATGATGTCGCTAAAACTGGTGCTTAACATAAAGCTTTCTTCAAGTCATTAAAAGCTTGTGTATGTTCCTGAGTCCAAGGGAGGACAGTCGAAGTCGCTGCCTCCTGTGTCGTCAACTGTATGAGTGGCTTGGCTAGAAAAGCATATTGGGGAATCCATTGTCTGCAGTACGAAGTGAGGCCAATAAAGGCCCGTACTTCCTTTTGAGTCTTGGGTTGTGGCAGATGTGCAATTAACTGGATATGATCTGGTGTCAATTGTCTACCCCTCTTGGACAGCAAGTGCCCAAGGTATACCACTTGCTGGGCACAGAATTGGAGCTTCGATACTTTGTGCCCCTTTTCGGCCAGAAAATACAAGACAGTCAGTGACGCGTGCTCGCAGTCACGTTCGGTACGTGCTGTGATCAGTAGATCATCAACATACTGTAGCAGAGCAGTGTCAGTAGGCATGTGAATACTGTCTAGTTGTCTTTTCAGTGCTTGGCTGTAAATACTAGGACTTTTCGTGAACCCTTGAGGTGCACGTGCAAATTTGAAGCTTCGGCCATTTAATGAGAATCCGAATAAATATTGGCTTTCCGGATTGATGGGGACACTAAAGAAGGCGTTCTTAAGATCAATTACAGTAAAGAACGCAGCTTCGGAACCAATGGCAGTCAATAGTGACGAAATATCTGGGACCACTGGGTACTGTGGTACTATACACTTGTTGAGCTCTCGAAGATCGATCACCAGTCGATAGACTGAAGGTGCATTTGGATCAGTTCGTTTAAGAATCGGAATGATAGGAGAATTACATACATTGGAGTCAGTTTCTACAACTACTCCTTGGGCAATGAGTTCGTCAATAATTTTCAGTAAGGCTGCTACAGCCTTGGGGGGCAATTTGCATTGTCGGATTCGGGGCAGTACAACACCTTGCTCGAGTGTGACATGATAAGGAGTAATGTGCATACAACCCACATCAGTTGGACCTTGCGCCCATAGATGCTGTGGAACATTTTTCAATCTTACATCAAAATCTCTCAACACATAATGACCCTTAAAATCACGAAGGAATAATCTCACTCCTTACGGGGAACAACATATAACAGCTCCTAGAGCTTTCAGCGTTTTAATACCAAGCAAGTTTTCGGGACATGATTTCGCAAGTAACAAATCTGTAGTACGGGCAATGGACCAACTGCAATGGGAACTGGCTGTGATACTTCGTTAACAATAGGCTTTCCTGAAAATCCAAGGGAAACATTCTGTGAGCCTGAGAGGGGTGCCCCTGGAACCTCGTCATGACTAATGGTAGTTCTGCTCGCCCCTGTGTCAATCAAAAATTTTCTGTCTTTCCCTAATACCTGACTATGTACATAGAGACCATCTTGATCTACAGGAACCTCGATAAGGGGCAAGCCAACCTCCCTCTCTAGGCTGTTTCATGTGTACTGCTGATAATCGGGGTAATCTGACTGTGCATACTGATACATTTGCTGCGTGACGTGTTGTGTTGCGGCAATGGGTTGGGGTTGGGGTACAGCTACTGTCTGTTGCTGTGCATTCTGTGGAGGTTGCGGATTCTGTGGAATATTCTGTTGTACGTGTTCTGGTCTAGGCGGACGTGGTCTTTCTTTCGTTTTGCCTGTAGCAATATTATGTCTGAGAACGGCACAATCACTTATAAAGTGACCTGGCTGTTTGCAGTAATTGCAGTTCCCTTTAACAGGAGCTGCAGAATGACTAGTCTGTGTGTTCTGCGTGTTACCCCTCTTCTGACCATCTGCTGGAACAGAGTGGGCAACTAGTACTTTCATTTTCGTGTCTTTCATACGTCTCTGTTCATGATCGTGTTCCTCTCGACTTTCAATACTCTGTTTTTAACCTGGGGTAAGGAATTCTCGACTAATTTGGTTACAAAAAGATGATTCGCTACTTGTTTTCAGGCCACTATTAATAATGAAACATTTCTCGAATCTGGAATAAAAATCACTAGTGTCTTCGTCTTGTTTCTGTTTGCAGGCTGAGATTGCATCCCAGTCTTCCTTTTTAACTGTCAATAATCTAGGCAAAACCTGTACTAATAATCCTGGTAATGCTTTAGTTTTTTCCCCAAGACCTAAACCTGGGGTACGTCTATTTTCCTCGTCTTCTAATTCAGTCCAAATAATCTTTTTATCCTCCACCTCCCATTGTTTTTCGTAAATCCCTGCTGGCAACAATACTTTTAGCATTTTAAGAATGTCGAAATACGTGTAATCGCCCATAAGTAGCATATCTTTTAATTCACGGTGGAATCCTGCAGGATCTTCATCGTGACAAGGTACAATTTCCTTCATTTCCAATAATTCCATTTTGGTCAAAGGAGTGTATACGAATACGCGTTCAAGCGTACCCCCTGTACCCAGAACTGGATGGACTTCTCGTAAGGGATTCTGTCTGTCTAGATGATATGGCTGTCTTACTGGGGGTGGAACGGAAACAAGATGTGGAGTCAGGAAAGTTCTGTATTTATGACGTTGTTCTAGAATGATATCAAATAAATCGGTACCTAGGCCTCTCCATCTTCTCAGGAGTAAGTCTTGCAATAAATTATACAATGGACCTGGATCAGATTGCTGATTTTCATATAAAGTAATGAGATGTTGGATCATGTATATACCAGCTAGTCGCTGTTCTTCTGGAGTAAGGCTCAAAAACGTTTGCACGACTAAACCATCTTTATATATACTGTCATTTCCAGCCCATTGGACTGCTGACCGGGCTAGTTCTTGATCACGTAAGGTATTAAGTTCATGGTAACCTATTCTTTCTTTCAGTATTTTATCAGTAACTTGAAACACATGTTCAAGAGAACATTGCTCTGGTATCGGGGAAAGGAAACGTTTCTTGTTTTCTAGACAAATGGGTCTGTCAAAAGGTCTATCCAAAGAATACTGTTTAGGGAGTTTCACTCTACCTACGTACGCTATCCTGTCTGGATTCTCCACTGGAGTCTCTATTTCTTCCTCCTCATCCGAGGATTCATTCTTGTCTGACTCGGCTTCCTTTTCAGCCTTATGTCTGTTATGTATTGCTACTATTTCTTTACGGATCTTTCTGGACATGGCATCTATACACGTTTGTTTATCATGTTTACAATCTGCAATATTTTGACTCCATTTTGTCAGTACCTCCATCTCTTCTTGAACAATACCTGGCCGATCTTGTTCCCTTATCAAACAATTTATTAAGAATCGTAATAGTAAACCTTGTGTCTCAACTTTCTGATATGCCATGGCTTCACGAATACATTCTGGCCTCTCCCCCGTTCTAATAAAATGATATATTTTGTCTAGATGGTCTGGCATTTCTGGTAATAACATCAAATGATCTGTAACACGTCGTAGACGTAATGAGGCTAACATCATGTCTCCTTTCTTCCCAGGTACTGAATCATATCTACAATCCGTAATATACTGTCTAAGTTTTTCATGTGTCATCGCTTTCGGAGTACGCTGCGTTGCTAATTCTCTGATTGTCATTCGGTGTACTTGTGGCGGGGTGCGAAGGTGACCTCCTGAAGCAGAAGCGAGGGCATGACCTGACGTCGTGGCAGGTAGTAAAGGTACATGTGATGGGGTTGGACTCTGAGTTATATCTGTCGCAAAAGGATTGTGAGGACCAATAATAGGGGGACCAGTAGCAGCAGCAGCAGAAGGGGAAGTGACAGCAGAAGGAGAAGTGACAACAGGTGCGGGAAGCGAATCTTGGCGTGGAGGGGTCGTGGCTTGAACAGCCGGAACAGGCTGCTGTACATTATTAGCGGGTGGTACAGGTACATTGGTATATGCTGGAGCTACATCATCTAAATAGGAAGAAAGGAAGATGTCTGCGGCGGTCTGTTTGTGACGGAGTTTGGTCGGAACCAATGGTGGTGGCAAGTTACGGGGTGCTTCCGGGGTCGCCTTGGGCAGGCCCTCGGCAAGAACTGGATACATGCCTGTAATGAGTGCATTTCTTTGGCGGTCTAATTGTTCTAATCTGACCTGTTCTCCTTCTTCTAGTAACTCTTTTTCTCTGGCTTTTTCGGATTCTTCTCTACTTTTCTCGGCTTTTCTGATTTCCTTTTCTGTTCGTCTATGCGATTCTTTACGCCACAATTCTATGGCATCTTTCTGAGATTGTCTGGCTTTCTTTTTCCACAACGCTTCTTCTACTCTCATGATGCAATCTGCATCCCATGTCCCTGAGACAGGCCATCTAAACTTCTCTTCCAGATTCTTGGTGTAATCCACCCATAAGTCTAAATACAGCACAGCATCTAAGCCGTGTTTGTGGTACATAAAATATCCTGGAGTGTCCCTAGGTGGGACAGGAACTGCTTCTTCGAGTATCCCTTTCCTAGTACCTATCTGACGTAATTTTGAGAACAACGGCATGACTGGAATGATTCGGACGTGAACACAATAAACACAGTAATAAACAGTAAACAATCATTCACACCACAACATTAAAATACGTTAAAACATGTCGAACTGAAATTACCTGGAACATAGAAAACACATATCTGAAAAGTCTTGAGATAATACTGAATAACTAGATGCACTGCTAAAACAGTACAGACAATACCGGTCCCATGAAGAGACATGTCGGACCGTATTCACCTAAGCGAACACGTCGGGACCAGATCTGTGTACCCAAACCTGTCTTGACCGGGGACAAATTAATGAACCCGTCTAGATGCGTTCCCAACAACGGTACTCACCGGGAAGCAAGAAACTGAAGGCCTCGGAAACTGGACTGGACTGCGTCAGGCTACGGATTCTCCTACGCATGCGCTTCGGAACAGGTGGGCCTCCGGACACCTCGGACCTTGCTCTCTCGACTAGGGCTCTGGTCGGGATCCTCCGCATTCCTCACCGCCTCGTCTGGACGCCGGACCGCAGTCTCCGTCTCCCTCGTGGGCCCGAGGGAAGATAGCAGGAAAACCCGCAAACGTGCACGGTTTCCGTCGGGGCTGTAGAAGGGGTCAAAGGCCGCGTGACTTCACCGGCGAGTGGGGAAGGGGGGGGGTTCCTGTTCGGGCGCCAAATTATGTGGTAAATAAATTTACCGTAGCATTTTTCCATATAATTATCAATAAAAGACAGCTCATTTAAATGAGAGGCAGAGTCCGTGGTATCTGAGTCATACGGGCTTTAATGGGATAATCCTCAAGGATGGAGCATCATGTTCCATCACCTCTAAGGTTCAGGAAGGGACATTCAACGTTTTATTAACATTACACATTATATATAGTGAAAAAATACAGTTGAAACCAATACAGTAGGCGTAACAGGTGAAAAGAGAGAGATAAGAACACATGTGCGTAATAGGAGGCGTGAAAAAAGGCGTACACATGGGCGTGCAGAGTACATGTCAGAGAAACGTCCCAGAAACGTCACATGTGGGTGGATGCATAGGGAAAGTTGCAGGATCAGCAGAAACCCTTGACCTGCATGCGCGCGCAACTAGCATGACGTGTAACTGGGGGCTTTGACTTTAGCACTAGTGGAGGAGACTGGTGTCTGGAGTGTCAGGGCAACCTGTACCTATAACATATTTGGTATCTCATGTTTGGAGGATGTAGTGTCTGAAGTAAAAGGTCTCTCGGGCAGAGGCCGTTCAATACTGAATGCTAGTGCGTGCATACGTGTCTTGGTGCAATGCGCGGAGCCATGGGCCTACCATGGTAACGGGTTCAGTAAATCACTTGCAAGGAGGACAGAAAAGCCGGGCCCTCTGCCCTGCAGCCGTGAATATATTTACCTATTTCACTAGACTGGAATGTGTTTTCGAGGAGGCTGAGCAGATAACTGTAGGCAAAACATGAATTTGGCAGGCAGTCCAGGCCGAGCCGGGCACCGCTGTGCTAGCAGGAAGTAAGGCAGGGGTCAGGGATGCGTACAGCTTTCGGAGACAGGAAAGATGAGGCAAAGAGGCCTCGTTTAAGGGCCTAGCTCGACTGGGCCAGGAAACATGGAGAAAACGTGTGCGAATTTCAGAAGTGCACCATGTAAAGACGTTGGCACCGTATGCCTAGAAGCCTAATTAACGGGATTTCTTTGCATGACTGGATAGCTAACATGTTAAGGTTAGACGCAAATGTATTTGCGTCTTTCTAGCATGTACAGAACAGAAGTTACACGACATACATGGAACATGGGTGCATGGATAGGGTGCGAGTGGGGGACACATTAGCTACCTGAAAATTTCTATTACCTCATCACTACATACAACGACACCATCTTCGTTCCTTGGCTCACAACCAGATTTTCTCCATCTTTCCGTTTCCTCTGGTTCTGCTGCCTTTTGCAACTCTTTCAGTTCCTCCCAAGTTGATACATCCTCAAACACCATAAGTTGGCAGCTGTTTCCGATTCCCCCCAAATTGATATTCACTGACATTCTATGTCTTTCACAATGTTGGGCTACTTGGTCAGCATATCTATTTCCGGCTGTCACATCGTCATTGCCAGATTTGTGAGCAGCACACTTGACCACTGCCAATTCTTTTGGTAACTGGATTGCTTCCAGTAAGTTCTGCACCACTTTCCCATTACGGATAGGGTTACCCAAGGAAGTAATACATTCTCTTTGCAGCCACAACTGGCCGAAGTCATGCACAACCCCGTAACCATACTGGCTATCAGTGTATATGGTTACTCTTTTGTTTTTCCCATTTTTACAGGCTCTTGCCAATGCAACCAATTCGGCTACTTGTGCAGACTTTACTCCAAATAGGTAGGATGCTTCTAATGTCTTTTCTAGAGTGCACACAGCATAGGCAGCACTCAGACCTCCATCCCTATGTCTTAAACATGAGCCATCTACAAACAATTCAATATCTTCTATCGGCAAGGCCGTTTCCTTGATATCTGGGCGTGGTTTTGTGCTAAATTCAGTCAGATCAATGCAATTATGCAATTATGCTCGACCTCTTCTTTGACTTCTGCAACCAGTGTATCTGGTAATAGAGTTGCTGAATTCAGTATATTACATCTAGTGATGGTTACATTTGCTGCACCCACCAGGATTCTTTCATACTTAGTCAGCCAACTAGGTGTGAGGTACTGAGTCTTGGTTTGGGTCAGTAGAATTACAACTGCATGTGGGACATACACAGTTACCGGATGTCCCATGACAATGGATTCACTTTGTTCAAGACTCATGTAAGTTGCTGCCACTGCTTTCAGACATCCAGGCAATCCAGCAGATACTGGATCCAAGGTAGCAGAAAAATATGCCACTGGACGTCTCGTCAGACCATGAATTTGAGTTAGGACTGAGAGTGCACAATTGTCTCGTGTATCACAAAACAGGGCAAAGTCTTTTGAATAGTCAGGCATTCCCAATGCGGGAGCAGTGCACAGACAGTCTCGCAAATTCACAAAAGATGTCATGCTTTCATCATCCTATTCAACTGGATCTTTTGCTCCTTTCTTTGTCATTTTTATTAATGGCTTTGCTAGGACTGCAAATCCCACAATCCACTGTCTACATTATCCTACTACTCCCAGGAACATTCTGATTTCTTTTTGAGTATTTCCATGTCTCGATTTATCCTAATTCGTTCTGAAGTAACTTTCTGGATACCTTTTTCTATCTGGTGCCCCAGATATTTCACTGAGTTTGTACAGAACTGTAATTTGTCTGGTGATACTTTATGTCCACCTTTTCCTAAATGATTCAATAATGCAATGGTATCAGTAACACAGTCGTTCCGACTTTTAGACGCCACCAAGAAGTCGTCTATGTACTGTACAAAAACTGATTCTCCAGGTAGGACTAATGATTCAAGGCATCTTTTCAAAATCTGATTGAAAATCGAAGGACTTTCTGTGTACCCTTGAGGAACACGATTCCAGACATAGACATGACTGTCAAATTCAAATGAGAAAAGAAATTTGCTGTCTGGATGCAATGGGATTGAAAAGAATGCGTGACATAAGTCAATGACGGTAAACCATCCAGCATTCCATGGAATTTGGTACAAAATCACTGCAGGGTTTGGCACAATAGGACAGCAAGGGACAACGATTTTGTTTACCTTGCACAGGTCTTGCACTACCCTGTACTTCCCACTAGGCTTTTTGATTCCAATTATAGGCAAATTACAAGGACTGCTCATTACTTCCTGTATGATGTTTGCTTCCAGCAATCTTTCTATTTCAATGGCAACCCCTGCTTTCACTTCTGCACTCATTTTATACTGCTTGGTATTTGGGTAAACTGCATTGGCTTTTCTGGCTATTTGAATCGGGTCTACGTTTGCCATTAATCCTACATCCTTTCCAGTGAAATCCCACACCTCTGGTTTCACTGTCTGTTGGAGCTTTTCAGGTAAGTCTTGTATTGTCAATTTCTTAATTTCTGAGTCAGGCCTTATTAAGATTAATTTATACAGTCCATCTTCGTCCGGGGTCTGAATTTCACCGCCCTTTGGTGTGCAAAAGATGGTACAGTTCATTTTGCACAGCAAATCACGTCCCAGTAAGTTCACAGGACTGGAGTCACAGACGACAAATCTGTGCATCTCTTTGAAATTCCCTATTGAGATTTCCATGGGCTCAGTTACTGGGGTACTAATTATCTGATTAGGCACACCCACTACTTGGATCGCTTCTCCCGAGAGGGGTAGCTTTGGAACGTCTGCTGTTCTCACAGTAGAACGGGTAGCACCAGTGTCCAACAGAAAGGTGACTTAATTTCCTTCAACCTTTCCTTCAATGTATGGCCCTGTCTGGTCTACCGGCAAGGAGGCGCCAAGCACGCACTCCTTGTCCTCCGCCCTCAGAACCCGTCAGTAAGGTTCATCACAGAGAAACGTATCATTCAATAGGAATTGTGTAGTTGCTGCTGTTCTATCCTCCCATACCTCAATTTCCTCATTCTGCTGTGCTCTATTCTTATAATTTGGCCTAGTTGCGGGAGGCAACTGAGTCTGCTTTCCCTACTGCTGTGTCTTTCGTGGCCCCTCTTTCTGCACCTGTGGATTTAAATCATTATTTGGCACATTACCATTCTGTAGCAGGGGACACTCGTCTCTCCAGTGCCCTATCTGTCCGCACCCGTGACAAGGGAATTTCTTTCGGGCTTCCTCTCGACTCATTTTTACTCGGGGGTTCCCTCCACCCCCAGGGCCTGTATTCGGGGTATTACTATTCATTTTACCTAACTGCTTTTCTTGTTGTTCTGCCAATTTCACTTGTGCACACATGACTTTTTATTTTAGTGCTTTCCGTTTATTTTCCATCTCATCTTCACAATACTTGGCGTATTTCAGGACCTCATCTATAGGTTTTCCTTGCCAACAGATTTTATTATCTCTAATCCACTGTGAGATTTCAGGTCTTAGCCCTAACACAAATCGATAAATAAAATGGGTCATATCCTTCATCTCAATGTTATCGATTCCACTGTAAGTTTTGAACACTTGTAACAGTCGTTCATAATATGAGTGAACAGTTTCATCACGATTTTGGGTTGTTCTATCTATGCGAGTCCAATCAGTTTCTTTTTGCTGGCACTTTTCCTTTTAAATACAATATTACTTTGTCACTCCGGTTCTTGAGTCCCCGTCATACTCCTCACTGGGCCAATCAACTGCAATTTTACATTATGTCCATAAATCTACAGGAACTACAATGTCGAAGATTCCATCTAGGTCCTTCAAAAGACATTTTTGAACTTTTACAAATCTTTCAACCTGTCTTTACCACTCTACAGGCTTCTCTCGTAATTTCGGCAAATCATTAGTAAATGACACAATATCTTGTCGGGACCATGGTACATGTACATATTTCCCACCTGGCACTTCTCTCATCGGATACATAGTTTCTGCCTTGTCAACTTCTTTTAGGACATATTCAGAAGTCCTTTGTCTGGCCTTACTGTCTTCCTTTTTCTTTGCCCATCTGGCATTCCATTTTTCCAAATCTCCCCATTTCTTTAACAGATTAAATAATTCTCTTATCTGTACCTTTTTCCCTGACACATTCATGTTTTCTAAATCCTTGTCAGAAAATTCTGCTCTGTAGGGCTTTTGTAATACATTGGATCTGCTAACATCTATTCCCATATTAGCTGCTGTGTCCATTAATTCCTCATGGAACACTCTGGTGTTTCTGGTAATGCTTTTACAGATGAATAATAACTCTTCCTCACTAAGGGTGTTCAATCTGTCCAGTCCCACGTTCCCTGCCATTAGTTCTTCCAGTTTGATTCTTAATTTGTAAATGTCTAATGGTTTTGGCTGAGGATTTATTTTTTCTAATTCTCGGGTCCATCGATCTATCTCTTTCGGAGTCACCACCGTGGCACTCTGAGTACCTGCAGATGACTCTATTAGGACTTCTCTTACACTAGTCTGGGTTCTGGTTCTCTGTGCACTGCCTTCTGGTTCTCTTATGGGCAAATCCATTAGTGAAATTACAGACTCGCATTCACTTGTCTGGTCATCAACTATTAAAGGCTCCTTTCTGGGCGTTACTACAGCTGGAGTAATAACTGGAGTTGTTGGACTAGCCTGTCTATACCCATAGAGCGGAACAACTGGGCCAATAGTTACTGGAATGGTCAAAGCTTCAGGACTGGTATTTAGCTGGGTTATTTTCTGAATGAGTTCAATTCTCTGTTTCTCTAAAGCTTCCTTTTCTCGTTCCTGCAAAATCATTTCCATAGAGGTTTCAGGTATTACGTGCGGAACCAAAGAGGGGTAAAGACTCGGGGCAGTTGGAACTGTCCTATTTGGTCCCTCACCACAAATCAGTCTATAACAAGGAATAGTTGGGTCTGACATGCTTGATCCCTAGTTGCCACTAGGTCTGGTGCCTAGTCCTGTCGCTTCAGTGGTACTGGCCCTTCTATCCCAAGGATGTCTGTAAAAGGGGTTTTTCGAACTCAGGGACCTAGACTCCTCATCATAGGGTGGTGGATTTTTCATAAATAAATCCTCCAAGTATTCATCTTCTGATTCACCCGCAGCCATTTGGTGTCGGGTTTTCTCTGTGCTTTTTCCTCCTGCATGCTCGTCTACCCCAAATACTGGAAATAATCCCTCAACCATCATATTCTGTCTCCATTGTATCATCTTTTTCTCTTTAGTCTCTCTCTGCATTTTCGGGTACCATTTACTTATTCCCTTATCCATCCTGGGTCTGTCTCGCTCCAAGGCCTCAATTTCCCATTCCTCTAAAGCCTCATATTGCGTCAATCTTGGTCTGGGGTGTAAGTCATTCATTCGGGTCCTCAAATTAAACAAGATTCTACTATTAAAGGTACCATCTAGGAGAAATACTAGGATTCCATCGTCCTTGGTATACTTTACCCAATTTTCCAACCATACACAGGTATGATATCCTTTGTCAAACATAAATGACGCGGGAGTATTAGGTGGTGGAATGATTACACCTTCTCTAGTCTTAATGGATTTATCTTTCTTGAAATAGTTTTTGACCTTGTCTGTGAAAGACATTTTTCTCTTGCTTCAGGACATATTGTAAGGTCTGCCTCTTAGCATCTGATCTTTACGAAAACCTAAGTGTTGCGGATCAGGTAAAAATTCGGGATACCACATATACTTTGTAACCTTTATTTGCATGTTAAACTACGTATTTTGTTTACAATCCTTTTCCAATACTAACGCATCTTTCAACAACCAATCAGCACTGTGGTTTCAATTGTTTTGACCAATGGTTGCGCGGCCTTTTTCGCGAGACGCGGTCTCACACTCCGGCACTCACCCCTCCCTTACAATACTAGCTTCGTTACACACCCGATGTTTCAACCAATACCAGCGCGGCACAGAGTGACGTCAGTGCAGCTCCTCGACCGACTCCCTCCTTCACAAGGTAACGGAAACTTTTGAATTCTTTTTTAAAGTGCAAGTGCTCAGTTTAATATACAACGTATAACATTCGCCACTGTACTCGAGTGCCTATAAAGAACGCTTTGTTTCACTACAAGTAAACCTCTTTTGTCTACTTTTCTTACACTACGGATAGACCCTTCTGCCTACCCTTCACACAAGCATTAGAGAACCTGTTACTTCTTTGACTCATCCACTCTTTCCGGGATATATACCAAGTCTAAAGTTTCACCAGTGAACTCCTTTGCTATCACTCAAGCTTCGATGAGCCTACTACTCCTTCCTCGTGTGACCCTTACTAGGTTATATCACAACTGAAGTTTCACCAGCGAACTCGTTGCTGTCATTTATTCAACTATTCATTCAGAAAACCCTATTTAGCGCCTAACCATGCACTAATTTTCCTCACAGCCAGTGACCTCTCTGCGGAGTGGATTCTACTCACCACCCGCTATTCTATCCCCGGGGAATTTCCAGACAACATATAACAATCACTAACAGTTTGTTAATAAACACTTAATATAGCAGCATTTCATAAAATATAATTTTTCAAAACATTTTATAACATTTCAAAGCAATAATTTTACAGCAGATAGATCTTAAGGAAAAAATAATTGTTGACAGTACATTTAAATTTTTCATGGTTTATCAATAATTAATTTATCTACCTATCTTAACTAGTCCAAACGATTCTACTGCTACCAGAAAATTCACTCCTGGGCCCATAACGTGTTTATCACAATATTTTATTGGTCAGGTAACTTACACACCGCTATCAGTAATTCTTGTTCACTTAATTTTATTTCCGTGTACCTGACTTACCACTCCTTGTCACAGGTACCTAAGATCTCAATGGATCAGGAGCTATTAGAGGGTAGGAAGATAACAGACACCAAATTCCATAAACAATTTAAAATGTTTGCACTTTTGAAAAAACCACAAACGCAAGATGTTTTAAAATCATCATTTTCTTCATATGCCATGAGAATAAAATTCACACAGATCAAAACATCTATAACTAAAATCAAGAATATAGTGTAACTATGAATTAGAGTAAGAATCATTTATAAATTGAAGAATAAAGGAAAGGGAAAATAAGGAACACGTTAATTTTGTCTAACAGACTTTTATAACGTTACTAAAGGTGGGTAAGAACAAGGGAACATGCTAATCAATGTTGACTTGAAATATACTAATGATTCAGAGGAAAGACAAAACTTATCAAGATGTGCTTATTTTCTATAGGAAGGGAAAAATGAGAACATGCTATATATGCAGACAGTTCAGTATTTGACTAAAGGTAGGGAGAAGATATGGAACATGCTAGTAAAAATAATTTACGTGAGAGTCTAATGACAGAGAGATTTACATAGGCAAGTTTGCTTTATGTAAGAAAAGAGAGAGGGTTTAGATAGACAAACACCCACACAGGATATATTTACCTAGAACAGGACGGAGACTAACCCTGGCCACGGGTGAGCTGGGAAAGGTGGGAAAGGACCCTCAAGGACCTAGGATGCCAGTAGGCGAGCAGGTACAGCTCATTGACAGTCAGAACAGGATAACCCCAGGATTTGGATCAGGACTGGGCTCACCAAAGGGTACGACCAACACCTGCAGCTTTGGATGCAACGCCTGCGCTACGCCCTATTCTATTGTTCTATTCTAAGGTTTGGTAAAGCGCGACAGCTGCCCCAGCGAAGAGGCGTCCCGGCGCTGAGAAGAGTCACAGAACCTACCAAGTAGGGGGAAAGGGAGAGTGAAGAGCTAACCAGAGGGGAACAGGAGGGTCTTGATAGCTTTTCGGGAAGTAGGAAGGCTATCTAGGGAACGGATGTTAGGGGCAGAGCATTCCAAAGCTTAGCTCCTAAGACCCTGAAGGAGCGACCTCCGGTGCGGCAAAGCTTTACGCGGGGAACGCTCAAGAGATACTGGTTAGAGGAGCGCAGGTCACGACCAGGAACGTAGGGACTGAGGAGATTTTGTAGGAGAGTGGGGCTTCCCAGTTTGAAAATTTTGAAGATCATGATGAGGGCTTTAAATTGAATTCTGGAGTCAACGGGCAGCCAGTGAAGTTTGCGGATGGTAGCTCTGGCTGAGCATCTGCGGGGAAGGCCGACCAAAGCTCTTGCCGCCGCATTTTGCACGCGTTGGAGTCTAGCAATTTCGTAGTCCAAGCGAGAAAGGATAGTCGCTTGGACGATCAGCTGGCGGACCTTTGGGTCGAAAAAGCCAAGTATAGAGTTGTGGTAAATATTTGATTTACCGTCTTAATTTCTATGCAGGTAAGTACTTAATCAATAATAACTCAATCGGAAAGAAAAAAACAGAGTCCGTGGTGTTAGAGTTCTTAGGGGTTTTTATTCCTTAAAAAGGAATCGTTCTAGAACTGGATATCATGTTCCTGCAACCACGAGGGTTCAGGAAGGGATAGAGCAGAATTTTATTGACAATACATAGCTTATATACTTAAGTTACATTATAGAAACCAATACAGTAGGCGTAACAGCTGAGAGAAACAAGATAACAGCATTCACGTGGTAGTGATACGTAATTAGAAGGCGTGAACATAGAGGTGTGTGCTAGAAACGTCACAGATAGGTATCATAAGTGGGTGGCAACAAAGCAGAATCTTGTAATGTCAGCAGAAATCTGAGGCCTGGATGCGCGCGCAGCTGCATGACTTGTGATTGACGTGGAAACTGGAGGGTGCAGGGGACTTGACATTTACACTGGCGGAAAGAGACAGAAGTCTGGCATGTCAGATCAACTCGTACTTCTATCATATCTGATATCTGATGTTTGGGAACCATATTATCTGAACGGAAAAGGTCTCTGGGGCAGAAGCTATTCTATACTGACTGTGAGTGCGTGTATAAGCGCCTAAGTGTCTGCATGAGAAGCGAGGGGGCATGGGCCTTCCATGGGAGCATGGTAACAGAGGCTATGAATTACTTGCACGGAGACAGTGAGGCCGGGCCCTTCTGCTCTGCAGCTGGGGGGATGTTTACTTAAACTAGTAGGCAGGAATGCATTTTCGAGGAGCGGAACAGATAATTCGAAGGTTGAAGTCAGTCTTGGCAGGCAGCAGGCTGAGCTGAGCGCGGTGGGCCGCGCTGGAAGTAAGTCAGAGGTCACGAGTACAGAGGCAGACTGGGCTGAGGCTTTCAGAGTCAGAAGCCAGGAAAAAGGCTCGATGGCAGAATTCAGGGCCTACTTCGCCAGAGCTGAAAAACGTGTAAGGTACACTACAAAAAGACGTTGGCATAGCATACTTAGGAACGGACTATTCAACCCATTCAGGGTGGGTCTAAAAGAGGACATGTTAACGTTGGACGCAAATGTATTTGCGTCTTCATAGCTGGCACAGGAGGGAAGTTACATGCACTTTAAGCTGGTACATGGAGACGGTGGGGTACACGATAGGGAACACAACTTGACCAAAAATTTATATTTCCTCAGAGTTGAGACTTCTCAATAGACCTATACAGGTGGCGGCCACCTTCTTGGTGTGAGTCTGGAAGCTGAGTGAGGCGTCCATCAAGACTCCTAGATTTTTTACAAGGGACTTGGGGAGGGGAATGGAACCAAGGGATGACGGCCACCAGTGCTCATTCCAAAGGCTGTGTTTTTGCCAAGGAGTAGCACTTCCGTTTTTCCCGCGTTCAGTTGAAGGTAGTTATCCGTCATCAATTGCGCCACTGCTGCCAGGCCATTTCTGAACCTGGAGGCCGCGATGGAGGGGCTTTCCGTGAGGGTGATGACCAACTGGGTGTTGTCGGCATATGACACCAGCGTCAGCCCCCACTCTTTGGCCACTGCAGCAAGAGGCTGCACGTAAAGGTTGAAAAGGGAGGGGCTCAACGCTGAGCCCTGAGGAACTCCCTGTGCTATGGGGTGGGGTTTGGAAAGAAAAGGGGGGGCTGACACTCGGAAGGATCTGTCCTTAAGGAAGGAGCGGAACCAGGTCAGAGCGAGGCCAGAAACTCCGGTCATCTCCAGACGCTTAAGAAGGATGTCATGGGATACCGTGTCAAAGGCTGCGCTGAGGTCGAGAAGAATCAGGGCAGCACTCTGATCGGAATCTAAAATCGTCCGGAGATATTCGGAGGTGGCCAGTAGGGCAGACTCCGTACTGTGGCCTGGACTGAACCCATTTTGGGATGGGTCCAGGATGCCATTCAGGTCCACATGTTTTGAGAGGATGCCGTTAACGTGGGCCTCTGCAATTTTAGACAGCCAAGGGAGCAAAGATATGGGTCGGAAGTTTTCCGGCTTAGATGGATCCAGGGTGGGTTTTTTGATAATGGGTGACACCCATGCCTGTTTCCAGGCTGCTGGAACAGTAGCGGAGGAGAAAGAGAGGTTGAGTATGTCAGTCATGGGAGGCAGGAAGAAATCAAGCGAGTCCATGAAATGGGTAGGGCTCATAGGGTCCGCAGGGGAGCCTGATTTCACCTTTCTGCACAGTTTGATTAGATCTTCAGGAGAGATGTCAGGGATTTGAGTGAGAGGGGTGTAGTCGGAGGTGGAATTGGTGGGTTTGATAGGGTGGAGGGGGTGCTGAGAGAAAGTTTTGTAAATATTTTGAACTTTCTCTACGAAGTATGTAGCGAGTTGCTCACATTGTTCAGCGGATGCAATATTGGGGGAGGGTGACCTGGTGCTCTGAAGTTCTTGGACTAGTTTGAAGATTATTTTTGCAGGGTTTGGACTCGAGTTGATTTTGTCAGCATAGAAAGCTGCATGAGCCGTGCGGATAGCTTTGTGATACGATTTTAGTTTCAATGTATAGTTGGTTTTGTCCTTACAGTCAAAGTCTTTTCTCCAGAGACGCTCTGCTCTTTTACATTCCCTGCGCATGGTTTTGAGGGTGTCATTGTACCAGGGGTTGGAGGGAGTGGTACGCCCTTTGGTCAATTTTGCTGGAATGAGAGTGTCAAGTCCACCCGTAATCCAGTCATTAAAGGCGTTATAGGTCGTATTAATGTCTTGGTTGGCTCCCCGATGGAATTCCCCTAGGGTGTTGTGGAAGACAGCGGTGGATAGTTTGTGCCATGGTCTTTTAAGGCGGCGGGTAGATTCGATTTTGTGCAGTCGTCCAAAGACTAGGATAGTCAGTTTAATGAGGTAGTGGTCAGTCCATCCCATTGGTATGGGCATCTCTGTAGTGGCCTCTTGAATGTTGGTAAAGACCGGGTCCAGAGTATGCCCGGCTAGATGGGTTGGAGCCTGAATAAGGGAATTAAGTTGTAGGGCAGAGAGATCGGTAAGGAGATTTTTAATAGTGGGGTCATTAAATAAGTCAAAATGGAGGTTGAGGTCACCCAAGATGGTAAAATTAGCAGATTTGGTCACAAGAGCGGTTGTCATCTCGAGGAGGGCATCGATAAACCTGGAAGCAGGGCCAGGTGGGCGATAGATGTAAAGGCCAGACATTGTGAAGTGTGGGCTAGTTGTCATTTTAAATCGGGCGCATTTACAGTCAGGGAGAACTTCTTTAGTAAATGAGCAAGTGAATTGCTTTTTATAAATTACCGCGATGCCACCTCCTCTCGTATCGCGATTTATAGTTGACATGTGGTAGTCATCTGGGAGCGTGAGGTTGGGAATGGCAGATGCGCCATCCCGCAGCCAGGTTTCGGCAGAAGAAGAGAATGTCAGGGTTCTCACCCAATATGAGGGAGTAAACCTCAAGATGGTGTTTGGTGAGCGACCTGACATTGAGCTGAAAAATCGTGAGGGCAGAAGTGGTAGGTGGGTATCGTTTTTCTTGAATGCGACTTGGGCTAGCAGCGGTGAAGTGGCAGGAGTTGCATTGGAGTTTCGTGTGGCCAAGAATGCCTGTCACGTCAATACATCTCTGTCCAGGGTTTAAGGCAAGGAGGTGTTCTCGATTGTACCGAAAGGGCACCCGAGGCAGAGTTTGACCAGGGGGACTAGCGAAAGGCGATGTCGTGGCGATGACGGGCGACCTCTCTGCAAGGAATCTGCCAATAACCCCGATTGGGTTCTCGAATCTCCCAGCAAAGTGCTTCGCCAGCACTTAAGGTTTCTCCACCCCAGACTGAGTTTGTGGAAATTACGGACAGAGTGCTCCGCAGCTCTCTGTATCAATCACCTATAGAGTTCGTAGGGTCAGTGACAGGTCAGCTATTCGGACAAGTCGGACAACTTCTCTAGCTAAACCTAGGCTAGTTATACTGTTTTCGGGTCAGTGTACCACCCACCAATGTTGCAAGTGTAAGGATCCCAACTTCGGATTGGACGAGAGAGGTGGTTAGGTCATGACACCACCTATAATTTGAACTTTCCCATACTAAATATTCAGTTTTCGAACCCACCCCTTACATTCCAGTTCCCATGGCATAGAAATTCAGAATACAATAGAGCATACACAAATGTACCAAGTACAGGTACGAGTTGATTTCTTCTCGCTGGGGCATGGGTCATTTTCCCAGGAGCATCTTAGCTTCGGCAGCCAGCTGGCTGAGTTCCACTGCTGCAAGACTCGCTTTTCCCCCATCACGTGATTGGTACCGCACAGGCTTCCAAGATGGAGTGGCACCCCTTTCCCAGGCCCCCGGAGAGTGAATCATGAAAAGTAAGCGAAAACAATTTAGAAACACAGAAAAAATGAATACACTGTATACCATGATTGGCAATACTACATCCCTTACTTTATAATAACTATAGCATTAGGAGTTAAGCAGAACGAAACGGCTGAGCAAAAGCAGCAGTGCAAGCGAAGAGCATGTGAGAAACAAAGCAGCCATCTTTAGCAGTACTGCGCATGAGCGAAAAGTTCCCTCCAGAACTGCGAGTGCGTCACATCACATGGGTATGACCGGCGCATGCGCAGACTAAAATCCCGCAAAGCAGAGACCATTTTAAATGCAAGCGTAGTTAGGATTAGTAAACACATAGGCAAGCCTCACTGGGACACCCTCATGTAGTGTAAAAGTGCAATATTAATAAGACAAACAGGTTGATTATGACGTTAACGTTATTCGAGGTTCTTGAATACAAGCAATTCGTGTAACGTGCGAATCCTTGCTCCATCAGGGGAAAGTGTGACCAAATACACATGTAAGAACATTTTCCGCAAAGTATGATCCGTTATCGAAGTACTCTGTTATTACCTATCTGCATTGTTTGTAAAGTGTTAAAGCTGTCAGCAATAAAAAAAATTAAAACTGAATAGAAAATAGAAAATAAACATTGAATAATCCGTGATATGGTGACACTTTGCGCCTACCATAATGGTATATTTTAAATGTTGACTAGAAAGAGATTAAAGAAAGCCTTCTTATTAAACTTATCACTGTTTCGACTATTTGTTTTTTCCCTGCTTTCCACAACTATGCCACAAAATAGTTCATTGCTAATATCCCCCAAAGCTAATATACAATGCCAATTTTGTAAATATTCACATTGGTTGAATAAAATATGCCACAAACTCGACCCCTTGAACCATTCATGTAACAGCTTTTAGTGACAAAAACACATGGTTCTTGGTGAGGGGACAGAAGTATTATTTGAACCATCTCGGATCTCATACTGTGACATCTCTTTCTAGGAGTAATGTAGAAGCAATCTTCACACTTGCATATTCTGTAATTTTAAGCCTGCCTGCTCGTAGACAGCAACCAAAGGTTGAGAGAGGGGCTCATGTACTGAGACTTTGCCTGGAACTTATATTGTGAGGGTGGCCTTATTGCTAATGATAGGTGCATACTTACCCCTACCAATTACCCATTCGCCAACAACACCTGACCTAGCTACCTTCAAAATCAAACCCACTGTTAAATTGCAACAAGGAACCTATGATTGACAGAACTATACCACACTGCACAAAGCATTTAGATGGTAAAAACATGAAGGCAGATCCCTGCATACTCAAGTTTCTGAATGTGTTTTGCCCCTCCCTAAGAATACAGTCCACTTATCTCCTGTTCAGAACATATCTGAAGGCCGAACACATTAGTACTGTGTTTCACCAATCTCTGGCCGCAACAAGAGCAGTACTAGGGAAATATTGAATAACGATTGATGCATTTTTTATTTCTATGGTTTTATCAGACTCTTGCTTTTCCACCATTGCTTGGGAGTAAGGGCATGGCTGCATGTCCATCACTCAACTAAAAAAAACAACATATATATAATTAAATAAATAAATGGGCCATAAATGGACCTTTCCAACTGATAACTGATTATTTTGAGGCATTATGTGCAAACCATGTATTGAACAAAATTGCACCTTTATTTTTGCAGCTCAAGATAGGATTCAAATCCTTACCACAATGACTTCTAATTGGAATGCCAACTCCACACAGCCACAATTAGAAACTGAAATCATATAAAAGTTGCCAGGAGAGTATCATCCCCTGAACTTCACTATGCGTGCAATCCTTGCACTCCCACCTTCCATCGAACGACCGCTTGCTCAGCTCTTCTTAATGGGACTGGTTCACTGCCATGACAACTTCTGTCTCAGCTGAACAACACCCTTTAGGGAGCAAGTCAATGTCAAGGATCTAAGATCTTGCACTTTAGAACTGCCATCCAATGGGTTTTCTCAAGCTAGTACTTTTTGCTTTAGACTCAATTGTAGTGGCACCATTTCACTGAAACCGTAGTAGTAGTTGAAGGAGCTCGTCACACTGACTTCTGGCCTCCGCAATGCAACGTCCATTTAGTTGACTCATCGATGGTCAGGAACCTTGGGTTCCATTTTGATATTCATCTATTTTTGATGGCCCGGGCTAATTGGTTGGCTTCCACATGTTTCTCAATTCTCAGATTGCTTCGCAAGATCTTACCTCTTCTACTTGCCGCTTTTCGGGCAATGGTTGTTCAGTCTACTAGTCTAAGTGGGATAGACTATGGAATCTCCATTTTTTCTAGGGTCTCCTGATTATTTAATCGAGCGATTTTCCAATGTCCAAAAAGCTGCATCTCTATTAGCTCTTACCCTTCCTCAGCCATCCTCTGCGTCTGCTGCCCTAAATATACTGCTTTGGCTTCACTGTTCAAGAGGATTCTATTTAAATCTCTTTGTATTGTTCAACAGGTCCTTCCACCAGGTTTGGCCAATATATATCTTAGTGAAAAGCTCCAGCTGCATTGGTTTGTTGGAGGGCCTACACTGGGCAGGCAGACTGGCTCCTCCACTAAGGCGGAGGAGCGACACGCCTACTGCCTGAACTGCAAGCTGAATACAGAAAATCAAATGATAATGCCATTTGTCATTATCATTTTGTTTCCTATATTCAGCTTGCAGCTGAAGACAGGGGTGTGGGCTGGGATCCCCACATCACATGGGGAGGAGTGGTGGCAGCACAGTGCGCATAATGGTTTGGATGGCTGTCTCGGGCCTGCCAAAGCATCATGCGCATTCTGCATGTTCTCCACGCAGGCTGTATTGCAGGCTGTATAAAATCAGCACCGGAGTAAACAGCTAAAGTTCTGGCGGTTTACTCTGGGGCTGATTTTATATTTATAAACTACAAGCTAAAGGTAAGTTTATGACAGTGGAGACTCCGCAGTCGGGGCAGAAAACTCAGCACATAAAAATATAGGACTGTCCTATCTTTTTGAGTGAAGAATTCTCTACCCTGACTGCAGGGTCTCTGTAGTTGTAAAGTTAATATTTAATTGTTTGTTTGTGAATATCGAAAAAGAGTAAACTTTCTCAAAAGTGTACTTTGTGAATCACGCCCTAAGTAACTGAGTATGTAGATGGGAAATATGAATGTTGCTTAGTTCTCGGACACCTTTTCACTAAATGTGTGCTCTACACATGCTTATAATAGTATTATTATTATTATTTTTATTATTATTATTATTATTATTATTGTTATTATCAATAGTAATAATACTAATAACAATGCTAATAATAATAATAATATTATTAATGGTAAGTAAATCCTGGTGAATTTACATCACACTCTCTTCAAGTCATGAATCATGATAACATAGAGGAAATGACTTTACACGTTATTTAATGATCTACTGTAATGCAGGAGCTCATATAGCAGGGTTCTTCAAACTGTGGGGCGCGCCACCCTGGGGGGGCCCGGCACCATCCCAGGGGGGGCGCACGCTCCACTCCGAACTTCCCTTTGTGCCCGTTCCTTTGTCCCTGTGGCAGCGCACATCTAGAGACTCAGTGTGAGGGCGGGCGATTTCCGTCAGTGGGGCTGCAGGGGCCTAAGAGCTGAACAAAGCTCATTAGCATGCGAATGGTCTCTAAAGAGGTGTGAAGTGCTCGGGTGCGGCTGGCTGGCTGGCTGAATGTGTGTGTGCCCAGAAGCTGTGTCAGCCCGGGCACACACAAGCATGGTGAGATGAGGAGAGGGAGGGAGGAAGGAGACAGAGACTGATAGACAGAGGGAGGGAGAGCGAGGGAGGGAGACAGGCAGACAGAGGGGGAGCGAGGGAGGGAGACAGAGGCTGACAGAGGCAGCGCGAGGGAGAGCGAGGGAGACTGAGGCAGACAGGGAGAGCCAGGGAGAGTGAGGGAGGGAGACATGCAGACAGAGGGAGAGCGAGGGAGGGAGACAGGCAGACAGAGGGAGAGGGAGGGAGACAGGCAGACAGAGGGAGAGCGAGGGAGGCAGAGGGAGGGAGAGGGAGGGAGACAGAGGGAGAGCGAGGGAGACAGAGGGAGAGCGAGGGAAGCAGAGTGAGAGAGAGCGAGGGAGACAGAGGGAGAGCAAGGGAAACAGAGGGAGAGCGAGGGAGACAGAGGGAGAGCGAGGGAGGCATAGCGAGGGAGACATAAGGAGAGCGAGGGATGTCGGGTAGAGCCGGCCACCAGACGTCCGTTATGTTGCCATGTGGGTGAATAGATGTATGGGTGGAGTGGTGGATGTATGGGTGGAGTGATGGGTGCAATGGTGGATGTGTGGGTGACATGGTGGATGTATGGGTGGGGGGGTGGATGGATGAGTGAGGGGATGGATGGATGGGTGAAGGGGTGGATGGATGGTGGGAGAGAGGATGGATGCATGAGTGGAGGGATGGATGGGAGTGGATGGATGTGTTTATGGTTGGAAGGGTAGATGGATGGGTGGAGGGATGGATGGATCAGTGAAATGGTGGATGGATCGATGGGGGGGTGGATGGTGGTCGAGTCAGTGGGTGGATGGATGAGAGAGGTGATGGATGGATGGATTGATGTATTGATGCATGAAGGGGTGAATGAATGGATGGATGGATGAGTGAAGGGGTGGATGTGGGGATGGATGGGTGATTGAGGAGGGTGGATGGACGAGGGGATGGATGGAGGAGTGAAGGGGTGGGTGAGAGGTCAATGGATGGATTCATGAGTGGATGAGTGGATGGATGAGTGGGTGGCTGGGTGAGGGGGGAATGGAGAGAGAGGGGGAGGATGAATGGATGGATGAGTGAGGACATGGATGAATGATTGGCAGAGTGGATGGGCAGGTGTGTGCATAGATGGGTGAGGAGAGGAGCATAGAGGTGGATGGGTCAGAGAGTGCATGCATGAGTGGGGGGAGGGTGGAGAGCGGGAGGGATGGATGGGTGGGTGGGTGGATGGATGGATGAGTGGGGGGTTGAGTGGGTGGACGGATGAGTGACTGGGTGGATGGATGAGTGGGTGGGGGGATGGCTGGATGGCTGGATGGGTGAGAGGGTGGGTGGTTGGATGGATGAGTGAGTGGATGGATGGGTGGAGGAGTGGATGGATGGGTGGAAGAGTGGATGGATGGGTGGAAGAGTGGATGGATGAATGGAGGAGTGGATGGATGAATGGAGGAGTGGATGGATGAATCGAGGAGTGGATGGATGAATGAATGGAGGAGTGGATGGATGAATGGGAGGATAGCTTGGGTGAAGGGGTGAGTGGTTGGATGGATGAGTGGGTGGATGGATGGGTGGAAGAGTGGATGGATTGGTGAGGGTATGGATTGGGTGAAGGGATGGATGGATGATGGATGGATGGGTGAGGGGGTGGATGGAGGGATGGATGGGTGAGATGATGGATGGAGGGATGGATGGTGGATGAGTTTGCAAGTGGTTGAAGGGGTTTGGATGTGGATGGGGCACAGATGGAGGGAAGGAATGAATGGTGGGGGAGTTGGTGGATGAAAAGGCGTACATGATGGATGGGGAGGGTTGTGATGACTTCCTTTACCTTGGAGGATTGTGTTTTGAGCTGTGTGGTACGCCTCTGTCGTTTCGCCACACCCACTCACAGGCCTGCAGTTTGCTAGGCACTCTTGTTGTGTTGAGCATTGTTTGCCGGATATGGCCCGTGGTGTGCGTGTTGCAGTCGATCATGTGGTGTGCCGGATTCCCGAGGTTTCGGTCGGGTGGTGGGGGGGCCCAACATCTGGGGGAATTCAGCTGGGGGGGCTCAACCTGGAAAAGTTTGAATACCTCTGTCATATAGTGAGTGTGTAATATTTCTACTGTAGACAAGTGTTTACGGGAAAATTGGAAAGTACATTTTCACTGGCACTTGTGCCCATTAATGCACACCTACTGTGGGAAATTCCTCTTGAGATGGCTGCATAATTTAGAGTACCAAGGAGATTGCACTCCCACTAGGAGCCTGGTGTGTTGGCTGCTGTCAATATTAGGAAGGCAATTCCTCTAGACAGCTATGGCCATAGAGCAAGGTTCAAACCCAGGACACCCTCCAAACCTAATTAATGAGTGGGGAACACAATATCAGCATGTTTACGTACAACCAGTACCTGTATACATATATGTGAGGATCCTCAGGACCCCACCTCTATGATAAGTGTGTTGAGCATATATTCACAGAGCTACCAGTAAGACTGCCACTCTTGAAAGCACACTAAGGGACAAATGTACTTAGAAATCACACAATGCAGCATAGCACCCAAAGGTGGCAATACAACGTCATATCCAGTAAGACATGGCACTGCTGCTCTCTCCCCTAACACTGGCACACTTTAGGTTGCCTTGCACCAGCCACACACTACAGTGCAAGGGTGTCTGTGCAATTTCTAGCATAGGTTTTGTTCTTCCAGTAAAGCAACTATGCTTATTCATACTGCACTACCCACACACTAATATGAACGTTTTGGAGGAAAAACATTTTTTTTTGCCTGCCTTGAGAAGGTGTAACATTGTGGTGTATGACTGTTAGTAGGTAGGGCTTTGAGTCACAAACTGCAGGTGGATCTATAACCTATAAAGATCTCAGTCGATGGAAAGTTGTAAAAGCAGTGCATAGCTCTCTTTGCTTTGCATTGAGGCCGCTTTCCAATGCAGGACATGTTTTGCGCTGGAAAATAATTTCTAAATCCACACCTTGCACCATTTGTGTCACTTTCAGTGACACTTCACTGGCACAAAGTGTTGATCAATCAGGCCCTAAGAGTTCTGCACACTAACACAGTGTGTGCAGCAGATGGGGCATGGCCATTGAATGGCAGTGCTACCCTGATGTGCAGCATACTGCCCCTGTACCTGAAGCAATCATGACATAATTTAGGCATTTGTATGACAACTTTATACATAAATCTGTAATGCATAATTATATGCTTCAAATGAATTATTATCTTTGTAATTTTTTTCCAATAACCATTTACTGCGTAATCATTTCCCCATTATTATTACTGATAATTAATATCAGTAATATTAGAGGATGTAGATGTATTAGATGTATTAGAGGATGTAGTCTTACAGCTAGAGTGGTCGACGTCGAAGCTGGGGAATTGGGTTTCAGTATCGGGAATGGCACTCAACATCCAGAGATTCTGGGCAAATCACTTAATCACTTAATCTCATGCCCTAAGTAACAAAAAATTAAAACTGGTGCTATGTAAAGCGCTCTGATACCCAATATCTTCGGGTCTAGCTTGCGCTATATAAAACTCTAAAAAAAGATATATCTTACGTGGACTGCCTAGTACTCTAGCAGGGACCGTTCACTCCTGGACCTCCAATGGACACCCATTCTCCAGCAACAAGCAGTGTATGCTGGTTAATTCAGACTGCAATAGACACAACCAGGGCCTGCTTCAGGGTGGTAGGATCTGGGGCTGGCTTTGGGGGGGGGTTGCTGTGTTTAGAAATAACATAGGTTTAAAAGCATCTGCTGAAGAGTACCTTGTATGGTCAGACGTTTTTGGGCAACAATAACAATTTCAAGATAATGCTAGTATTTTAGGGTCTGATTACAAGTTTAGCAGTCTATGGACCACGGACCCGGCGGTGGCAGTCCAACCGTGGATAACTCGGTGTATGACCGCCATATTACTAAATGGGCTGGTCGCCTTTATGAAGATGGTTTACAAAAAGGGGTAAGAATTGGCTTTTGTAGTTTGGTTTGCCCTGTTCCCATCATGCACTGGGACAGGAACAGACTAATTTGCATACAGCCAGGTTCTGAAACTGGGATGGTGCAGTGAGCTAAAAAACGGTGTTGGATCTAGCCCTGATCTCTTGACTGGGTGAGAGCTTTCTGCTTAATTCAGAGACTCTGTCCCTCACCACCCCTTGTTGTAATTATTTATGAAGATGGTGGCAGATCTACTGAGACTGTTAGCAGACCGCAGGGTTTGGGGTCAGCAAAAGGCAGCCACCATAGGGCGGTACAGGGGAGTTCCACCACAATCCGTATTACAAGTTGCCCTTTCCATTAGCTGACCGCGGCGGTCCGACCGCCTGCTTCAAGGTGGTGGATATAAAGGAACTGAGGTACTTACGCACCCCTTTCATGTTCTTCCAGGCAGGGTCCGATGTGGATTCCTTTCTTCAGGTCCCTCCTTCACAGCAGGATTTTCACCAAAAAGATTACAACCATGTTTGCGATGATCTACAGGTGAATCTTTTTCATACTATATCCCCATTGCGAGGACTGGCCACATGTGGGCTGGACTCCGGCAATGGGTAGATGGTATATTTCCACATGTATCATCACTTTATGTCCATCCAACACATATGCAGTCGGAATGCACACACAGGCATTGATATATTCTGAAAACTTGCTCTGCACCTGTCAAGAAGCGTACCTGAACTCCAGTGGTTCAGTCGGAGCGGATGACGTGAAGAAGGAACCCAGGTGCTAATTTCCCAACTCCCCTAAACCCCTGGACCCGAATCTCTCCAAGACCAGGAATGACAGGGAAAGGGGAAGTGGATAACAAGAGAGACTGTCACACAGGTGTCTTCGTCTACTCAGCAGGGCTGGCCAGCGATCACCTAAAACAATAAGCACACTTAGTACAGTTCCCTTATTATATTGGTACTCTTTCTATCTAAGAAGCCCCCCCCAAACGTTATATACCTGAATATGTGTGAGACTTAGCCCCTCTCAGAAGATCTTTTGCAAAGTTCGAAGAAATGTCAGAATTGGTAAGTATTCTGGAAGTCCCTCGAATGTAGATAACTCAGGATGTGCAGACAATTGGTCGGTAAACAAACGTATATATCATATGCATATCATAATACCCCTGTCTACAATGCTGCTGACTGGTACTCCACAGTTCTGGGCTGAAGAAAATTGTCTCTGAAAGTCAAGAGTTAATTCACTCGCCAAATGAGAATATAGTCCAATTCTCACAAAAGTACTCTGACTGACTTAATGCAGCTATCTGTAAAGTCTTTGTATAAACTCTGGAATACTGTATTCTCTTGTGGACTCAAAGCTCCCAGCAACTGCAGACAGTTTGTATATCACTGGGAAAATTCCTCTTACCGCGTCACAGAAGAATAGCTGTGTTCAAACCTGGCCCGCTGTATGCTGAACCGCTGTCAGCATAAACTCCTCAGCGCTGCTCAAAAGGCTCTCTCCACAGGAAGAAAAGCGACACTGATGCTGGAAGGAAAGCGGGACCTGAATTAGCTGAGCGGGGAGATAACTGGGGCTTCTGGGAATGAGGACTGTAGTTTCCTCACAAACTAACGGGAAATTTCTATGAAAGTTCAAACGCGTAACGGTAAACACCTCCGTACGCTCTAATTCTTCAGTTGAAGTGCGCCGCGTATAGAACGCGAGCGCACGAAATGGCCGACCAGGATTGGAACTAGAACGCTAACATCTTCCTAGAATGGAACCACCAGGAAGAGCATCAAGTCGACCAAGTAGATGCCAAACGCTGTCTCCAACTCCATAAGGAGAGTGGCGACGAACGCATAGAACAGACTTTGAGGGTAGGACCAGGAGCCTGACTATCTGAACTACGCTGGAATCTGACAGTACCCCCCACCAAAGTCCCCTCTCTAGGCTTTTGTGGATGTGTCTTGTGAAATTCCGAAATCAATCTGGGAGCATGAACATTTTCACTTGGCTCCCACGACCGATCCTCTGGGCCAAAACCCTTCCAATCCACCAAATAGAACAAACTGCCCTTTCTCCATTTTGAGTCCAGGATTCTCTTTACCTCAAACTCTTCTGCAGATTGGACCTGTACTGGCGCTGGTGGCAGATCTCTCCTAAGATTTGGTGGGCTTCGTTTGATCAAGGATACATGAAAGGTGGGATGAATCTTCATGGACTTAGGAAGAGCCAACCTGACACTGACTGGATTCACCATCCTAACCACTGGAAAAGGACCCACAAATCTAGGCTGAAATTTTCTATTTCCAACCAACCGCATATGGCGGGTGGAAACCCAAACCAAATCCCCTGCCAAAAAGGTAGGGGCCTCCCTGCGCTTCTTATCGGCCTGTCTTTTGTAATCTGCTTTTGCTTTGGAGAGATTTAGTGAAGCAGACTGATAGGTTTTCTGTAGATTCTGAATCACCTCTTCAGCAGCAGGGACCTCAACCTCCGATTTACCCACTAGCATATTTGGATGTCTACCTGAATTGAGGAAGAAAGGAGAATAACCAGTAGCTGAATGAACTGAGTTGTTGTAGGCAAACTCCGCAGTGCTCAATAGCGAGGGCCATTCTCCCTCCTGTTCCATCAAATACATGCAGAGATACTGCTCTAGGTCCTGGTTTACTCTTTCCGTCTGTCCATCCGTTTCCGGATGAAAACGGGTCGACAGACGGGAATCTACTCCTAAACCCTTTAAAAAGGACCTCCAGAAACGGGAAACAAACTGTGAACCCCGGTCTGAGATTACAATCTTTGGAACCCCATGCAATCTGACTATGTGTTGGAAAAATAATGTAGCCAATTGAGGAGCTGTGGGCAACCCTTTCAATGGAATGAAATGGCTCATCTTTGAGAACTGGTCCACCACCACCCAGATGACCGAGAATCCCTGACTCGAGGGTAAATCCACAATGAAGTCCATAGAGATAGTATGCCAGGGGGATGGGGCTACTGGCAAGGGCTGAAGCAAACCCTGGGGGGACTGTCTAGAACTCTTGCCCTTAAGACACTGCTCACAAGTAGCGACGTTCTGTCTCACCTGCGCTTCCATCCCTGGCCAGAAAAAGGTCCTCTTCACCAGTTCTAAAGTCTTCACTGCACCTTTATGACCTGCCAATGGGTGCTCATGAAACTGCCGAAGGATTTGGTTCTGTAACTCTTCACTAGGAATAAACAACTTCCCTTGAAAGTAAGGTTTCCCATCCTTGACTTTGCGATCTGTGCCTTCCATTTCCCAATTTGAGAATTCACTTCCTTGAAATACTTCTCTGACTCGATTTTCCAAGTCATCCTCTACAACTGTGGCAACAATCTTTTCCTGCGGAATGATAACATTTTCTTCAACCTTTTCGGAATCATCTCCAAGACTGAGACGAGAAAGGGCATCTGCCTTCCCATTGGCAGATCCAGGCTTGCATTTGCCCCCTCTTCGTCCTCTTCTTCTGCCTTGACTACGCAGGTAGTGCATGCTATGTCCCCTACAATTCCTTTGGCCCCGGCAGAAAGATTTCAGGGGGATCCGCATAAAGCTCAGATCTTTTTGACTCAATGTTCTTTGCATTTTCTTTGTAAACCGATTTTGTTTAAAGAAGACCAGTCCAAGGTGGCGTTCGTGCTGTCTTACCTCAGTGGAGATGCAGCTGCTTGGTCCCTGCCTTTGGTATCCTCTAATGATCCAGTCTTGTATAAGTTTGAAGATTTTAAAGCCGAATTCCTGCGCATCTTTGACCATCGTACTGTGTCCCAAACCACAGACAATGAGTTGCTGGACTTAAAACAAGGAAACAAGGAATTGGTGGCATATCTGGCACAGTTTAACAAGTTAATAGTGGAGACTAACTGGCCTGCGGAAAAGAGAGCGGCTATTTTTTATCGTGGACTCAAGGATGAGCTAAAGGATGGTCTGGCTCAAATTCCGAAGAGACCAACCGAAGTGTCAGCATTGATTGATCTGGTCCTGCAAATTGATCAACGGCTGTCTGAGCGTCGGAGTGAGAGGCGAACGGACATCAAACCTATTCCGCCTCGATTTGATCGAGTTCGCTCAGATCCCCCAAAGAACAGTGATGGGAATTCCAGTGAGGAGCCTATGCAAATTGGAACTGTCAGAGCTGTATTAACTAAATTGGACTTGAGGGGAGCTTATCATCTGGTGCGGATGGCAGAAGGTGAGGAGTGGAAGACAGCATTCCGAACTCGGCTGGGGTTGTTTGAATATCAAGTAATGCCCTTTGGCCTCTGTAACGCCCCAGCCGCTTTTCAACATTTTGTGAATGATGTACTTCGTGAATGTTTAGATCGTTTCGCTGTTGTTTATATTGACGACATCCTCATCTTTTCAAAGAATCTCAAGGAACATGTCCATCATGTGCAAATCATTTTGGAGCGATTGCTGAAGTATCAATTGTATGTCAAACTGGAGAAATGTGTTTTTCACACTTCAGAAGTGGAATTTTTGGGGTTTATTCTCTCCCCAAAGGGTGTCTTTATGGATGATACCAAATTACAGGCAATAAAATCCTGGCCTGCTCCAAGATCTGTCAAGGAGATACAAAGTTTTTTGGGATTTGCCAATTTTTATCGGCGGTTCATTCAGAACTTTTCAGAGAAAGTAAGTCCAATCACCCGCTTGTTGAAAAAAAAATGAGCGATTCATTTGGAGTAAAGAGTCTGAAGAAGCCTTCCAATTGTTGAAAAATGCTTTTGTTTCTGCACCTGTTTTGCAGCATCCAGACTTAAGTGAACCTTTCTTTGTGGAAGCGGATGCTTCTAATTTCTGCAGATAGTTCGTATATCACTGGGAAAATTCCTCTTACCGCGTCACAGAAGAATAGCTGTGTTCAAACCTGGCCCGCTGTATGCTGAACCGCTGTCAGCATAAACTCCTCAGCGCTGCTCAAAAGGCTCTCTCCACAGGAAGAAAAGCGACACTGATGCTGGAAGGAAAGCGGGACCTGAATTAGCTGAGCGGGGAGATAACTGGGGCTTCTGGGAATGAGGACTGTAGTTTCCTCACAAACTAACGGGAAATTTCTATGAAAGTTCAAACGCGTAACAGTAAACACCTCCGTACGCTCTAATTCTTCAGTTGAAGTGCGCCGCGTATAGAACGCGAGCGCACGAAATGGCCGACCAGGATTGGAACTAGAACGCTAACATCTTCCTAGAATGGAACCACCAGGAAGAGCATCAAGTCGACCAAGTAGATGCCAAACGCTGTCTCCAACTCCATAAGGAGAGTGGCGACGAACGCATAGAACAGACTTTGAGGGTAGGACCAGGAGCCTGACTATCTGAACTACGCTGGAATCTGACAGCACCGCGCTAAGACCTCTGCATCCACACGTGCGGCACCATGGTCAATTCGTATAGACTGCCAGAGTTGTGGGCTACTGGCCAGTGCAGATGTAATTGTCAGTCAGTCGGACCGCCAAACTTGTGTAGTAACGATTCAAAAAGGGGGTGGTGATGAACAGAGTGTCTGAATTAAGCAGACCACTCTTACCCAGTCAAGAGATCAGGGCTTGATCCACACCGTTTTTTAGCTCACTGCATCACCCCAGTTCAGAACCTGGCTATATGCAAATTAGTCTGACCCAGTGCCTCATGGGAACAGCGCAGACCAAACTACCAAGCCAATTCTTCACCGGAAAGGAGACAAGCTTCCGGGGACCGGTTTTCTGGCATTTCAGCCGTCGTCGGCCCGGCTTGCTTGAATCCTGGTGGTGCAGTGAGCAAGGGACTCATGTCTGAGTATACCCTGCCACACTTGTGGTGGACAAAAACGATTCAAAAAGGGGGTGGTGATGAACAGAGTGTCTGAATTAAGCAGACCACCCTTACCCAGTCAAGAGATCAGGGCCAGGGACAGACTAATTTGCATATAGCCAGGTTCTGAGCTGGGATGGTGCAGTGAGCTAAAAAACGGTGATGGATTGAGCCCTGATCTTTGGACTGGGTAGGAGTGTTCTGCTTAATTCAGATACTCTGTCCATCACCACCCCCTTTTCTGAATCATTTTGTCCACCATAAGCGTGGAAGGGTATACTCAGATGTGAGTCCCTTGCTCACTGCACCATCAGGATTCAAGCAAGCCGGGCCGAAGACGCCTGAAATGCCAGAAACCGGTCCCCGGAAGCTTGTTTCCTTCCCAGTATAAGAATTGGCTTGGTAGTTTGGTTTGTCCTGTTCCCATGATGCACTGGGCCAGGGACAGACTAATTTGCATATAGCCAGGTTCTGAGCTGGGATGGTGCAGTGAGCTAAAAAACGGTGATGGATCAAGCTCTGATCTTTGGACTGGGTAGGAGTGTTCGGCTTAATTCAGATACTCTGTCCATCACCACCCCCTTTTCTGAATCATTTTGTCCACCATAAGCGTGGAAGGGTATACTCAGATGTGAGTCCCTTGCTCATGCACCATCAGGATTCAAGCAAGCCGGGCCGAAGACGGCTGAAATGCCAGAAACTGGTCCCCGGAAGCTTGTTTCCTTCTCAGTATAAGAATTGGCTTGGTAGTTTGGTTTGCCCTGTTCCCATGATGCACTGGGCCAGGGACAGACTAATTTGCATATAGCCAGGTTCTGAGCTGGGATGGTGCAGTGAGCTAAAAAACGGTGATCGATCAAGCCCTGATCTTTGGACTGGGTAGGAGTGTTCTGCTTAATTCAGATACTCTGTCCATCACCACCCCATTTTCTGAATCATTTTGTCCACCATAAGCGTGGAAGGGTATACTCAGATGTGAGTCCCTTGCTCACTGCACCATCAGGATTGAAGCAAGCCGGGCCAAAGACGGCTGAAATGCCAGAAACCGGTCCCCGGAAGCTTGTTTCCTTCCCAGTAGAAGAATTGGCTTGGTAGTTTGGTTTGCCCTGTTCCCATGATGCACTGGGCCAGGGACAGACTAATTTGCATATAGCCAAGTTCTGAGCTGGGATGGTGCAGTGAGCTAAAAAACGGTGATGGATCAAGCCCTGATCTTTGGACTGGGTAGGAGTGTTCTGATTAATTCAGATACTCTGTCCATCACCACCCTCTTTTCTGAATCAAACTCGTGTAGTAAGGCATGTAATGTTCCGACTGAAGAGAGATCAAAGTTTTGTCTAGTAGGAGTTTAGACTCATCCTAAAGTAGCACAGAGGGTTAATATGCCTGCTGCAAAAAAATTGTACCATGTAGATCATAGAACTGTATTTGATGTAGATAGCTCAGTGGGTTACTGCTTTTGTCATATACATCCTTTTGTTACTGTATATGTATGTATATATATATATATATATATATATATATATATATATATATATTCACTGAAAAAACCATAGGTTTCACACCAGTTATAGTTAGGAATTAGCATTTAAAAAACCTATTAAATTCACTGAAAAAACCATAGGTTTCACACCAGTTATAGTTAGCTGGAAATTTTACTGATATAAAACCATTGAAATTCCCACGTTATAGTTAGATGGACTCACTATAACTTGCGCGTGCAATGCACTGCTGATGACATCACATATTACATCACTCATGACATGGTCAGTGACATCACTCATGACATCACTGATGACACCATCCAGTGAATGTGTGTCTTTCTGAAAAATAAATATATTTTATATATGTATATGTAAAAGTTGATGGAAGAATAAATGTTTAAATAAGTGTCTAAATGGATGGTTTTTAAAAATTGATTGGTTAACTGGCTTAATAAGACATCATCAGCAGTGCATTGCACGCGCAAGTTATAGTGAGTCCATCTAACTATAACGTGGGAATTTCAATGGTTTTATATCAGTAAAATTTCCAGCTAACTATAACTGGTGTGAAACCTATGGTTTTTTCAGTGAATTTAATAGGTTTTTTAAATGCTAATTCCTAACTATAACTGGTGTGAAACCTATGGTTTTTTCAGTGAATTTCATAGGTTTTTTAAATGCTAATTCCTTTGTATATCGAGTTTCTAACCTTTTTTTTTTTTTTACAATTTGCTGTTTTTTTTTAAAGTATTCATGTTTTTTTTATATAATTTTTTTCTTTTGCGCTCTGGGTGCGCGCTCCGGGAAGCTTTCAGCTAAGCTCTCCGGTAAGCTTTTCCGTGAGCTCATCTGAAAGCGCACCCAGAGCGCAACTGTCGTTCGTGAAAAAAAATATGAATGAAAAGTTAATAATAATGCAAAACATTTCGTACCATACAAATAAAATTAGTTTTTTTTAATAAGGAAAATGATTATGCATTTCTATAAAAGATTGATGACGTCACTTCGGCGCGCAACGTAAGTGCCCTCGGAAGCGCCTACGTTCGCGGCGCATAAACGCACGCAAAAGCGCCTACGATCGCGCCACGTTTGCGCCCCGGAAGCGCCTACGATCGCGCTGCGTAAACGCACCGGAAGTGCTCCGGAGCGCGCAGCGTAAACGCGTCGGGTCATGTGACCCTAAAATAACACTTTTCATTGGTTGCTAACAGTTTTTTTTTACAATGAATGAAATCCCCACCCATTTCCTTCACTTCTTCTTTCACTTTTGTGACTGAAAGACCTGCCTTTTTTGCTGTTCCATATTCCTTGATTAATCATGGCTGCCAGACCATCCAGCAGTGAAGATGACTCCAATGATTTCATTGATGAAGAGCCTCCTCAGCCGAAGGTCAAAGAACATTTCATCTGGAAATTTTTTAAGTTTCCAGCAGACCAGAAGAAGGTGAATGCACCAAAAGTAGAGTGCAGGATCTGCAAACAGGTCCTGTCACGGGGTAACCCCCCAAAAAAATACTCTTTTGGCAACTTCACCATGATTCGCCATGTGGAGAGGAGGCACCCCCAGAATTTTGCCCGGGAAAGTGTCAGGGCTCTGGCACAAGAGGTTCCCAGAGATGGGGCCTCTACATCAACAGGAGGAGCAACTTCTTCTGGGAGAGAACAATCGCAGGAGCAGGTAGCAAACATACAACCTGCATTTAACCATGGGGTCGTCAAATGCAGATACTGCAATCAACTCCTCACCTATGGGGAGCAAAGTGTCCTGCTCATGGTTCGAGCATTGGAGAACCATCGCTGCCCTTCCCACCCCTAATTTTTTTCTTTTCTTTTTGCTCCTGTTGAGCAGTTTCCATTCCCTGTTTTTGTTCCTGTTCAGTTAAAAGAAGAAAACCAAAAGTTCTTTTCAGAACTACCTCCAATTCTCATCAAAGAGCTATATTCTTAAAAAAATGAAGAGTAAGTGAAATATAGTGCATTGATAATTGAAAGGAGAATGAGTAAGAAAGAACAGAAAGGTATGAGAGGTGAAAGGAAGTGAAGTAGGAGGAATGAAAGAAGGTGAGTGTTAGAAAAGAAAGTTATGACACAGTGAATAAACTGGAGGCCTCATTTCTGAAAAGTGACGCATCGCTACGTGAAAACAGCGATGCGTCACTTTTCTGGACGTACTCCTTATGACATTCCAGATATGTCATATTTAATATATGACTAATCAATTCGCAAGGAGTTACAGATATGTCAGTATTTCTGACGTATCTGTAAACACAAAAGTAACGCATTGCAGGAGTGCGTCACAAAAGTGATGCAACTCCAGTAATGTGTCCTTTCACATGGAAAAAGCACCATGTGAAAGGTTTGCTGTGAAGCAGGCGCAAGATTTTGGCGCAACAGCATCCTAAAAGTGACGCACTGCGTCATTATTACCAAGCTTTTTGCAAGGAACACCCCCTCTGCATGCATTATACCTGACACTATTTTTTAAAAAGTGACGCATCTAGGTACATGGGTCACTTTTTAAAACTCTGCGCCACATTATATCTGCATCAGGTATAATGTATGCAGAGGGGGCAATCCCTCGCAAAAAGCTTGGTAATAACGACGTACTGAAATCTATGAGATTTCTCTGCGTCACTTTTAGGATGCTGTTGCGTCAAAATCTTGCGCCTGCCTCGCGTCACTTTCATGTTTACAGATATGTGAGAAATACTGACGTATCTGTAACTCCTTGCAACATGATTCATCATACATTAAATATGACACATCTGGAATGTCATAAGGACTGTGGACAGAAAAGTGACGCATCACACCAGCAGTGTAATAAAATGTGCCTCGTTGCACTATATTTAAAGGATGCAACAGCATCCTAAAAGTGACGCAGTGAAATCTCAAACATTTCACTGCGTCGCTATTACAAAGCTTTTTGTGGGGGAACACCCCCTCTGCATGCATTATACCTCACGCAGATATAATGTGGCGCTTGATTTTAAAAAGTGACCCATCTACCTAGATACGTCACTTTTTAAATATAACGCAACGAGGCACATTTTTTTACACCACTGGTGCGATGCGTCACTTTTCTGTGCGCACTCCTTATGACATTCCAAGTAACGCATTGCTGGAGTGCGTCACAAAAGTGACGCAACTCCAGTAATGCGTCCTTTCAAATGGGGAAAGCAGCATGTGAAAGGTCTTGCCTCAGTCTAACACCTGCTGTAAAGCAGGCACAAGATTTTGACGCAACAGCATCCTAAAAGTGACGCAGTGAAATCTCAAAGATTTCACTGCGTCGCTATTACAAAGCTTTTTGCGGGAGAACACCCCCTCTGCATGCATTATACCTGACGCTATTTTTAAAAAGTGACGCATCTAGGTACATGGGTCACTTTTTAAAACTCTGCGCCACATTATATCTGCGTCAGGTATAATGTATGCAAAGGGGGCATTCCCCCGCAAAAAGCTTGGTAATAACGACGTACTGAAATCTATAAGATTTCTCTGCGTCACTTTTAGGATGCTGTTGCGTCAAAATCTTGCACCTGCCTCGCATCACTTTTATGTTTACAGATATGTCAGAAATACTGACGTATCTGTAACTCCTTGCAACATGATTCGTCATACATTAAATATGACACATCTGGAATGTCATAAGGAGTGCGCACAGAAAAGTGACGCATAACACCAGCAGTGTAATAAAATGTGCCTCGTTGCACTATATTTAAAAAGTGACGCATCTAGATAGATGCGTCACTTTTTAAATATTGCATAACAATGCGCATTTTTTTACACCGCTGGTGCGTCACAAAAATTGACGCACAGGAGGCGCAAAACTAACAGCGCAAGGCCTTCATAAATATGGTCCTGGATTTTCCCCGTGCTTCGCCGGTGCGCGTACCATGCGCTTCCCCCGCGCAAAACGAAAAAAAAAATTTAATGCCCTGCAGGACCCTATTTTAGTCCCTACATCAAACCTAGGGGGTCAGAGGGGGTCTACTCTTCCCCCTTATGGTCATTTGCCCCTTTTTTTTTCAAACCCCTTGTGTCTCGATTTTACCGAGACACAAGATGGCGGCCGCTCCAGACTGTTTAGAATGTTTACAGACACCCAAGAGCCAATCAGCTTTCTGCGCGCAAGTCGCGTGTCGCGCCAGGAGCGCACTCAAGTGCGCGCACCGGAGAGCGCCTATAGATATATATATTTTTTTGAACCTAAATTACTCAAAATCCACTGGAGCACATATCTTGAGACATAGCAAAGGCACATCGGGCTACCAGTCCCTACAATTTTGCCAAGTTTGGTGTAAATCCATTCAGCCGTTCGGGCTAAAAGTGAAATCGACCGCCCTATGGAAATTAACATGGGGAAAATGCGTTTTGGGACCCCCTTTTATCTCGGCCCCCGCTTGACGTATCCCCCCCAAACTTTCAGGGAAGGACCGGAGCTCGACGAGGCCATTTTCAGGAACTTTTCAGGCAGATTCGTCAACCGGTGCCAAAGTTATTCCAAATAGAATTTTGAGATTTAACATTGAAAAAAATCCTAACTATAACTACCTACTGGCGACCGCCAGTAGGTAATATATATATATATATATATATATATATATATATATATATATATATATATATATATATATATATTACCTACTGGCAGTTGCCAGTAGGTAGTTATAGTTAGGACATAGTTACCATAGGGAAATCACGAAATTCTATTCCTAATAACTTTTGCGCTGATTGACGAATCTTCCCAAAATTTTCGAAACTCATGGGGTGCTCCGGTCCGCTCCTATCTTAAAAGTTTTGGGGTGTTTCGGTAAGCGGGGGTGAGGAAAAAGAGGGGTCCCAAAACTTATTTTCCCCCTGCAATTTTCCATAGGAAACTTTAGACACAGCTATAGCCCAAACTCCTGAACGGAATTACACCAAATTTGGCAAAAAAGTAGCCCTTGTTTCAGAAAGAGCCATTTTTGTTAAATGGTGTAAATCTGTTCAGTAGTTGCTGAGAAAATTTAAAATAAAAAAATATCGATATCTAGTGGCGCGTAGGACCTGCGCATCCTGCAGATTAGGATCCGCGCACCCTGCTGATCACGAGCTGCATTTTTAATGGCTTTCTACACTCCAAATCAGGAACTGTTGGCAGCCATCTTGTGCCTCGGGAGAACTGAGGCACAAGAAAACAGTAAAAGGAAGGCGCAAAACAATAAAAGGGGGCAGCGTTGAAACACCCGGACCTTGTAGGCCTCCTTAGGGGCTCGCAGAATGATCCCCAGCGACCAAAAAAACCCTTTTTTGTTTTTTACAAACGCTGATACGCGCGCAGGTCACGCGGATACAGCTGCAAAAATAAAACAAAATGTAGAACGGACTCCCACACTTTGTTTTAATAAAGCCCCCGGGTGGGCCAGGTCCTGGAGGCAGAAAATAAAATGTGTGGGGGGGCCACAATCCCTCCACACTGCCACGGGGTTTTGAATAAAGATTTGCAGGGGGCACACGGCTCACCCACAGCCCCGGGGACCGCCACCCCCGGCACTTTGATTTTTACGGTAGGGACATCTCCCGCCCTAACGTAGCAAACTCTGCTTTGGATTTTGGAAGAGAGAGAATCCAAAGCAGATTTCTTTTCCACTCGGGGAGCTGCATGTTAGCAGCTCCCAATGTGGAAAAGCAATGCTGGCTCCTGGAGGATGCGGGTAACCGGCGGAACCGTGGGGATATTGGGGCTCCCCCCACGGTCTCCATCATAGTGTATAGGCCCCAGGAGATGGGGTCCTCGGGGCGAATAGAAATTAGTGGTTTGGAGCCAGTTTTTTTAATGGAAAAATTTGGAGTTGCGACCCCAGTGCGCCGCTCAGCGCGCCCCCCTTATTTGAAAGCGCTGGATGCGGGAATCCCAGCGCGGCCCCCTGGTGTGAATGCGCTGGATGCGCGACTCACAGCGCGGCCCCCTGGTGTGAACGCGCTGGGTGCATGACTCCAAAATGCACTGGGTGTGTGACTAAGAGCAAACAAATTTAATATTTTTGTAATATAAATCTAGGTTTTATGTTTGGATCTTGGGTGGCTCTAAAAAGAGCCCTTGTGTTTATTGGGTGATTTTGATAACTACAGTTAAGTGCCTATACAGTCTAAAGTTGTTGAGAAAGACTCTGTTACACTCATCTGTGAAATGTAAACCATCTCTCCTGTAGATGCCATCCATATTAAAATGCAGATTGTTGTTGTAAATGGACCCGATCCTATAATCACTGAGATAAGCAGAAACAGCTTTATTGACATGTTTCCTAGCTTTCTCAATCAGTGGACAAAATTGATTGGACCAGTTCCATTTCTGTCTTTGGCATATGTTAGAGTTGACAAAGGCAGTTTGGGGGGAAAGTAACATAAATTCTGCAAAGGTGTCCTTCATTAGCATTTCCCGACCTACCCCAGTCATAGTGCTTAGGTCATTGCCACTACAGTCCACAATTATGAGGTCAGGGTGTTGGAAATGCAAAAAGGATTTAACCGATGGCATCAATTAGTGCCACTTTAGTCCTCTCTGTCCAATCCATTTAATGTCTACATTTTACAAATGTAGGTCTTTGTCAATACCTCTGCTTTCAGCATACCTTTTGCTTCAGTAAATATAGCTTTACTCCACAATCCACACTCTAAGCATCTTGAAGGGAAGTCTGGATGCACTCAGAAGATGTCTGTAGCTGAATAGGCAGTTTGTAAAATAAGATCTTTCTAAAATGGTGGATAAGATGCAGTTTTAATATAAGAAGAGACATGATTGGCTGATTGAAAACATTATAGACTGAAACATAGGGTGCATGTTTCTGTGTTTAACCCCTTCAGTGCTGCGCAAATTCCGCTGCGGTGCTGAAGGTTCTAAAGAACCAATGGAACCATGACGGAACGGTTCCATCATAAGCACAGGCCAACCGACGCTCATGACGGAACCGTTCGGTCATGAGCATGGAATGGGTTAAAAAGCATGTTTCTTATTGGTTACTAAAAACTGTTTGAAAGGTACATTAAATAAGTTAAGCTTGTACTTTGGAAAGTCAAGCACACTTGCTGTTTGAATTTGCAAAATTGTGTGCTGATCTTGTGACCTTTGTGCTCAGTTGAGTGTTCCATGAACTGTTACTATGGTAACAGACATTAAGCAAAATGGGGGTAGGGTTGGAAGTTATGTGTGGCATTAAAATGTGTATTTCTAATAATATTACAGTAATATATTATTGCAGTGAGACTTCCTAAGTCACTGGTATAGTTAAAAGTAGTGTGTTATGGAAAAAACACTGTAAAACTATTTGTCATATACATTTAAAGTCTCGTCTGGATCCGCGGTTCCATCGCTGATGGTGCACGGACCAGGCGTGCCTCCAAAAAATTCCAGAAGCAATTTTGATTCAGTTAGAGGTCAGTTGGCCAGGGTTCATATGTGTAACCAATAGAAATGTGTCTTAGAATTTAAATTAACCTGGGAAGCAATGTGATTCCATATTTACATGTATATGTGTGCAGAATGAGAGGGAAACTTTGCCATTTTTTGGTTTTGCTAAGAGCAGTGCTCTACATTCATGGTGTGCATAAGAAAATCTGGTGTGTGATTCAGATACTTCATAATCTACAAATCAATTTGAAAGGTGAATTATTAATTTGTGAGGTGTTTTATATGGTGCCTTTGTTTTTAATCATAAAATGTAATTCATAACATTTGGAGTTACTGATATATTTTCTACTGAAGAAATATTTATTACCGTTTTTGGTAATGTGTTTTAATGTTGTTGAATATACACTTTGTATACTATTATGTGTATTTTGCAATAGGGATTGCTGATTATGACTGATTGTTTTATTGTGTGCATATGTACATTGGTATTATAGTGCATAATTTTAGGTCTTGATTTTCAATTGGAAATGTATAAGTTGAGTTATTTATTAGTGATGAGAGTAGTTTTTATAAGTATCTACAGAGGTATAGTTAAAATATGCGACATAATTTGTGGTGTTTGGTTTCAAATTGCAGCTTGTATTTTGAATTAATGTGGTGTAGATAGAGGTCTTTTTAGACATACTCATTTATGTTTTTCAGTGATATGGTGAGAGTTATAGTAGAGAAATGTGAAAGGTTTCTGATTTGTATTTGGCTACATGTTACATAAAAAGGTAGTTGTGGAAATATAATGTAGCAGTAGAAATTCATGGAATAGTTTTATTCTATAAAGAGTTTGCTTGCTGAGAAGTTATTGCCTTGTTACTAGTGAAACACTCCTCCAATCACCCGTTGAGTACCATATACTAATTCATTCAGTGTAGTAATACCTATGTACTTAAAAATTGTCTATGCACTGTGTTTGTGTACAGTCAAATGTGCACAATGTATGCACTTCCCTAACCATTTGCAGACTACTGGGCCAGTGTTGCAAAACTGTAGGGAATAGTCATGCTTGTCTGGAATCACACTGTGAGTCTGTGCTCATGCCTAAAATAATCCTATCAGAAGCATGTCCTTATTTAATCTCTCTGCTGACACATAAACACTTATAAACGTATCCTGTTGTCAACTACTAGCAGTCTGAGAGCCCAGTCACTGTCTACGCACTTGGAAAATGAGTCAGGCATTCAGACAAGCAGTGGTACAGTCAAATGTGCACAATGTATGCAGTCCTCTAACCCCTTGCAGACTACTGAGACAGACTTGCGAAAGTACAGGGAATAGTCATGTTTGTCTGGAATCCCAGTGTGAGCCTGTGTCCACTCCTACAATCATCCTGACAGAAGCATGTCTTATTTAATCACTCTGCTGAAACTTAAGCACTTAGAATGTTATCCTGCTGTCAACTACTACCAGCCTGAGTACTAAGTCATTGTCCATGCACTTGGAGAATGAGTTAGGCATTCAGACAAGCAGTGGTACAGTCAAAAGTGCACAATGTATGCAGTTGCCTAATCCCTTGCAGACTATTGAGTTAGTCCTGCAGAAATTCAGGGAATAGTCATGCTTGTCTGAAATCACACAGTGAGTCTGTGTCCACTCCTACAATCAACCTGACAGAAGCATGTCCTTATTTAATCATTCTGCTGAAACCTAAGCGCTTATAAAGTTATTCTGCTGTCAACTACTCGCAGTCAGAGAACTCAGTCACTGTCTATGCACTTGGAGAATGAGTTAGGCATTCAGACATGCAGTGGTACAGTCAAATGTGCATAATGTATGAGGTCCCCTAATCCCATGCAGACTACTGAGACAGTCCTGCAAAAGTCTAGGGAATAGTCATACTTGTCTGGAATCACACTGTGAGTCTGTGTGCACTGCTACAATCATCCTGACAGAAGCATGTCCTTATTTAATCACTCTGCTGAAATGTAAGCGCTTATAAAGGTATCTTATTGTGAACTACTAGCAGTCTGAGAACTCAGTCACTGTCTATGCACTTGGAGAATGAGTGGGGCATTCACACAAGCAGTGGTATAGTCAAATGTGCACAATATATGCGGTCCCCTAATCCCTTGCAGACTACTGAGTCAGTCCTGTAAAAATCCAGGGAATAGTCATGCCTGTCTGGAATCAAACTGTGAGTCTGTGTCCACTCCTGCAATCAACCTGACAGAAGCATGTCTTTATTTAATCACTCTGCTGAAACTTAAGCACTTATAAAGTTATACTGCTGTCAACTACTAGCAGTCTGAGAACTCAGTTACTGTCTATGCACTTGGAGAATGAGAGAGGCATTTAGAGGAGCAGTGGTACAGTCAAATGTGCACAATGCATGGTCCTCTAACCCATTGCAGACTACTGAGACAATCCTGCACCAGCACGTATATGACGTCACGATGGGCCCACCACCGTGCAATCGTTGCCTACCATAATGCGCATGTGTCGCGAATGAACGGGGGCAGGAGTCGCGGACCGGTCGCATACCAATCGCCCACATCACGTAATGTTAAATGTATATGTTGTAACGGAAAAAACTCGCAGCTGTCACACACCATAAGCGGATCCTTCACGACTTTTCTAATATGGTGGCTTAAAGTCTCGCACCCATCGTGATGGGTATTTTTTGGATGCGCAACGCCCAAAAAAAACTTGAAAAAATAATAATGAACAAAATAATATATATATATTAAAGTAAAAAAATAAAAAAAAAACATTAAACAATGTTTCAGTTAGAATTGTTTTTAACATTTTTTTGCAATTTTCATAAGAAATATGTAATGTTATTTAATGAATAAAGTATTTCAAAATAAACAGTTAAAAAACTGTAGCAAATCAGTGTAAAAAATAGATATAACTGCTATTACACTCCAAAATAAGAATTTAAAAACCCTTTGAAATTCACTGAAAAAAACATAGATTTTAGAGACGTTATAGTTAGGAATTAGCATTTAAAAAAACCTTAGAAATTCACTGAAAAAAACATAGGTTTCAGGTTTGTTATAGTTAGCTGGACATTTCACTTGTACAAAACCATAGAAATTCCTCTATTATAGTTAGTCTTGCTAACGATAACTTTTGCGCCCACAATACACTGCTGATGATGTCACATATTATATCATTTATGACATGGTCAGTGACATCACTGAAGACATCACTGATGACATCTCAAATGACATCACGGATGACATCACTGATGACATCATTCACGTGACAATCTGATACACCTCATCACACACTAGTATAACGTTTGATCACTCACCGTAAAATACAAAGTACCATATTTGAAACTATTGACACACACATACCACTTACTACATACACACTCACTGATAAGTCTACTCAAACAACTGCCCATTCACCCACATATTCACTTATACATGCAGTTACTGATTGATAGAACACTATCAAATGCACTAATACACATATCTAAACATTGACATATCAGCAGTCATCATAGTTAGTTATGCAGTGATCCTAGTCACTCATGAAAAAAATCAATTACATTTACATTTACTCACCTATACAATTATACACACAACACCTCATTTATACATACAGATAGTAACTCATAGTTACTATGTTAAGAAAACACTATTTCAATTATACACTCATTTATACAGTTACTCTCACAATCACTGATTCTAATGTATATCCAATGTGTACACCAACTCTCACATACAATGCATTTTATTTTTCTACTTTGTTGGAGATGTACCACTGAGACATATATTCGCTGACCAACACACAAATAAATACACTCAGACACCCAAAGAACGGTTTACATAAACACTCTTAAACCCATGCACCTAATCAATCAACCACTCACACTTCTATGCATAGAGGTACAACCCCCCACCCAATCACAGATACACTCAGTCTCCCATACAAATACTCAGCCAACTAATCAATAACTAAAATAGACACTCATGTAGTTAGCAACCAACTGATGCAGCAGATTATACAATAACAGAGACAGTAATGTACACATTCACATAGATTGGTTAGTAATCCATGTATTTAGTAAGACACTTTTAATTACTCACTTAAACAGACAGTCAGACAGCTACTAAATCCTACATCCAGACAGTTATATATCCACTCAATCTTCAATACAGATTGGTATATATGTAATACATATTTAAATTTCAAACCAAACCACATTCACTGGATGATGTCATCAGTGATGGCATCAGTGATGTCATTTGAGATGTCATCAGTGATGTCACTGACCTTGTCATGAATAATGTAATATGTGACATCATCAGCAGTGCATTGTGGGCACGTGAGTTATAGTTAGCAGAACTAACTATAACAGAGGAATTTCTATGGTTTTGTATGAGTGAAATGTCCAGCTAACTATAACACCCCTGAAACCTACGGTTTTTTCAGTATATATATATATATATATATATATATATATATATATATATATATATATATATATATATATATATATATATATATATATATATATAAAAACATTGACCTATGAACTGTCATACTGTCATCAAAGAGCTGCAGCAAACTTCATCATATAGTTTAGAATGTTCTGTTTTTTCCTCAGTCTTTTATTATACTAATTTTGCTAAAAAGGGTTAGCCTAGGTTGAAAGACCTTTTTAATAAAGCCAACCCCAATCACAGAGGTACATTTTAAATCCTGAGTCTGTGCTTCTCTAGACCAAACACTCTTAAATTTACTACCTGCTAGTATGGATGGCATGTGATCCCAAAACCTTGCATTCCTTATTCTATTTAACATTTCCTATAGACGGATTTACACACCTATGATTCATTGTCTCTGTATGATGCACATGCGATGTAAAGTGCTCTGACACCCTACACTGGTATGAATAGCGCTGCAATACAAATCAAATGCATGTGAGAGAAGAGCTATAGAGAGGTGAGGGGTAATTTTGGAGGGTGCTGGTGAAAGAATCCATGGAAAAGGAGGTCATACAAAGATTGTGGCACCAGGCACCACCATCACTAAAGCCAGCCCTGCATACCCAACTATGCTCTGTGATTTGAAGTGTCCAGTTATGGGAGTCAGAGCCCCCTGTATTTTATTATTACAAAAGAATGACAATATCAAAAGTGGCTTTGTCTGTAAAATACAGTGTGAGCCGCATGAGCGGAAAACGACCTCAAAGAGCAGCAGTCAGCAGCTTTGAGGGTCATGCAATATAACACTTGAAAAATGAGCAAAATTCAAGTCAGCTGGTGATGTATTGCTCTTTCTCCCCCGTGCCTTTGAAACAGGTTACAAAATGGAGGCTCTACCTATAAAAAAGCAGCTGGTTGTTACGGGCAAGTGGGTACACATTTCATTTGATGGTCCCCCGACACAGGGGCGTCAGGCTCAGCTCGGCAGGAGTGATCGCGAGCCGTCGCGGCTTCTCACAGTTCTCTGCAGGCCTTCTAGCTCTGGCACACTTTTACAAATCCCTGCAGATTCGTGAGATATAGAAGAGACAGGCAGCTGCAGCCCACAGAGAGCAGGGTTTTAAGCAAATACTAAAACATTTAATAGTTTTTTAGGACTTTCCGCACTTTTTAAACATATTGCAAACTGCTCAGCGTGGAATGGAATTGTGCGCAGCGGTTTGGCGTCAGGTTTGAAAGCCGCATTACTTACAGGCGTGGTAGGTGCAATACATTACTGGACTTTTAGTCCTCTTACTGTTTATAAGACACATATTGTTTAATTGTTTGTAGCCACATACTGTTTATTTCATTAAAGTATATATATATATTTCTTTTACCTTATGTTGCATGTATCTGACACAGCTTTCAATTGTTTGTCACACTGCATCATAATTTATGCAACCAATTCTGGGCTTTGACAACTCAGGGCCTCATTTATGAAAAGTGTTTCACCACTGCATGAAAACAGCGATGCAACACTTTTCAGTGTGCCCTCCTTGCTACACCATAGATGCGCTGTATTTACTGTGCGGTGCTCCATGTCGCAAGGATTTACAGATACGTCAGTATTCCTGATGTATCTGTGGGCGCAAAAGTGGCGCATTGCTGGGATGTATCTAAACACAGACACAACTCCAGCAATGGGTCATTTCACATGGGGCAAATTCAATGTGAAAGGCCTGACACAGTCCTAGAAGTATTGCAGATAAAACTTATAGATTTCACTGATCTTATAGATTTAACTGCAACACTTCTACTAGTCTTTTCTGTTGTGGAACGTCCACCCTACATACATTATACCTGACGCAAGTATAATGTAGCACAGGGCTTTTCAAGTGATGCATCTGCTTAGATGCGTCATTTTGTAAATATGGCGCAATGTGGTACATTTATTTCGCCGCCGCAGTGTTACGAAAGGTGACGCAACGGCAGCGCAAAGAGCTCATATATAAGCCCCTCAATATTTAGCATCAAGAGAGGGTAAGGAGCAGTGCTTAGTTTGTAAAATAATGAGTGCTGGCGCTTAAAGCTCCGCTCAGAAGCCCGGGGTCCGCGCTGATGTTAGCAGTGAACGCCAGGGCTGCTTAGTCTGGACTCCACCTCATGCCTCTTTGATCTGTCACTATCACTCCCTTAACCTCACTACCTCCTGCTTTCTTGCTTTGTGACGGTTTTCAGTCTTTCTCTTCCTTTTTCTATCCCTTTTGTGTGTTTTCCCCTCTCTTGGGCTCCAGAAATGTTGGATGCAGGAAAAATAATTGTTGGACCCAAAAAATGAGTGCTGGTCCACCCCACTGCCAACTGCCAGCTTAAATGAAGCACTGGTAAGGAGTAAATTCCAATTCTCGGTATTTTCTATTCAGTAATTGCTAAGTAGGTTAAAATTTAGGTAAAAATACCGAATCGGTAAGATTCGGTAATTACCGATTCGATAATTACCGAATCGGTATTTGCCATTGAATCCTATGGGCCTTGAAGCCCATAGGATTCAATAACAAATACCGATTCGGTAATTACCGAATCGGTAAAATTACTGATTTTACAAGGGGGACAGGGTGTCACTTTGACACCCTGTTGCACCCCTGTAACTGGCTTGTGCGCCATGTGGCACACAGACATGCCCTTAGGGCATGTCTGTGTGCCACATGGCACAGGTGTACATGCACAGATGTGCATGTACACAATAATTTGTTATTTACCATGCAATTGTATTACATGGTAAATAACGAATTCTTAAGGCCCTGTAGCACTGTTAGAAGTGCTACCTACATAGGAAAATACAGATTCGGTCATTTTACCGATCAGTAAATTTACAGAATCGGTAAAATTTACCAAATCTGTAATTTTACAGAATCAGTAATTTTACCGATTTGGTAAAATTACCTATTCGGTAAAATTACCGAATCTGTATGTTTTCAGTGTCCCTACATACCAATGTCAAAATACCGGTCGGAAATGGCCGAAAATCGTTATTTGCAGCCGATTCTGACCTGTATTTTGACACCTATATCTGGCCCTCAGTCCCCTTCCCAATATCCAGTCAAATATTACTCAATATGCTCTGCTGCCTCAACAAGAAGTAATGTATGTTTAGCAACAAACAAAGGTGTTTCTTTACAAGCCCCTTGCGCCACTGGTGCGTCACTTTTAAAATGGGAAGTGGGATGTAAATAAGCCCCAAAGTTTGCACCAGTGCAAGCAACAAATAAAAAACAAGTTATGCCACCATTACTGCTTTTCTTAGAGGTCATCAAGGAAACAAATGATGTGTCCTCAGTGCCAACTGGGATGTATTGTTTCTATCTCAATTATATTTGAAATAGATTTGCAGGAAAATCTTCCTCGCAAATGACATTTTCCAGTCAATGAAAATCGATAAGCAAAGAGGAGCCTGTGGCCGAATCCATTAGCATGGGCTATGGCAATATTAATAACGTGATCAGGGAGAACCCACTGAGGCAAAGACCCCACTGAGCTTGTGCTTTATTAACTCATTTATTTATGTATTTATTTATTTTTATATGTATGGCATTTGAAAGTGCGAACTTACCTGTAGGGACTGCGGGGTGCCTTACATAAAACATTTCAATACATAGAAAATGTTGAGAGCAAGCTTACAATAAAGCAATCTATGACTGTCTACACCTATCAAGAAAACTTTGCACCTTTCTAAGAGGAAAGTGTTTATAACTACAACTTGAAGAGCAATATATTTAAAACGAAAAGACATATTTTTATTTTTATTACATGGTTAATGAAAAATCTTCCAATTTGGGAGAACGTGTAAAAGACTGCATTTGGAGGTTTTTAGCCTAATGGGAAATTCCCTGGTATAATTATCTATGCCAATTAAGTATCTTCAATTTCCTAAACAAATCAGACGATTTGTTTTACAGCCCACCTCTGAGTGAGCCCATGCCATTAAAACGAGTGACGTGAAAATGATGGATCAAAAGAGGTAAAATATGTTCAAGAATTCCTAATGAAAGTCGAAGGGACCGATCTGTAACCTCTGAGTAAACGTGGCCAATTGGAGTCTATGGGAACATTTTAAATTGGAAAAATATATACATAAATATTTCCAGCATTGGGACTTTAATTGGACCTCTGTTGTAGGTGCGCCACCCGGCGAGTCCATATAAGTGGCCTAAATGGGAAGCTTGTCATGAATGAGCTAACAGTCTTACGACCTGATTTAGACTCGAGAACAAGAAAGTGTCCAATGTTAGAAAGAGGTGGAGCATTCGCCATTGATGAAAACTCTGGGGCAGATTTACAAGTCCCTTGCGCTTCTTTTACGCCTCAGTTGCGTCACTTTAGTGACTCAGAGCCGGCGCAAAGCCAGCGCCATGCTGTGGGGAGTTTACAACGTGACGCATCTAGGAGATCCATCACGTTGTAAAGCCCTGTGCCGCATGTAAGCATTCTGGCTCATGGGGGGGGGGGGGGTGTTCTGGTGCAGGAACGCCTCCTAAAAGTGTCTACAAGATGTCGCTCAGTCACTTTTAAGGCCATGCTGCGTCAAAACCCTGCGCCTGCTTGAAGCAGGTGTAAGGATTGACGCAGCATGTTAGGGATAGAGCACCCCCGAGCCTTGCTGGAGCTGAGCTGCACTTGCGACGCAACTCCTGCAATGTGCCGCCTTTCCGACGGGGGATGCGAGACACATATGCCCATGCATGCGCCACGGTGCGCCGCATTGTAATGCAGCGCATCACTGGTGGCACACGGGTAGGCAGATGCATCACAACTCTTCTGGCGCATCCCTGCTGATTAGCGGAGGTGCGCCAGAAGTAGTAAATCTGCCCCTTGGTATCTGACTAATCGTGCAGCAGAACTACCTCATCCTTACCCTTCCTGCGGGAAGGTGTGTCATGCCCACCACAATTTTGTTTCTTCTTGTTATTTCCTCTTTGCGCGTGTACTCCATGCATAAAGAGTAAAAACCTGCATGGATAGTTTTTGTGCAGGAAGGTACACCTTAATGCAGGCACCCTCGCACCATGATGCAAGTGTGCCTGATTTTGCACTAGTCAGCCTAAAGTGCGCCATGAGAGCAGAACTACGCCACCTCTTTGAAAATATGGTGCAGTTCTGCTATCTCCCTTTCACTCAATGCTGTTCAGATAATAGCTGCTAGTAAAAATGCAGATAACACTTGGGGCCTCATTTTAGCAGGTTTTGTTGCTGGACCATGCTGCGCTGCCAAGCGACAGGGCTACAGGGCAGGATTGTGCACCATCAATAAGATAGTGCGCATTCCTGGGCCCCAATCATGAAAAGTGTTGCAGCGCTGCGACAAGACAGCATTGCAACACTTTTCACTAAACCCTTCTTGCGACATCGCTGATGCGCTGTATTCACTGGACAGAACTCCATGAAACAAGTAATGACAGATACTTCTGGAATCCTGACGTATCTGTCTGCGCTATAGGCACGCATTGCTCATGTCACAACCATGACGCAACTCAAGCAATGCATGCGGCCAGCCTATCCCTGTGGCACTTCGTCATCCTTATGCCTGCCATCATGCAGGCGTAAGGTACTTATGCAGTGCTGTTATTGAGGGGTGCCCGGGTGTCAGTGCAGTTGGAGTTCCATCAGTGGCGGTTGTGCGCTGCAGTGTCATAGTCTGTAAGCATTGGCATAGCGGTGTTGATGAGGGAGTTGATGAGACATACTTCCGGGCCCTGATCCAGCTACAAGTGGGACGATGATGGTGGTTGTGTATGGTGGGCATGGTGAAGAGGTGATGTATACAATGATGATCGGTCCAAGAGAGTCCAGTGGTGTGGCTCTAGTTGAAGGTTCAGCTGGCGGACGAGACGTACTCGACCGTGTGTCCTGCTATGAGGCTTGCTGTGGTGACTAGCTGCTTGATTCTAATGTTGGGGAGCTACCCCATGAAGGGGTGGTGTTCTGGTCACTGGGGTTGTCCAGGTGGAGCTTGAGTTCACCTAGTAGGATGTTGTTGGTGGATGGGTGAGCCTGGTGTGCAATGAGGTCTACAATGGTATTGGAGAATGGGTGCCTGCAGATTAGGGTGCTGCAGAGGATGGGGTTGGGGTTGGTCCGGATCTGGAAGTTGAGGTGTTCCATGGTCACCGTTGGGTCATTAGAGTGCGTGGTCAGTTGGTGTGTGCTTCTGTAGGTGATGGCAATACCTCCTCCTGGACGGTCGGGGTGGTCCTTGCGGGTGATTTTGTAGCCGTCAGTGATGGCGATGGCGATGTCCGGTACGGAGCAGATGTTGGTCTTGGCAGGCGATGTGGCATCCAGGGTTGATGGTGAGGAGGGTGCTGGTGCCATAGGGGTGGAGTGTCCGCGAGGAAGGGTCCTTGGTGTGGAGCACGGTCCAGGGTCAGACGGACGCGATTGGGCTTGCCTATGGCTTGCCTTTGGCACAGGTGATGTCCATTACAATACATGCATTATATCGTAATGCCTTTGCAACGCAAATCCAAAGTTGCAGTAGTCCTTACATTGCATTCCATTACAACGCATTGTGAGGTCAGTAATGGGGTATTTAAAATTTTTAGGGTTGGTATGGTTTTCGGGTGTCGGAGATGAAATGTGGGGTGTATTATGAGGAAAATTTGAAATTTGGGGTGTGTTTTGGGGTCAATCATGAAAACCGGGGTGTGCATTTGGGTCAAATATGATTTTTAGGGTGTGTTATGGGGGCTCAAAGATGAATTTTAGGGTTCAGGGTTTGCTTTGGGGTGCAAGGGTTAGTTTCAGGGTTGCACTCACAGAAGTGAGAATAGTAATGTTTACATCTCCGCAATCCAACCCCTTCCCTACTGTTGCAATATGCCTAGTATGAGTATGCATTGTAATGGAATGCGATATAATGGTATGCGTCGTACCTCCATATATACCTTTGGCACACCAGTGGTACGCCCGCTGCGCATGGCTGCACAACAGCCACCATTGAGAAGTGCTGCGGGGGGGACTGGACAGCTGGGAGGTGGGAAAAGGCAGAAAGAACACTGGATAGGGTGTGGACGCGGGGGGATGAGTGTGAGAAAGTGTTCTAAATATTTTTTTTTGTTTAAGTATGATTTATTGAGGAAAAGAAAAGGGGGGAATGAGGGAGGGGGGTGAAGGAGAAGAGTTACAATAAGCGGATGGAAGAAATAAACAATATAATAATAATAATAATTTCATAAAAAGTAAGCATTACAAGCATGAAGAATTATGAACACACCATAAGAGTACAAATACAATAAGTAAAACACAGTATATTGAGACTTAATAATTATAGTTAATCAAATAAAAAGATAAAACAGGTAATAAGAAATTCACGGGGGGTTGCGAACTTCAACTGTTTCAGGATCAGGAGAGGGATGAACAGGGTCAGAGGAAGAGAGTTATGTTACCAAAAGAAGCCAAATCAGGTCACGTTTGATAGCTAGGGAGATGGGAGATACATAATTGGTGTCTAAACGATGATTAAAACAGACTGCATTCCACCAAGACTGATATGAAATATTTGCAGCCTGTTTTCAGTTAGAAGTGACAATATGAAAGGCTACAGCAATTAAAAGGTCAAGTAAAGGGTAGTGATTGGGAGAATGAGGGAGGTCTGATGAGAGGGAGCCAAGAAAAACTAGTGAGGGTGAAAAGGGAACCTGAAACTGGAAAATCTTTTGTATTTGCCGCCAAACCAACTGCCAGAACTGGGAAGTAGAAGGGCATTCAAACAACATATGTTTAAGATCAGCAGAAGGGCAGGGACAAGGCCAACAGGTAGAGGGAGTGTCTGGTGAAAAATGGGATACAGCAAGTGGAGTAAATAAAGTTCTGTGATAAATGAAAAATAAAGTTTGGGTAGTGTTAGCAGCTCTAGAGGTCTTATGAAGTTTAGTCCAAATTTTATCCCAAAAAAGTACAGGCCAATTCTGAGAAAAATCCAGCTCCCATGCAAGTTCAATGCGAGATTTTAATCTATCAGTAGTAAAACGGAAAGAATTATATAGAGCGGTTGCAGAAGGAGAAGTCTCCAGTAAAAGGGAAGTGGATCTGGGATCTAAAGGAACATCGTTGGAGGATGAAAGAGATTGAAGATAGGAGAGCAAGACTGGATAAAGGGAATTGTATTGCAATCGGGCAGAAGCAGGCAAAGAGAAAATAGATTGAAGATCCTGGAATGAGAGAGGCGTATCCTGAGAAAGTAATTGAGAAATCCAACATATTCCTCGAGAGTGCCAAGTTTTCCAATAAATAGTACGATTACGGATTTTGAGACGAGAGTTATTCCAAATTGGTTGTTCGTGAATGGAGAGGATGAATGGATAGGATGAAGTTAAGTAGGGAGAAAGAAGATTACGAGAATGTGAAAGAATAGGCAAGCGAAGACGAGTTAAAGAAGACGTAAAGGACAAGAATTCACGGAAGGTAAAAGGAGAAATGAAAGAGGATTCCATGCTTTGCCAGACAGGAGGATAATGAGGCAGATTAGATGAAAACCAGCGAGTCGATTGCTTCAGGGTAAAAGCACGGTGATACTGTTTGAAATCAGGAAAACATACTCCAGATTGAGCTTTGTCCTTATGCAAAGAAGCAAGAGCTATTCGAGGACGTTTACCGTTCCATAGGAATTTTAGTAATTAAGAGTCAATCTTCTTAAAGAAAGAAAGAGGAATGTGTAAAGGAAGCATGGAAATAGTATAGAGAAGCAAGGGGGATAGCATCATCTTTATAGAGTTGAGTCGACCCCACCAGGACAAAAAGAGCGGATGCCAACGAGTGATAGCCGTGTCCATTTATATATACAATTTCCTCAACATGGTTTTCCTGCTATGTGCCCTTTGGCCACCCAACATTTGGGTATCGGGGAAGTCCAGAGTTAATTATCTTACAACTAGTAGATACCAACTATACAAGCATGTTATTTTCTGGTAAATAAGGGAAAGAACAGCCCCGTTCGATTAATATAAACTAGTAGGCTATAAATTAATCGTAGGCCCAGCTCCTTGTCAACAATTGGGATTTTTTCTAACCCACAGATTCTACATCTAACCTAGGCCATAGAGCGGAATAGTTTGGACGTCTAATTCTAAGAACCGCAGATTTATGGACCGTACCTAAACACAACTACATCGAAGTGGACTGCTTATTGGCAGGTATGTCTATGTTCAGTACACTCTACCGACTTACCAAATTAGAACTAGCACAAGCCAAATACGGATGGTTGCAGATAAACGAACTATTATTTTTTTCTCTTTATTTTAATCCCTCAGTAAAACAAGTCAAAAGCAAGAGCCCATAAAATCACTTGAAAATCTTTAGATCCGGGAATTGAACATTACTTTATCTACAACCACCAGGTACATCCCACTTTCGTCTTTTTATCTGTCACTCAGTCCGATTGAGACACAGGTACTCATAATCTTTGCATATACCTCTTACTTTATAGCTGTTCAAGAATTCGTCCTATTTGTGCTGCCCAGAACACATCGATAGAGACTAGCCTCATTGATTTCCTTGCAGGCTCATCTCCCCATTAGACAGGTTAGTTCACCAATCACTTAGATACTTTCTCAACCAGTGAGTTTAGTATATCCTTATCCGCTGGCTGGGCTACTCGTGTCAGATATGTAAGAACTGATATGTGGAATATTAAATGCCATGTTTTGTATATAGTGTATATAATGTAAATATGTACAGAATCTTTCCAGTGATATATGTAAATAATATGTAAATATTTAGCAGATCGTGCAATTTCTTACTAAAACAAATTGCAGAATTAGCCAGTCCGATCAGACATGGACCTAGCGTAATATAGATAGTCCCTTGTACATAAATCATTGTGAAATAAGTCATTTATAGAAATTAAAGCAAATAAAGTTAGACGCCGTGATTTTATATCAAATTTGTAAACACTGTCAACTAAAAAGAAAAAATATCTTTTCTATTTACAATAGTATCAACGTGTTTGTACCAACGCTGTGCATTTGAAATACAGAATTCCTGAGGAAGGCTAACCGCCGAAACGCGTTGAAGAAGGAATTGGTTCTGTATTGTATGATTAAATTGAGGAATGGCAGTAATGTACATGTAATTTTCACTGACAAACATGTGTATATAACTGTTAAGAATAAGTGTATTATTTATATATATATATATATATATAATCTGTCAAACCAACTGGTTTTTTTTTAAGAAAAACAAAGTATACAAAAAATATATACCAAAAAATAATTTTGATACAATAAATAAATAGAAAGAATACACAAACATCAAGTAGTGTGTACTTCCATTCACAACGTCTAACTTGTGCTGAGTAATAGATGCACGTAACCCGGTGCAAAATTGTCCATTTTTCAGCAGATTAGATGAAAACCAGCGAGTCGATTGCTTCAGGGAAAAAGCACGGTGATACTGTTTGAAATCAGGAAAACGTACTCCAGATTGAGCTTTGTCCTTACGCAAAGAAGCAAGAGCTATTCGAGGACGTTTACCGTTCCATAGGAATTTTAGTAATAAAGAGTCAATCTTCTTAAAGAAAAAAAGAGGAATGTGTAAAGGAAGCATGGAAATAGTATAGAAAAGCAAGGGGGATAGCATCATCTTTATAGAGTTGAGTCGACCCCACCAGGACAAAAAGAGCGGATGCCAACGAGTGATAGCCGTGTCCATTTTCTTGTAAATATAATCAATGTTTAGTTTGAGAGTTTCAGATAATAGAGGAGCAAACCAAACCCCTAGGTATTTGATTTTGGATGGTTGCCATGAAAAACCTGTACAAGAAAAGAGATGCTTCTGACAAAGAGGATTCAAAGGTAAAATTTCACACTTGTCGGCGTTCAAGCGATATCCGGAAACTGCAGAGAAGGAAGAGACCTGCTGAAGAAAAGAGGGAATAGAGGTGGCAGGGTCGGAGCAATAAAAAAAGAATATCATCGGCATAAACTGAGAGTTTGACTTGTTGGGAACCAAAATGAAAACCAGAGATAGTGTCATCTAAGTGAATTTTAGTAAGGAAGCATGAAGTCCCACCCAATCCTATCAAAAGCCTTCTCCGCATCTAGGGAAATCGCTGCGAAAGGAAGAGTCAAGGAAGAAGATTTGCTAAGAATGTTAAGAAAAACCCGGGAATTATCAGAGGAGAGACGCCCCTTGACAAAACCAGATTGTTCTGGACCAATTATATCTGGTAAAAGGGGATCCATGCGAAGTGCTAATATCTTCGCTAGAATTTTGTAATCAGTGTTAACCAAAGATATTGGTCTATAATTTTTGCACAAGGAGTGATCCTTATCCTCTTTTGGAATTAAGCAAATTAAGGCTTGTTGAAAAGAACCGCTAGATGAACCAGCATCAGAGAAAGATTGAAATAAGAGTAAGAGTTTAGGAAGAAGGAGAGAAGCAAAGTGGCTGTAAAATTCAATAGTAAACCCATCAGGGCCTGGAGATTTACCATGACGAAGTTAAGATACAGCATGAGAGATTTCAGAAAGCGAAATGTCCTATTCCAAAGCATGAAAGTCAACATGTGAAACCGAGGGAGATGGAAGAGATTGAAAGTAAGAGAGGAGATCATCAGACGTTGGAACCTGTCTGGGGTATAAAGAGTATTGTTAAATTTGGCAAATTCAGTGAGAATATCTTTATCCTTAAATGTGGATTCACTGGAAGAAGTTTTGATAGATTGAAATTTTGTGCGTTCCTTACGAATCTTTAAGTCATTAGCCAGAAGCTTCCCCATTTTATTCTTACCCCCATAGTATCTAGAATTACATTTTAGCAGAATATTAGAAGCAGCGTCTGTTGTGAATTTGTTAAAAGAGATTTTTGCTTCAATAAGAGCTTTAAGGGAGGAATCAGATTTAGAAGCATAATAAGCAAGCTCGAGAGCTTTAATATCAGCCAAAATTTTCTCCGACTTGGCCTCTCGAAGTTTCTTCCGCCGAGACACAAAGTTAATAATAAAACCCCTAGAGGCTGCTATGAATGAATTCCAAACCATAACAAAAGGGGAGTCAGGGGTTTGATTTAAAAGAAAAAATTCCTTGACAAAGGCAGTGAATTTGGTACAAAAGGAGGGTTCCAAAAGTAAAGCATTATTAAATCGTCATCTGTCAGAGTAGGGCGAGAATGGGAGTAGGTCAGGGTCTACAAAAACTGGGGCATGGTCGGAAAGCAAGATGGAGCCAATTTCAGAACGAATAGCGTGTTGGGACAAGGATTTACTGAGATAGATATGGTCAATGCGGGATTGGGATTGATGAGGAGGGGAGAAAAAACTATATTCTCTAACATCAGGATTGCACAGTCTCCAAATATCTACTAAGGCGTTGTTTTGAAAGGAGTTCACAAACTGCGTGTGCATTCTAGAGGGAACAAAAGTGACTTTCGAGTGTCGGTCAAGGAAGGGATCAACAACCTGATTACAGTCTCCACCGAGAAGTATGTAATCTCCTGAAAGGGAAGACAACTTGGAAGAGATAGCAGGCCAAAAGGATCTATCGATCCCAGTAGGAGCATACACATTAAAGAAGGTGAGTAGGATGTTATCGATGAGCAAATTAACAATGAGCCAACGACCATCAGCATCACATTCATGAGTAATCGAGGAAACATTTAACTTTTTAAGTAACAAAAGTACAACACCATTCTTCCTAGACGTCGTAGGAGAACAAAGAACATGACCCACCCAACAACGTTTAAGTTTCAAAGCCTCCGGTTCAGCAAGATGAGTCTCTTGAAGGAGGGCAACGTCAGTTTTAAGTCTTGCTAAATGTGAGAGAACCTTCAGTCGTTTAATGGGATTATTTAATCCCTTAACGTTCCATGTCGTTACACGGAACGAAACAATTTAGAAAAACAGCTGAGTGCAACATGCTCAGTAATGCATAAGAAATACAATGGAGAGAAAATGAGAAAAATGGAAAGGAAAAGAACAAAGAAGGAGAAAAGAGAAGATGAGAAAGGAAGGAAAAAGAGAAAAAAACTGTTACAAAGATAAGACTGAATCCAAGAAGGGAGAAAAGAAGAAAAAAGGAGAGACCATGATAAATGCAAGAGAGAGTTCAAGAGTGAGAGGGAGAGAGAGAGGACAGAGACAAAAATATACAAAGAGACAGTACAAGTCCAAAACGAATGACTGAAAGACATACTTACGAAATTGAAAATCCAGAAACAGGGATGGGGATGGTGGTGGCGGGAGACGACGACAACAACAACCAGAGCCGGCATCAAACCTCTATTACCATAAAGGTAAGGTAAGAAAACAGTAGGAGACATCAGGATAAAGATGAGAAGGGACATATCTGAAGAAATGAGAGAAAACATTAGGGAAAATACAAGGGTCTACAACAAAAGACAATCATTCTAACAGAAACGGTAAGGAAAACAGATCATGCAACGTCAATGAAGAAAAACAGAACTGCAATGTAGTGAAATCGATAAGGCAATAAACAGCAAAGTCACTCATCCAGGCTTGGAGGTGTCCATAACATCTGGACTCTGCTGACAAAGGAAAGCTTGCAAGGCCGCAGGATCTTCGTACGTGGTTGTTCTGTCTTTATAGGTGACCTTGAAAAGACAAGGATGTAAGAGACCATACCTGGCAACAAGGGCTGTTAACTGCGACCGTAAGTCCAAAAATATTTTCCTCCGATCTGCGGTGGCCTTGGAGACATCCTGGAAGAGATAAAGGCGGTGACCTTCCCAGATAATCTGCTTTATGAGCTTGGCGGCTGAAATGACCTGCAAGAGATCAGTATACTGCAAAACAGCATAATCACACCCCTCGGCTTGGAAGCTACCTTAGGACCGAGACGATGGGCTCGCTGGATGTTAATGGAGGATAAGGCCGGAGTGTCTAGGATCTTTGCAAGGAAAGATTGGAAGAAGATGGTAAGGTTGGACCCCTCTGTAAGTTCCGGAAGACCATATAAGCGTAGGTTGTTCCTTCGATTTCTATTTTCCAAATCCTTTGTTTGACGCCTGAGCAGAAGAATCTCAGCTTCTATTGAAGGAATGCGGGAGGAAGCAGAATGAAAAGAATCCGAGGATTGCACCAAGATCGTGACACGTAAATCCAGAGATGACCATTTCTCCTGCATGGCCTGCATATTTTTTGTGGTTGCTTCCATAAAAGGCATGAAGGCCCGCAATTCTTCTAGGATAAGATCTATAGAGGAAGATGAAGCGTTGCTCCCAGGGGATGGCGGATCCTTCTTCAGACGTTTGGATGAGGTCAAAGAAGATTGCACCTTCCCTCCATTTTGAGCCTTAGGGATAGCCCCATGGGCAGAGTCCGACTTCGAAGATTTACCCTCTTCCATTTCCTGGGTAGGTGAGTCAGAGTCAGAACCAACGGGTAACTTCGGTAAATTGGTGAGTTTCAAAGTGCAAATCTTCCCCATGTAAGGCAGCCAGAATAGTGAAGGTGAAGACAAAAAGACAATATTGAGTATGGAGTCTTCCAGACAAGGAAAAGCACATGAAAAGCAATAATAAAAAGACTCAGCACGAAGCCATGGCCAGAGGAGGAAGAAAACCGCAGCTCAATAGCAGGTATTAGGCCAGGAAGAAGATCATGTCAGAGTGGGAGAGCAACTCAAATGGACCATAAGATAAAATGCAATAATTGATAATGAACATGCACAAGGAGAGGAAAGCAGCTGGAATAAACATAGCCACACTCAGCATTTCAAGAGCTCATAAAAAGAACAATGACAGTCCTCCAAGCAAGAAACATGAATGAGAAAAACCGTATGAAAAAGCGGAAGGAGCGTCGCTTGATTCCCTGAAGCAACTCTTGAAGGAGAACCTCCTGACGCAGTACTCCAATGCATGGCAAGCGAGAGGGTGAAGTCAAATGTGAAGGAGCGTTGCAAGAGCTCAAGTCAGTTCAATTCATAGCTGTGACGTAGAGAGGCAAAACAGTGAAGCAGTGAAGCAGGAGGGCGATGAGGTGAATTGCAGTAATCACAAAATGGCGCCAAAAATCATAGTGAGAAATGCGCGAGAAAGAGAGCGCCTTAGAAATTAATTCCCAGCTGAAAGGGGATCACCAGTAATAGTCCGTGCAGGAAGAGTCATCCGCTGAGTGAAGATGAAGTAAATAAGTTTATAGGCATATAAGCCGGCCGCCTCTGAAAATCGCGGCCGGCGCACAAAATGGCGGCCGCAGACGCGAAAACGGGACTCTCTCGCAGCCGCCGATTAAAGTCGCGAAACCGGGAAACAATGAGGGCGCTAGGCTCTCCTCACGTTCCGGTTCGCGGGACACGTTTCATTGCAGCTGGAGTCGTAGGCAAGCCGTCCCAAATGTGGTGATGACGAGGAACGATGCCGAAGCTCCCGGTCTACACCGCCATCTTGGCCAGCGTCCAAGCCACGCCCCGTGTTCTAAATATTTAAATGTGAGAAATCTTACCTCGAGGCCGTGTCCTGTGTCTTCATTGCTTCTGCTCTCCTGAGTCTAAGCCCAGGAACAGGAAGAAGGCAGCCAGGCTCCCTTCCCTAAGCCAATCACAATGCTGCAATGCAGCGTTCGGATTGGTCATTTGTGCCAGGACGAGGCGTTCAGCCAGTGGCTGTCGGTGTCGGCATGTTCTCCATGCAGGCTGTAATCCAGCCTGCATTGTGAACAGGACAGTGTGCATGACTGGTTTGTGTGGCCAGAGCAGGATGACGAAACAGTCACTACGCACTTGAGTGGGCATGCCACGCCGCCCCCTCCCTACTCCGTGAGTGGGGCAGCCCGACTCACCCTCCCACCCACAAAGGAAATATGGCACAATTACATCAGGAAGTTGTCATCATGTGATGATTGTGCCTCTTCTTGCACTGCTTGAAAGCATGGGGTTGACGCTCCTCCACCATAGAGGAAGAGCCGACACTAGGGGTTCTTCATCTACAAGTGCTAGGCCTGGGTGACTCAACCCCGGGCCTTCTCCGCTACGTGTCCCTCCTTCTCCTTACCTGGGCATTGACCCTGTGGTGCAATCTGCTAAACTCTCTCCAAACCTGTGACTCAGCCAGCAGAAGCCTCAGCCAGGTGGGATTGCACAAGCCTGGGTACAGCCGTTGCCGCCAAGTCTGCTGGTGCAACTCCTAATGCAGTTGATGCAGAAGGGCCCTCTTAGGTGTGAACTTGCAGTGCTCCTGCAACTCAAGTTTGGCACAGCTCATGGGCCTTACCCTCCACAGCATCCAGCCAGCACAACCTCATCCGGCCTGTGATGCAGAGCGGTGCCCCCCACCGTTGGTAATCTCCTCCGTGCACCCCGGTGTAGTGGTGGATCATAGTATGCGATGCAGACTTCCCTACGTTGGTGTGCAGGACCGCCTCTACCATTCACAGCTCCAAGGGGTGCACACACAGGCCAATAACATGTCTCCATGCCACCGACCAGATTTCAGCACCAGGTACGGGCGATCACCACGCCTCAATGTCTACCGCTACAGCTCATCGACTCCACAACTCCTCCGCATCCCACTCCAGGCTCGGGACGCAGGTCCAGCAAGGCATCCAGACTCCAGGCTCCAGACACAGGTCCAGCGAGGCATCCAGGCTCAAGACACAGGTCCAGTGAGGCATCTAGGCTCCAACGCAGGTCCAGTGAGGCATCCAGGCTCCAGACGAAGGTTCAGCGAGGCATCCGGGCTCCAGACGCAGGTTCAGCGAGGCATCCAGGCTCCAGACGCAAGTCCAGAGAGGCATGCAGACGCAGGTCCAGCGAGGCATTCAGGCTCCAGACGCAGGTCCAGCAAGTCATCCAGGCTTCAGACGTAGGTCCAGCAAGGCATCCAGGCTCCAGACGCAGGTCCATTGAGGCATCCAGCTCCAGACATAGATCCAGCGAGGCATCCAGGCTCCAGACGTAGGTCCAGCGAGGCATCCAGGCTCCATACGCAGGTCCAGTGGGGCATCCAGGCTCCAGGCACAGGTCTTGCGAGGTATCCAGGCTCTCATCCTGGACATCCTGGATGTTGGGTGGCTTGAGGGGGTTGTTGCTGCGTGCTGCACTTGGCCCCTGCTGCTCCATTCTGCATTTCATTGTTTTTTTCTCCTATTTTCTATGGAGGTCCACTGCTAAGCTATTTTTTCCAATAAAGGCAAAAAAACTCACATTGGGCTGACTAACGTGAGTTTTTTTGCAGCCAATGGTCCTTTAGTTGGTTTTTGCCCGCTAACACGGAATTCCTATCGCCATCGCACTAATGTTAGTAGCAGTTTTCACCACTGATCCCTGAAGCTATCGCCATGAAGCGGTGTCTTGTACAAACCTCGCTAACCAGGCGATAGTTTTCAGCTGTACCCGGCGGTAAGAAAACTGTTGCTAACTAGCATTAGCAGTAGTTTCCGCCAACCCTTGTACATATGGCCCTTGGAGTCTTCAGAAGTGAACCCTCCAGAGGTGGAACCTAACTACATATAGTTTGAGATGCTCGAGTGAGTACCTTTGAGAACATCAGAGTGCTGCTGTCCTAGTTTTGTGAATAACTTTAGCATTTTTTGTAATTATTCAATTGATTTTGGATATATTTTTTTATCATGACTGATGCCACTCTGCACCTATATCAGCAAGAAATTATTCACCCCTCTGCCATAAGCAGGTGCACTCTTATGTTATCCTTTGTCATAGTAAAGCCCTAAAAACATCTATTGTTTGTTGAAACGCTTTGATATAATCACCTAACAGTAATTTACACCTAAATATATGGGTTTGTGCTCGTCTGTGAAACCTGGAGTCTCGGAATGCCGTAGTATTTCTGTTTTAATTATTGCACAGGGTGCTTTTTTCTAACTCGGTTCAAGTTGCTGCCGTGAATCTGCCATGAATGCAGCGCATTTTATTTTCATTCATCCAATGGCAATCAGGTTAATGGGAGCACAGCGCGTTCTACTCCCATTGATTGGACGTCAAGGATGGTGTAGAACTTCCTAGTCTCACCATTAAGCTAAATAAAGTCCTTATTTGCTGACTCAAAATTCCATGTATTTGCACCTACTTACAGCCAAAACATTTTAAACACGAATTTGTCAACCTAAGGACAGTGTTTTAATGGCAGACGTTTCATAGTGGACGAAGGGGTGTTTTTAGCACCGTCATATAAAAATACGTATATCTTAACTTTTCTTTACTTTGATCCTCTTTTATGGAAGCATGTCCGCTTTACAAAAATATCTATACTTTTATTCGCATTACAAAATAAAAATACTAAAAACAAGTCACTTCCGTTGAATGAAAGGTGAAGTATGAAAATCTTACAACTAAATAAAGTCTGAGTGTTTTTCTTATATTTTTTAACAGATAGTAACATATATCCTACCAATGTAAACATTTTTATTCATCCTTCTTTCAAACTATGGGAGCTGTTCTGCAGGTTGTGTCTTTTAAAAGTTATGGTAACATAAGGATTGGGACATATGCAAAGAAAAAAGAGCATGGGGTAACCAAGGGAACATTTCAACCCGGATGCTAAAAATGCTAAACATAATGGGTAAGATTTAGGAAGGATTTGTGCCGGTTTGCATCACAGACCTGACACAAAATCCTTTTCGGAATTAGCATACCAACACAAATGAGCATTTGCATTGGTTTTTAAGAATATGTAATGCAAACCAGAGCAAAGCACAGCTTTGATTACTCAGTGTCGGGGGGTGTTCCACATAGAGCAACACAGCAGACCACCTTGCTGCGGTGCATGATATGGAAAGGGCAGGAATGCACTGTATTAAACACTATATGGCCCATTCCTGTGTTTTGCAAGTGTTGGCCCATTTTTGGCTGCCTAGCGGCAATGCAGGCGCCCCGGCGTCACGTTGCAAGGGTGCCTGTATTGAAAGCAGGATTGTTATGTGCAGGAAGGGACCCCATCTGTGCAAAAACAATCCTGAGAGGCATTTCCCTCTTTCTATGTGTGCTGCGTTCTGCTAGGGGACTAGGGGAAATAAAGATATTTCTACTAGTTATTCCTCACCCGGCAGGCGTAGCATTTTGACGCATTCCCAGGGCGAACACTAATGGTAAATCTGAGAATGCACCAAAATGCACAAGTGGATGCGTGGGAAGACTCACCCATGGAATGCTTCCCTGCTGCAGAGTAATGCAAGGTTGCAATTTTACTTCCTTGCGTTACTCTAAATTCATCAAGCCTTGAAGGGCCACAGAAGGTGGCCTTGCGTGAATTGATAAATCTCACTTAAGATTTGTGCTGCTCTTGCGCCCCCTTGCATAGCACAAGGCCAGTGCAAAACCTTCAGACATAGGGGCCCCTATCTATCAACAACATTAGACAGTGCTTTGTGCCAGAATAGTGCACCATTTGAAAGCAGGCTTTAACAAGCATTTACAATGCAATGGTCTCGGCAATATTATAGGTAGAGCTATTGGTATTGCTCATTATTTTTTATTTTTTTTGTATCCCTAAATAAATGGCATTGTCATTTCTATTGGCATTAGCTTTTTTTGGCATATGTGATACCTATTACATTAGCAGAGAGAGAGTTAGGTAGTGAGATAGAGTGAGGTATTGAAATAGAGAGAGAGTGAGGTAGTGAGAGAGAGTGAGGTAGATAGAGAGTGAGGTAGTGAGATAGAGAGTGAGGTAGTGAAAGAGTGAGGTAGTGAGGGAGAGGTATGTTGTGAGGGAGAGGGATGTTGTGAGGGAGAGGGATGTTGTGAGGGAGAGGGATGTTGTGAGGGAGAGGGATGTTGTGAGGTAGTGAGATATAAGCATAGAGTGATGTTGTGATGTAGTGAGATAGAGAGAAATAGTGAAAGAGAGTGAAAGTGAGTTAGTGAGATAGAAAGAGTGAGGTAGTGAGATAGAGAGTGATTGAGATAGTGAGTTAGAGAGAGTGAAGTTGTGAGGTAGTGAGAGAGTGAGGTAGTGATGTTTTGAGAGAGAAAAGTGAGAAAGTGAGGTAGTGAGAGGTGCCGAGCTCCTCGTCCCAGAGAGGCCAAAGAGTGAAGTCCAGCTGTTTGGCAGGGGGGATGCCATCCCCCCTTTAAAATAAGTGGTGGGACGCTGTCCACCCGCGTGGTACCTCAACTTGAGCCCTGCAGTAACCCCCTAGACCTGTGTACCCTTGGGCCTCTAACGCTGGTGGTCTAACAAGGCTCCATAATCCGACACGCCATGCCGGGGCTTAGTGTGGCAGGCTCCAGACAGCACTTCCGGCTAGGTGCCAGCTCGGTCTCGAGACAGATACAGAGAAAAGAGAGAGAAGAGAGAAGAAGAGTAGAAAGAAGGGAAGGGAGAGAGAGAGAGAGAATGAATAAAGAAGGAAGTGAAGAGAGAAGGAAGAGAAGGGAGAAGGAAGAAAAGAGAAGAAGTAAGAGAAGGGAGAGAAGAGAGAAGGAAGAGCGGAGAGAAGGAGAAGGAAGAGAGGGGAAAGAAGTAAGAGGGGAGAGAAGTAAGAGAGGAGAGAAGGAAGTAAAGAGAGAAGGGAGAAGGAAGAAAGAAGGAAGATAAGTAAGAAACAAGGGAGAAGGGATAGTGGAGAGAAGAGAGCGAATAGAGAAGGAAGAGAGAGGAGAGAAAAGAGAAGGAAGAGAAGAGAGAAGGAAGAGAGAAGAGAGAGGGGATAGTGGAGAGAAGGAAGACGGAGGAGAAGGAAGAAAAAAGAGAAGGAAGAGAAAAGAGAAGGGAGAGAAGCAAGAGAGAGAGATGGAAGACAGGAGAGAAGAAGTGAAGAGAGAAGGAAGAGAGAACCTGGAGAACTAGAGATCTATGTACGGCAAAGTGCATTCTGGAACATGTAGTCTCGCTTTTCTCCTTTCCGCCATGGGCAACAAGTCCAAGCGTGCAGAGGGACAGTAGTTATAAGCCCTAACCTGAAATCGTGCTGGAAGCTCAGGGTGCGACATATGGCAGGTGGTCGCATATCATCATGCCTGATATTTCACCCCTGACACCTGCGCCCGCTGTACAAGCCAATGGGGCGGAGGTGTCAGGTCTGCGGCAAATCTGCCCTGTGCATTACTTAACAATAAGGGGCACAACAGTGACATGTTTCTATATAGTATCTGTTATGTAAGCCTGTGTCTTTACAGCGAAGAGACGAAGGTGTGTGACAAACTCTATACCCGAGGATGCTCAAGCGGACACGATGAGGCATGCTATAGCGTCAATGAAGGCCATAAGGAGCGGGGCACAATACCCAAGATCTGCTCTAGCGCCTTGACTCGATTTAGCCCTCGAGACCTAGCGCGCCCGATACACCTCTGAGTTACACATGGCATCTGCTGCCACGTGCCCCTTCCGACCCCCCCCCCCCCCCAACTACTCCCGCTGGACTCCGTGGCCACTCGAAACTCACATTAAAGTGACACCGACCAAGATACAGGTAAAAGAAGGCCCCCGAGCCGTAGTGCTTTTAAAAGCACGAGAAACAGCATGTGCTGTGTACTGCACTCTCTTACTTAACACTGCGATAGAGTAAGCCCTCCGGATTGCGAATACATCCAGTTTAGTGCAATAAAGCGCTCAACACTGACTCTAAGCGCTCTGTGTGGGCAGATAAACGAAGTGAGCCACAATGGATGAAGAGATTTGCCCACGATCACTCAATGTGGCCAAGTGAAAATGCTGGTCGAGCCTCCTGGGTCCACATTAAACACATGCCAGCTCGCCGGGGACACCATGCATCCCTCCACACACACACACACACACACACACACATGCATCCCTCCCCACACACATGCACACACAACCCTTCACGTCACTCCCTGCAGCCTACGCTCCCCTGGTCAACATCACTGACAGATGCCACCCCCATACCCCCAACAAACTTACCTGACGACCGGCGGCAGCTCCAGGGCCGGAGACATCAGCAGGGGGACAGAGCGCTCGGTCACCGGAGGAAGAGCGGGGGGTGGGGCAGAGGGCAGATGGACGGCACTTAAGCTGCAGGCGGGGAGCGGGGCTCTTTTTATACAGGAGAGCCCCCGCTGGTGCTGATCTCTGGCCTGGTCCGCTCCTGAGACCGGAGCTGCGCAGCGGGGCACAACAGTGACATGTTTCTATATAGTGTCTGTTATGTAAGCCTGTGTCTTTGCAGCGAAGAGACGAAGGTGTGTGACAAACTCTATACCCGAGGATGCTCAAGCGGACACAATGAGGCATGCTATAGCGTCAATGAAGGCGGTAAGGAGCGGGGCACAATACCCAAGATCTGCTCTAGCGCCTTGACACGATTTAGCCCTCGAGACCTAGCGCGCCCGATACACCTCTGAGTTACACATGGCATCTGCTGCCATGTGCCCCTTCCGAACCCCCCCCAGCCCCCCAACTACTCTCGCTGGACTCCGTGGCCACTCGAAACGCACATAAAAGTAACACAGACCAAGATACAGGTAAAAGAAGGCCCCCGAGCCGTAGTGCTTTTAAAAGCACGAGAAACAGCATGTGCTGTGTACTGCACTCTCTTACTTAACACTGCGATAGAGTAAGCCCTCCGGATTGCGAATATATCCAGTTTAATGCAATAAAGCGCTCAATACTGACTCCAAGCGCTCTGTGTTGGCAGATAAAGGAAGTGAGCCACAATGGATGAAGAGATTTGCCCACGATCACTCAATGTGGCCAAGTAAAAATGCTGGTCGAGCCTCCTGGGTCCACATTAAACACATGCCAGCTCGCCGGGGACACCATGCATCCCTCCTCACACACACACACACACACACACACATGCATCCCTCCCCACACACATGCACACACAACCCTTCACGTCACACCCTGCAGCCTACGTTCCCCCGGTCAACATCACTGACAGATGCCACCCCCGTACCCCCAACAGACTCTTACCTGAGGGCCGGAGACATCAGCAGAGGGAAAGAGAGCTCGGTCACCGGAGGAAGAGCGGGGGGTGGGGCAGAGGGCAGATGGACGGCGCTTAAGCTGCAGGCGGGGAGCGGGGCTCTTTTTACACAGGAGAGCCCCCGCTGGTGCTGATCTCTGGCCTGGTCCGCTCCTGAGACCGGAGCTGCGCAGCGCTGCCCGCGAGCTGTAGAACAGCTTCCTCCCACCTGGGGGGAGTGGAAATGGAGCCTACGAGGCTCTTCTTTGTCCCAGCCGGCCCTGCCCACCGTCAGGCACGGGCGCCGGCTCCTCTCTCCCTCTCTTCTTGCGCTGCAGGTGGGGTGGCACAAGAATTGGCACAAGTGCGGCGTGGGCAGCCGCGTTGAATGGAAAGCGCTACGAGAAATGACGATCCTCACCGGCAGACGATTAAAAAAAAATGGCTGCCCAAAGCTCCGAAAAAATTCGGATTCGGGGGCGTGTTTTGCTGTCCTGAGTGACGGACCACGTCACGAGCTAAAGAACAGCAAAACTTACGCCCCCGAATCCGAAAGAGACGGGCCTAAATCAGAGTGACGGCTCTCTCCTCCAATGGCTGGCCTCCTTTTAGGAAGCCAGCCAATGGAGGAGAGGCGAGGAGGGGGGCGGGTTTAAGCTGCTACACTAAGAGACAATAATTCTCGGACATCCGGTCTGCTTCGGCAGACCGGATATTACCGAGACCTAAAAAGGAGACATGCTTTTATTCCTCCTAACTTTTCCCACTTGCATGTGTGCTCTGCTGAACAGCAACCATACCAAGTGGGAATCGTTTTTAAGTTTGCCTAGGCATAGAATTTTGTACTGGGAAGGAAACCTATGCTAGAAATCACACACACGTCCTTGCACTATAGCGAAAAGGTATGTGCGGGGCGCTCGGGAGCCTGATTGTGAGTCAGCGTTAGGGATCAAGCAGCACAGTGGCATATCTCTGTAGTTAAGGCACTTTCCTGCTCTTCCTGTCAAGCAATACAGTGCAGTAGCTTTGGGCGCTGCGCTGCTTTGTGTGACCGGTTCGTAAATCTGATCCAATGCCCTTTAGAGGTAACTAGCCTTGGCAATTTTCTTGGACCAGCCCCTGGGAAAGCACTGCCCCGCCCAGGAGGCTGGAAATGATTGCTTACTTCTTTTCTTACTGGGAACTGATATTGCAGCACTGCTGCAAAACCGGCCTCTAGTAACAAAACCGGCCCCCACAGCTATAAAACTACCCTCCCACTCTTCTAGCCTCCCAGGGGAAACGCCCAATGGCCGCTACGCCCACTCCAGCCCTGGGCAGTACTCGTGAAAGCCTAGGCAGAATTATCACGGTGTTTAGATTTGCATTAACTGTGTCAATATTTGCACGAGCAACTTTGCCAGTGGCTTTTGTTCAAGTTCTAAGACTACTAATGAAACAATGATCATTGCCCAAATATTTTCCAGTGATCGACCCAGAATGTCCAGGTTTTATGTAAAAACCATGACTAGCCCCCTTTGCACATACAATCAATAAAACCTTTGAAAAAGCAAGTTGTTATATTTGCCAATATCACACCAAATGACTGCCACCACAAGCCAAGCAAAAGAAATGCCACAATTCTGCATGGAAATAAGTATTACCACCCTCATGGTAAATAAGCATCAAAGCACTCACTTAGAGGAATACGCAAACACTTGCCCCTTGCGAGATAAGCCAACTGATTCATCACACCAAAATACACGTGTAAATCGGAATAACATTTAAAAAAATCCAAGCTGTTCCTTCCGTTCATGCCAGTTACCCATCATGCAAAAATACGCTATGTTGTAGGAGGAGGGGAAGAGGCGGAAGGGATAGCTGCCAACAACTTAAGGAAGGGGAAACCCAGGATTCATTTCACCAAGGTAAACCCTTGCAAAAGTTCTAGGTACCATACATTGACCAAGTATTAACTTGTTTTGAATGCAATAAATGTCATCTTAGATATACTGGGATAGACCCATAGGAAAACATTGATGTTCGGCTCCCTCACCACCAAAGGTAACACTGCAGTCTGTTTTGCATGACAGCCAAATTGTTATCTAATATTGTTAATTTGGATGCAAAGAGTTTCTGTAATTTGCTTCTAATTTTGTTTACTTTAGCCACCAAAAAGTGGTGAAGACGTGTAATAACCCCTCTCATGCCGGTTCTGTTTTACTAGGACATGCCTAAAGAAATAGTGCCTAGGTGTATTTCTTATCTGTGCTCTATAGAGCCTCCCAAGTGGATCTGTAGCTCCTAGTCCCTATGAGTACCCAGGCCTGGGAGATGCATTTAATTTTGACTTTCCTCATATCATAAGCAAGTGAACACCTTCTTTCGATGTGGCCAGAGCTCTTTCTGTGTGTAAAATGGTTGTTAATAAAGCACACGAGGAATACATGGACAGATAAGCATATACAAATTCAATGTTTCCTCTATTGTAAATGTGTGCTGTTATTTATTCAATATGTGTGACATTTCCGAATATGCTTGCATTACATGCTGGCATCTCTTCAGTTAATTCAAAATATTACTAGATTCCTTGTTCTGATTACGTAACAGCTGTAACGGCGTCACTAGGGTGGTGCAGGGTGTGCGGACCGCACCGGGTGACACCCTCACATGGGGTGACACCATCTGGTTAAGCAGTGCTCTGCAGCCTCGCCTCCAGGGACTGTTCTCTCACGTGGGCGCTGGGGCATCGCCCCTGTATTTCATTCCCAAAATAGCTTGTTGTTATTGAAAAAATGTTCGAGTCAGTCCACTATTCCAAAATAAAAGATTTTCTTTAAGGGTAGTACTGAAAAAAATACTTGCCGTCCCACAAAAACTCAAGCAGCCCTATGTAGGAAGGTAGATACCTGACTATGGTTGCCCCCAACTTTTTGCCTGGTGTTTTGCTGGTTTTCCAACTTAGTAGACCTGGGACCCTGCTATTCAGGGCCCCAGGCCCACTGCTCTCGCTGTAAAATGGATTCCATGTACCTTAGGTACATATCTAATTGGTACTGGGCCACCTTATCAATCCCTGTATCCAGGGCATAGGTGTACCCAGGGCCTACCAGGGGCTGCAGTATGTATTATGCCACCCCTGGCTGGCCATCTAAATCTGACACAACTGGCTGCACGACAGCTGGGGCAAGGTGGTGTAATCACCCTTTGCTTTAGATATAGTATTCCTATATCTAATCCTAAAATGGACACATGAATTCCTATCACTCACTCCTATGGCAGGCCTTATCAATCCTGAAGGCAGAGTGCTTGGAATTATGTGAGATGGTGCTCTGGCATGAGCTGAGCCCGTTTGCAGCTTGCGGAACCAAGTCCTAATAGCTGTTCCATGATAACACGTACCATATACTCTTAAGTGCCTTATAATCCTCGCGGTTATTTGCCAACTTTGGTATCGCTTTATCAAAACATGTCGAGTAAGGTGTCATACGAATTGGAATACTAACCCCTCGCCAATTCTGGCAACGGGGTTAGCATTCCACCCTTCTAGAGGGACACGACATGTATGTAACTGTGAACCCCAGTTAAAGCTTAACACAGCCTCAGCTCCACAAAATGGATGCTGCCACCACAGACACAAGTCTGACCTCCTGCTGCTGGGGGTCCTGCTGGGAGTCCTTCCAGCGAGGATAGCTAGGAAAAAGGGTTTCCTGTCAGGGGCGGTGCTAGCACCATCCCAGACAGGGTTTTGTGTATCCCAGGTAGGCAGGGCTGAGAGGAAGGTGACTGAAGTGGCACCCGGGTGCTCACTGTGCATATGCCGGCTTGAACCAGTTCCAGGGGCACGCCAGCCCCTGAGCTGGGGAAAGTCCGGACAAGGGAGAGGGGTGTAACCACCCACCTCCTGGTCCCACCCATGGGCAGGACCTAGTCATGTGCCAGCCCCTTTTTTTAGAATAAAGGTAGGAGCAGGCCCCCTTCCCAAATTAGATAATTCTGAATCTTGACTACTTTCCACAAAAGAACTCTTGAACATTTCTGAAGACTCTCTGAGAGTGCACACTCTGCACCCGATCTCCCTAGGCCTCCTGATCCTAACCTTAGGGTTCAGTAGTGTAGTCCTAGCGATCCTGAAGCCTCTGGATCTTGTTACTTACCTCCTAGTATTTCGCATTCCACTTTTGTAGTATATGGTTTTTCGTGCCCCTCAGGCATTTGTGTAAATTGTGCAACTTAAAGTATTTTCGTAAGAGTTTTGTTGTGTGCTTAGCTCCCTGACTCAAGAGTTCAGGGTAGACTTGTCATAAATAAAGATCCTTTATTTTCATAACAACTTGTGTGGTGTCCTTTCACTTGGTGTTCAAGGGGTATATGTGATGGTATAACAGCTGGCTTAACACGCCCTCTAGAGTTTAGCCTAAAGACTGCTCTTGTCCATGCTACTAGGATAGCTGGTCTATAAGGTTGACTTACAACCAATCATCAATAAGGGTCGTTTGGAATGACACACAGTGATCACTAGAATAGTGAGCACTATATATCAGGCCAACTTCTCACATTGGTGAGCAGCGGTTGGGATTTGAGCTTGCTGTTGTTTTACCACACGTATCCTAAGAATATCTTTTGAAAGATCACATAAGTACCAAGGTACATATAACTTAGCTTAGAATACTCTGAGTTCTACTGCACCCGCTGTTGTAGTGTAACAGGGCCTAGCACACCCTGACTACAACTCTAGCAAGGGATCAGTAGGCAAACAAATAGTGTAGGTAAGTGCACCACTTACACCTCACTAGAAAAGCATGTCTGACAAAGGAGAGAACACAGGAGCTCCCCTTGAGTCAGTTGACCCTCCACAGGTCATATCAAGATATGCAGCTCTTAGCTTCCAGGAGATGAGACAAGTGTGTACCTCCAGGAAGCTAAAACAGGGTTCTAACCCTACCATCTCATTTCTGATTGGTCTCTTAGAGACTTATGATGCCAAGAGGGCTTCTAACACAGGCCCTTCTAATCCAGATGGGAACATGCCACCCTTAGAGGGAACCCTTGGGGACCTTGACCTCCACCTCAATGGAACAGTTAGTGAAGGAGAGGAAGAGGATCAGGAGTTGTCAGGGGATGAGGCAGACAAGGGTCAGGTATAAGTCAGTAGACTCACCAGGACCAACTTAAGCAGGCATGAAAATGGACTTGGGGGACCCCCAGGCCCACTCTCAGGCAGGCTTAACATTGGGAGTGGACGAGTTAGGTCTCTATCCAGAGGCTCTAACAGATCCATTCGAACCAATGGCTCTCAGACCTCTTCTCACAGAGGGATGACATCCCCTCAGAGAAGAGAGCATGAGGCCAAGATGAGGGAAGTCAATCTGAGGATTGAAAGGGAAGAACTTGCCCTGGCCAAAGAGAGACTTGCCTTTGCTAGAGAGCAGAAATTGAGTGGGGCAGACCCCACTGGTGGCAGCATTTTACCTAGAGAAAAGGACAGGAGTTTAGACACTAGACACCTGAGTAAGATAGTGCCCCCCTTTAAACAAGGGGATGAAATCCACAAATGGATGACTGCTTTGGAGAGGGCCTGCACTGTCCAGTGCGTCCCCCAGAGTCAGTGGGCAGCTATCTTGTGGCTCTCCTTTGAAGGCAAAGGTACAGATAAGCTCCTCACTACTAGAGCTGAGGATGCTAACAATTACCAAGTCCTGAAGAATACACTGGTTGATGGGTTTGGCTTAACAACTGAACAGTACAGGTGGATGTTCAGAGACACCCAGAAAACTCAGTCTCAGGATTGGGCTGACTTTGTTGACTGTGCCACTAAGGCTTTTGAAGGCTGGCTACTGGGAAGTAAGGTTACTGATTTCATAGGATTGTATAATCTAATTATGAGAGAGCAAGTCTTAAATAATTGTCAGAACCAGTTATTACACCAGCACCTGGTAGACTCTGATCTGACCTCGCCACAAGAATTGGGTAAGAGGGCAGACAAATGGGTCAGAACCAGGGTTAGGCCTAAGAACCAGGGTGGTGACCAAAAGAAGCAATCAACCAAGCCTCAAGAGAAGGGTGGGAATACATCTTCTGATCAAACCCCAGGGCCCCAAAAATCCTCTGAAAAGGGTGGGTCCCAAAATACTTCCAATACTCAAAAGAAACCCTATTGTCATACCTGCAAACAGGTAGGCCATTACAAAACTGACAGCAGTTGCCCAAGGGCCAATGACAATAAGGAGAACATACCCCCAAGTAACACTTCCAAACCTCCTGTTACTACTAGTAGTAATCCCCCAGGTGGTGGAAGTGCGGTTATTTGCCAACTTTGGTATCGCTTTATCAAAACATGTCGAGTAAGGTGTCATACGAATTGGAATACTAACCCCTCGCCAATTCTGGCAACGGGGTTAGCATTCCACCCTTCTAGAGGGACACGACATGTATGTAACTGTGAACCCCAGTTAAAGCTTAACACAGCCTCAGCTCCACAAAATGGATGCTGCCACCACAGACACAAGTCTGACCTCCTGCTGCTGGGGGTCCTGCTGGGAGTCCTTCCAGCGAGGAGAGCTAGGAAAAAGGGTTTCCTGTCAGGGGCGGTGCTAGCACCATCCCAGACAGGGTTTTGTGTATCCCAGGTAGGCAGGGCTGAGAGGAAGGCGACTGCAAGTGGCACCCGGTGCTCACTGTGCATATGCCGGCTTGAACCAGTTCCAGGGGCACACCAGCCCCTGAGCTGGGGAAAGTCCGGACAACGGAGAGGGGTGTAACCACCCCCCTCCTGGTCCCACCCATGGGCAGGACCTAGTCGCGTGCCAGCCCCTTTTTTAGAATAAAGGTAGGAGCAGGCCCCCTTCCCAAATTAGATAATTCTGAATCTTGACTACTTTCCACGAAAGAACTCTTGAACATTTCTGAAGACTCTCCCTTGTGCCTAAGGAGTAGCCACCCTGCACTAGCGGGCACCATCTAAGCGCTTGCGGTTTGCTGTAAGTCCATCCTCCGGATAAAGACTGCCCAGCTCGACGAGACCTGGATTCCCTGGCATCTCTGACCTCTACCTGCATCATCAGCCCAGCTGAGATTCGTGGGTGTGACGAGACCTGAAGGGACCGGCCATCTTCAAAACTGCACGACGCTTATCCAGCACGACCGCCGAGGGACCCTCAAGTGAGTGCTTTGGGGTTTGAGAAGCCCTAACCCTGAGCAGCTCAAGCACCGAAGTCCAGCCCCGCAGCATCAACGAGATCTGCGTGGGGCCCTTCTGCTCTTTGCTGCTCACCGCGTTGTCCGGTCACTTGCCTGCTGACTAGTGGCCCTCCTGACGACGAACCACGATGATTGCATCACTGGTCTGGTTGCTCCAGACTGGCCCTTGCTCCCTTCCAAGAGAGGAGCACCCCGGACCCTCCTGGTCCACTCCAGACGCCATCTTGAGTCCACCGCGTGGGCTTGCCTTTGCCAAGGTTTGTTGCCCCAGTCCTGGGACCAGCATCGCCGACAGCAGACACCTTCGTGGGACAGCTCGCACCTCCATCCTGGTCACCGACAAAACCTCCTGGTCCGAGAGACTGCAGAGCCCAGCGTCGCCCACTCACCTGGTCGAGGTGACTTCATCCGGTGCCATCCTGGTGCCCACCTAATCACTGGCTAGTGATTAAGAACTGAGTCCCCTCTGCTTTCAGGTCGTCTCCATCACCGATCCCGGCTTGGATCACATCGAACTTCTTCACTGGTCGCCTGCCAGCAACTTCTTCTTTCAGGCTCCATAGACTGTAACGAGGATTCCTGACGTCTTTTGAACCCTATGCAGCCGCAGCCCCTGGGCTAGGTAACCTGAGCATTTCGGTGCTCCAACGTAGGTTCACTATCTAAGTGTCCAGATCCTTTTTCGTTTTCAGCCTATCTAGTCGGATTCGTCCGATAACTGTAACTTTACGAAATACTAGTATCCATAGACTTTGTCCCGCATCCCGCGTGAGAGTGCACACTCTGCACCCGATCTCCCTAGGCCTCCTGCTCCTAACCTTAGGGTTCAGTAGTGTAGTCCTAGCGATCCTGAAGCCTCTGGATCTTGTTACTTACCTGCTAGTATTTTGCATTCCTCTTTTGTAGTATATGGTTTTTCGTGCCCCTCGGGCATTTGTGTAAATTGTGCAACTTAAAGTATTTTCGTAAGAGTTTTGTTGTGTGCTTAGCTCCCTGACTCATAAAGAGTTCAGGGTAGACTTGTTATGAATAAAGATCCTTTATTTTCATAACAACTTGTGTGGTGTCCTTTCACTTGGTGTTCAAGGGGTATATGTGATGGTATAACAGCTGGCTTAACACGCCCTCTAGAGTTTAGCCTAAAGACTGCTCTTGTCCATGCTTCTAGGATAGCTGGTCTATAAGGTTGACTTACAACCAATCATCAATAAGGGTCGTTTGGAATGATACACAGTGATCACTAGAATAGTGAGCACTATATATCAGGCCAACTTCTCACACCCTATACGGCACCTGCGCAGGGGCGGCTTTAGGCATGTGCAAGCTGTGCACCTGCACAGGGCCACCAAACCCCAGGGGCCACCGTGCCAATATATATCCTTAATATAATAATCCGCTGAGGATGGATACATATTTGCGTGGCGGCCCCTGGCAGGTATTTGGCGGCCTCCAGCGCTATACCACTTCCAAACACCGTGACCCCCCCTTCTTCACTGGCCTCTGTGCTCCGCCCTGCCCGGACCCCCTCTTCTGGGGCCCCCTACCTACGCTCCCTGCCCAGGGCCGCCATGAGCCTAGAGCCGCCCCTGAGCTAACTCAGTAAAACTTACGTTCATTTGCCGAGCGGATGAGCTCAAAGCCTGGCTGAGGCCTGTAAGGTCACGAGCTCTCAAAATCATTGCTTCCCGGGCTAAGCACCCCCCTGCCAACATGGTGAAAAGTTTGTCCCTGGGCATTTCTGGCTGAAGCCCTGTAGCTCCAGGGGCTTCATGTCCATCAGGGCTGCGTCACAGGATGGGGTGGGAGCAAGCATCCCTGACCCTATCTTTTGACGAGTTTTGAGAGAGGGTGGGGTTAGAGGATGGAGGCGGCAAGCTCAACCCTGGAATCTGGACCCTGGCGCTGTTTATTTTCAACAGATGCATGTGAACTCATTGTTTGTTAGCAGAACGATCTCTCTTAATGCAGATCGACTTCTGCAGCACCGATGAGCCTTTCTAGTAAGTGAGCTTCCTTCCCAAATGAGCCTAATCGATATTTTACAGACAGTCACAGGATGCTGCTGTGGCACAATTGTACACGCGGTAACTCCTTGCACTTACTTTTAGTGTGCCGGTGCCCACATGTGCGCATTTAATTACGTGTTACCAAAGAGATGTCACAATCACAACAGCCACAATGTCTGTTTTCCATCCCTGACTCCATGGTGCTTCTGTACGATAACATTTATTCTAGACTTCCCGATGGCCGCAGATAATGATGCCACTCTAAATCCATTAGATATTTTCAGAACATTTGTTTTCTACACAGCAGGCATTAAAATTGTATCCGCATTGGCTGTGGTTGCACTGATTAATACTATGCACGTACTCACTATACCGGGTTCATTTCCTCTCTATTCCAGACCCATCATGTTCAGAAAAACAAAAGCAAGTAGAGACATTTTGTCCTCGAAAGAGACCAGTGATTGACAATTTGATCTTTCACTTAACGTGCACACCCTCGAAGGCCATATTTAGGTTCATTCGCCTGCTCACTTTTTCCCCACTGACTGCGTGCCTGCTTTCCATTTTTGCACCCCTATCTTTCCTATACGATCACATTAATGACCTCCCAAACTATCCGCTTTGATATCTCATTGTGCACTGTGCCACTGCTGCGACGAAGCGCAGCGGCAGTGTCCGGGTGTCAATCGGGCCCAATCCACACTGAATTAATGATTTCACAACGAGCACTGGATCAGGCGTATTCAGCCTCTCTCTGACTGTCACACCCCTTCCTTACTTACTGCATCCCACTATTCCCCCAACAACCTCATCCATAGACCCATGGCCCACACATCCATTCATTCACCCATGAGCACATTTGCCCAATCAACCATCAATCCTTTTCAAACATATTTATTCACTTCCACACCCATCCTTCCACATCACCAATTATCCATCCATACATACAAACATACCTGCATGCATCCATGCATCCACCCATCCACAACTGGGAAAGTACAGATTTGTGAACAATGAATGTATAAAACATTAAGGTATTCCATGTCAGCGATATGGTTTTTGTTTATGTTGCACATGTTTTAATTAATCTTGCATTCCTTAAGAGTGCCCACTATTTCCAGGTTGCTGTATTTTGTTGTGTAGCATATTTCTTGAACAGTGCATACTTTGAACTGAGCCTCGTTCAGTCATATTTAACGGACCACCGTTGAGCACTTTAGAGCAAAGGCTGAAGGCTGTGTCAGTTTCTCACAGTGCCTGTCAGTGGGTCTATAAGGTTTTCAGAAAACTTGGCCATCCGACCCCTGGCCTCTCTGCTGAACAATCAAAGCAAAGGTCACTTATTTAAGTTGCAATTGTGATTCTGTGCAACTGTGTGTGACGGAGGTACACAGTTGCCAAAATATTGAGAAGGCCATTGTAAACGAAAATACAGTGCTTACCGGTGAGTCAGTGCGTTGTGTTTTTGGGCGGTTGTAAAGTTAATTTCTCTGATTATACTGAACAAGCGGCTACCAACGTCCTTATCATATGAAATCTCTACTATTGATGTCATAAAACGTTCGCAATTGCTTTATCAACCTTCCTGCTTCCTCAAATTTGCTTGAAAATGCTCCATTTATCCACTCTTTTTCAAAAACTTCTTGGGGGGGATCCCCCCGAACCCCCTGTAGGTTGTTCAGGCTTGCTCGCTACGCTCACTCGCCTCAGTGCTGTACCACAATAACTTTCCGGCACACCACTTTCAAATGTCACCAGCCGCCACTGCTCGCCTCTGCTCTGTGTCTATTTAAACTTATCCTCAGCGGCACGTGCACGAATTCAAAGCACATTTCATGTGATTATTTCAGCCACTTTGAGAAAAGCCAAGAACTGTGAGGAAGAGAAACCATGGGGGTGTGAGGGGGGTGGAGAAGGCGACGAGGAAAGGGTTTAAAGAGCAGCAGGCGGGGGAGGGGGTGCAGGTGGAGGGATGGTGCAGGCTGAGGGTGAGATGGTACAGGCTGAGGGTGAGATGGTGCAGGCGGAGGGGAGATGGTGCAGGCAGAGGGATAGATGGTGCAGGTAGAGGGGACATGGTGCAGGCGGAGGGGAGATGGTGCAGGCGGAGGGGAGATTGTGCAGGCAGAGGGGGAGATGGTGCAGGAAGAGGGGAGATGGTGCAGGCAGAGGGTGAAATGGTGCAGGCAGAGGGTGAAATGGTGCAGGCGGAGGGGAGATGGTGCGGACAGAGGGAGAGATGGTGCAGGCAGAAAGATGGTGCAGGCAGAGGGAGAGATGGTGCAGGCAAAGGGGAGATGGTGCAGGTGGAGGGAGAGATGGTGCAGGCAGAGAGATGGTGCAGGCAGAGGGAGAGATGGTGCAGGCAGAGGGGAGATGGTGCAGGTGGAGGGGAGATGGTGCAGGTGGAGGGGAGATGGTGCAGGTGGAGGGAGAGATGGTGCAGGCAGAGATGGTGCAGGCAGAGGGAGAGATGGTGCAGGCAGAGGGAGAGATGGTGCAGGCAGAGGGGAGATGGTGCAGGTGGAGGGGAGATGGTGCAGGTGGAGGGGAGATGGTGCAGGCGGAGGGGAGATGGTGCGGACTGAGGGAGAGATGGTGCAGGCATAGGGGACATGGTGCAGGCAGAGGGTGAGTTGGTCCATCCGGTAAATTGTGAGGGTCTCACCAGAGACCCTAACACGGCCAAAACTAACCTACACGAAGGAATGAAAGAAGTAGCCGAATGGATGAAGCACAGCCGTCTGAAACTGAACTCAGACAAAACAGAAGTCCTCATCTTAGGTACCTCCCCCTCCGCCTGGGACGACTCTTGGTGGCCAGAGGCCCTTGGAAAAGCACCCATCCCGACGGACCACGCACGGAACCAGGGCGTCATCCTGGATTCCTCACTCTCGATGAACAGACAAGCCAACGCCGTCTCTTCATCTTGCTTCAACATTCTTCGCATGCTCAAAAAAACATTTCGCTGGATCCCTACCGAAACTAGAAAAACAGTCACCCACGCTCTGGTCACGAGCCGACTGGACTACGGAAACACCCTCTACGCCGGCACCACCGCAAAACTCCAGAAAAAACTACAACGCATCCAGAACGCCTCAGCCAGGCTCATATTAGACATCCCACGTAAAGAACACATCTCTGATCCCCTGAAAAACCTCCACTGGCTCCCCGTCAATAAGAGGATCACTTTCCGGCTCCTAACCCACGCACACAAAGCACTCTATGAAATCGGACCCGAATGCCTCAACACACGACTATCCTTCTACACCCCCTCCCGCCAGCTACGATCCTCCAACCAAGCCCTTGCCACTGTACCTCGCATCAACAAAACCACCATGGGAGGTAGATCCTTCTCCTACCTAGCAGCTAAAACTTGGAACTCACTTCCCACTCACCTTCGCCTTACTCAGAACCACCTAGCATTCAGAAAACAACTCAAAACGTGGATATTCGACAAGTAACTCCCCACCCTTCTTCAAGCGCCTTGAGACCCTCTGGGTATGTAGCGCGCTATATAAATCTCTTGACTTGACTTGACTTGGTGACACCATGAGTTACCCGCACCGGGTGACACCAACCCTAGTGACGCCACTGACTTAAGCTGGGGTACTGAAGTGCATCTGGGTGGAGAAGAAACTTGAATCTTGCTCAGGGTGGCCTGAGGTAAAGGTGTTCACCCAAGACCCATCTCTGCCAGTGATTCTCACATTTTAGTATGCAGAGAGCAATAGAAAACCATTTGAAAGGCCCGCTCTTGCTAAATGTCTTTTAAATTAATAATGCAAGGATGTGTTAGGCACTTAATGTGTCAGTTCCGTTCTGGCATTTTTACACTACGAGAACTTCAGAGGAGTTGCTCGGCTGCTGCTGCCCCTCCCTATATCTCAGTTCTTCATCCGATAATTCAGTCACAGACATTCATGTTCACAATGTCTCCCGAGAGTTTCTTTCTCAGCATTCAGTTCATTAGCTCCAGGCAATCAGCCTGTGTTAGGTCGTGTAATTAAACCCCACGCTTAGGTTCATTTATTTTGTGCTGGCATTCTCCTTTATAATGCGTTCTTTTATTAGCTATTCCTCTGCCCTCCCCCTCGGGCAGGGTGCACGTACTATCCCGCTCTCCTACCACTCTTGAAACAAATTGTAAAGGGTTCTTTCAGGATTAGTTGATCCTTTCACTTACTCTGTGGTCTCTGATTTCCAAGATTCCATTCGACTGGACGGATAATTATCTTATTGAAACCACTTGTTCCTATGAACCCTTGTATATTTTAATTTACATTTTTATTCACCCCTATGATAGTTAATTACAACTATTATGTAGAATATTTTAACTCTGAGAGGCTACTATTTCTGATGGGTAATTTTCTCATCTTATTCTCTAAACATGCAAACCTGCAGGAGTCTGCAAATGCTTTAAAAATAAATATAATTTGCAGGCTACTGTTCCACAGATAGCAGCTGCTAACATGCCCCTTTTGTCAATATTGCACTCCGTGAATGAACTACAACTGCTCTTCTTAGACTGCAACACCAAACCAAACCTACTCAACACAAGCACCATCCTCTTTCCAAAGACCCTTTACCTGGCATGAAACTTAACAACAGAAATGGAAAACAAACATGAAACACAAGATGCCAGCTAACCAGCACCCAAGAAAACACTTTCCTTACTGCAATCTGAGTGTCTCAGGGTCGAACATCATTTCAGCCGGCTGTGTGGCATATTACTTTTGAAATCACAGAGAACAATAAAGAGAGAACATAGCCAAGCAAAAGAAAGCATTATGGAACCACAATTATTATATTTTCAACAAAACCCATTATTCCATTTTGTGAGTACGATTGAAACATTCAATTGTCCTGTGCCCAGCTATTTGAAATTCTCAGTGTGCTCTTTGTCAAACACAGCACTTCCTACTGCAGCAAACACACCAATTCGAGAGGGGAACAGCTAATGAGACCAGGAAGATCAATTCAATTCAAATACTTTATTCGATTTTCACCAAGTAAAAAAATCATAAAAGCAGTACATAGTAAACAAATTACACATTATAAATATACACAATAAATCGTTATAAAAACAGCATTAAATCCAAGTGTGGTGGCAAATCGATAATTAATAAATTCATGATAAATTCCGTGATTTTACGACACTTTTTAAAAACATCGACATAGAACTAATACATAGGGGGTTTCCTAGTTGTTGGAGATGTAAATAAGCTGGCCTACATTTCCTCCACGCCCCATCTCTAAGATAAGATATCAGCCATCTCGCCCGCTCTTTTTTATACCGTTTGCAAAATAGTACCAAATGGAAAGTAGACTGGATAGATATGTTGTCGCATGGGCATGGGGCAAGAGTTCTATTCCAGTCATTTTTTTCCGGGTATGAAACCAGGCGATGAAATATGTTGAACCTGAATCTGGTCAGGACAAAACGCTCAAAACCCAAAGTGATCAGAGTTAGGTAGGGTTGCATTTTGAGGGTAATCAGCAGCGGCTGATGTTCGAGAACAGTTCTTTTGCTGACTTCATTCCCAAGCCTTAAGGTGTTAAAATGTTCCATACACAGGTTTTTTAAGACTTTTTTAGGAATTTTCCCAATTGATTCGGGTTTATCATACCATTCTGGCTTGTCAATGTCCGTCAGGGCTTTCCTCACATACTCAAGCCATTTGATTCTTTTTACATTGGCTAATTTTTTAACATCCAGGATAATTTCTCGATTAAGAGCCAGTTCTTGCGTTGCCCAAATTCTCCTCCAGAGTAAGATTGGCTGGATTTTAATCAGATCTGTCAAATAGTCCATGCCTAGTTCTACATGGCAATTATAATTTGACATACTTGCCGGAAGGGACAAAAGGTAGCGAAAAAAATTATTTTCAATAATCTGGAGCACCGTCACATCCTGATATCCCCATATCCCTGCCCCATACAGGGCGATGCTTCTACATTTGGCCACATATATGTTAAGCATTATATCAGGTTGTTTTCTGCCCAATTTGCTGGTGAAATGCTTTATCGCCGCAACTGAGCGTTTAAATGCTAACGCTCTGTTTTTTACCTCGGGGCCCCATCCCCCTGTTGCCTCGATTTTGACCCCTAGATATGGGAATGTTTTTGTAGCTTGTAATAGGGTGCCTGCCGCCTTAAGTTGTTTACATCTGGCTCCTCCTTTACCAGAAGCCATCACATAGGACTTTTTTGCATTCAGGTTTAGGCCCCTCTCTTCCATATATGTTATATATCTAAGCAATACCTTTTGCGCGCCGACCTTTGTTCTTGCCATCAACACAGCGTCGTCCGCATACAAGAGGGAGCTGATCTGCGTATCCCCGGCCTTAGGAGAGTCAATGTTGCTGGCACCCAATTCCCTCTCCAAGCTATTAGTGTAAAGAGAGAAAAGGAATGGAGCCAGCACACACCCTTGCCTCACCCCCTTCCGTATGCGGAAAGACCCTGTGCATTCCCCCCCCAGCCCATACCTTACTCTGGCAGAGGCATTTGAATATAATTGTCTTAGGAAGAGGACTATCGAAGAATCCACTTTCATCTCTTCTAATGTCAACCACAGTTTATCATGTATAACACAATCAAACGCCGACGAAAGGTCGACGAAGATTGCGTAGAAACACCCCTCTTTTGCACAGGTATATTTCCCCTGCAAAAGAACAAAGTTTAGCACTTGTTCCACGGTACCCATCCCTAGTCGGAAACCATATTGTACTGGGGTCAAGATATTTTGATCTTCAGCCCAGTCCTGGAGCCTAGTCAAGATTACTCTTCCTGCAATTTTTACTATTGAATCCAGTAGTGATATTGGTCTATAATTTGATGGGCTTTCCCTATCCCCCTTTTTATATATCGGGATAATCAGTGATTCTGCCCAGGTTTTAATGAAGCCAATATCACAACATGCCCCCATTACACGTAAACATATAGGTGCCCAAAGATCTATGTTCTTTTTGTAAAGATCACTTGGGATCCCATCTGGGCCCGGGGCTTTATTGTTTTGAGAAGATTCAATCGCAACCTTGACCTCCTCTAATTCGAACTCTAGTGGGATCGGGTGATGCTTACTTGGTAATTGTGGCTCGGTTAGGGTATCACTATACAATTTAGAGAAAAACTCTACCCATGCATTTTCATCGATAGCTATATCTATTTTAGCTGTCACCTTGTTATTAAAAAATGGTGAGTTAACTACCTGACAAAATAGCTTAGGGTCTCTACTTTCCGCTGCCTCCAATAAATCTTGCCAAGCCTTCTCCTTGATTGCTTTCTTCCTATGATCTCTTGTTACCTTATATGCTTTCCTTAATACTCTGATGGTCTCAGGATCCCTTACTGGGTCTTTTAGGGCCTTTTTTAGCGCATTGTGTGCCTTAGTGCATTCAGTGTTAAACCACCCCTTTGGAGTGTTTTGCTTTTTTAGGCACTTTCTAGTCAGAACACCCTTTATAGTTTCCGTTATGTTAGAAAAGGCCTCCAGTATTTCTCCACTTGTGGGATTATCCTCTAAACATACAAGTAGCGATGGGAGAGCCTCGTGGACTATTCTTTGCATAATTTTTTCCGGGTCTGCCATGCTCCATTTTAAAGCAATACCATTTCGTCGTGCTACCTCTAAGTTCTGAGTCCATGTCAAAGTCTCAGTTAGTGTATTTATTTTAACATCCTGTATGTTAAGTACCATTTTTAACGGCAAGTGATCGCTCAGACCCATAGCAAGGGTTTCAACATTCATAACACTACTGCCAAACCTATTTGGTAGAATTATGAAATCAATAGTTGACTGTAGTCCTCTTGCCATAAAGGTTGAAGCGAAGTCCACCTTAGGGTAACATAGCCTATTTGCAAACCCTAGATCAAGCTTGGCCATAATATCATTTAGGATTTCCCCTTTAGAATGATGAGCAAAATGACTACTATCCCCTTGTACCCCCACCCCATATTCTGCAAAACCACATGTATCACTAGTACATATATTTACGTTAAAATCACCAGTCCAAATCCAGATTAATTCCTTCCCTTTCAAGGGTTTTATCTCCCTCATTTCTTTGTACATTTCCATTAGTACTTCCCTGAAGTGTGCATTTTCGATGTTGTTATAGAAATTAATAACTATCAGCACACTTCTACCATTTAAATCAATTGTGACAAGTTGAAAGTAGGGTGACGTGGATCTACCTATACTAGTATTAGTGTTTAAACGATTGGACACGTAGACACATAGACCCCCTTTATTCCTGCCATGGTTGGAAATTACTGCGGGAACATAGAGAGTTTTAAAACCCTCTATATGCACCTCCTTTGAAGCCCAGGTTTCCTGGACACAGAGTATGTCAATGCTGGTTACAAACTCACCCCAAAGAGTATCTGTCACTTTGTTGGCAATCCCACACACATTCCACGTTACTACATTTATTAGCTTGTCCTTTGTTCTAGTTATCAGATTTGCCTCTCCCCCAGCATTCCTCCTAACTTCCTTCTCTGTTGAGATTTCATTGCCCTTATCCTTTGTACAACTTACCTTTTTAGTTTTATTCATCATCCTTATTTCAATGTCTAGGGTCGTGTTTCTTTTACTTCCTGTACCTTTATCAGATGTTGAACTCTTATGTATAGTTTCCTTATCCCTCACCTTATTTCCTTTTGTATTAGGTTTGGATTTAGAAAGTCAATCATTTGAATCTAGGCCCGAAAGTGGTTCAAAGAGATTATGAAGAGGAATATTCCAATAATTTGGGTTTGTGTGGTGATATTTATTACCTAAACCATACTCAAATTCATGGGAATGATAAGGCAAGAGGGTGGGTGGGAGGTCATGGTACCTGTAATGGTTATTACCTGGGCCATACTCAAACGTGTTGGGATATTGCGACAAGGGGGTAGGTGGCGGATCGTAGTACCTGTCCCTACTTAGGCTGTGTCCAAGTCTATTGGGGTGATGTGGCAAAAAGCCAGGTGGCGGCTCATAGTACCTGTGCCTATCTAGGCTGGGTTGTTGTCTATAGTTAGCTGGTGCTCGGGAGTTATGGTGACTCCGTTTTGGAGGATGGGTACGGGGCTTCATCATACCTTGAGGATAAAAATAACTCAAATTCCGGGTGGCTACAGAGCCATCCTGCCTTCCCGAGAACCAATCAGAGATATGGTTAACTACCCTGTGATCCCTGAAATTTATGATGATTACGTCACCTTCAATTTCTTTTGGTCTCACGCCCACCCAGTCACAGCGTCTAACGGATATAATCTCCCCATTTAAATGTGGTGGGAGTGGTCTGTTAGCCCTCAGCCAGTGGTTTACTTTGTTTTTTAGGGATGTGTCAGGCTCTATACTACCCTCTGTTAACTTGGGGACCCCAGTCAATATAATGACATAGTTTAGTGACTCAGGGGGTAGATCTACATTTTTGGTATGTTTTGTTTTGTATAGAGTTTGAGGTGGTTTAGTTGTTTCCCTTGTCTCTACCACTGCGGGGACCTTTTTTGCCATAGTCATAGCTTTTCCCACCTGAGGTACCAGAGTTCCCGTCGGTGTCACACTTTTGTCATTCTGAGTTAAGGTTGTTTGTGGCTGAGCCTTAGTGTGAGTCACTGTGTTCTGTGTTAAGTGCGTGTCTACTTGACCATTTTCTCCCCCTTTTTTCTGTCCCATTGCTTCGGTTGTTTGGATCTCCAGTATACGATCCACGGTTTTACCCAGCATTTTTACCCTCTCCAAGATAGGGAGCATAAAGGATCTAAGAAGATGTTCAATGTCCTCTATAAGGCCTCCGTGCGTCTTACTAAATGGAGGCGCACTCTCCCCTGTTTGTGGCTTACTTGGTACTTCTTTCACAGTGGCCTTGGGAGTTTTATTATTGGAGTTCTTTGGAGGCAGTGGCGTCTTCTTTGGAGGCAGTGGCGTTTTTATAGATTCAGGCCTTTTTCTGTTCCCAGCCTTTCGCGCCTTTTTCCTTGGTGGGGAATGACATACTTCGCGACTTCTCTTACACTGTATAGTTCCAGCTGCTGGTTTAACTGTGTGTTTGTTCCCTTGCTTCCCATCTTCAGAAGGGGATGTGGCTACAGGCAAGGTGTGACATGTCGCATCTGCATCCAGATCTAATATTGAATGCGATACAATAACCTCGGCTGAAGTCTGTAAATTTTGGGTGATAATAATTGTGTTGACATGCTCCTTTTGTGTTATTTCAGGTGGACCTTCTTTAAAGATTAGAGGGATGTCATTTGTATTGAATAGGTCTAAATCTGTCTCACCCACTATAGAGTTATTTGGCGTTGAAGTAACCTCAGTTGCAGCGGATTGTAAGGGTGTCTGTTTAAGTAGTTCGATAGAAAGGCGTCGCTCTGCTCTCCGCTCAGCCAACTCTAGCTCTCTATCTATATCCCTTTTTGTCCGTGCAAAAAACTTATCAAGAGGGCCCAATATACTTGTTCCTAGGGTAGCAGGTAGCGATGAGTTCAATAAATTACCAGCCATTGTACCACTCCTATATGAGTGTTTTAAAGTAAGGTGACTTCTAATACCCCTGTCCACCAAGTTAATCCAGTGTGCAGCCTGTGTGGCTAAGCAGTCAGTACTCGATTACCGGGGCTGTGAATAAATACCTGTAGGCAATGTTCAGGTCCAACGTAAGAGGGAGGGCCCAGCCCTGCCTCCTCCTGCCCCGGACGGCCACAGACGGCCCGCCCTTTGCCCGGGCTTAGCCCGGCGACCGCCCGCACGCGTCCCGCGCTGCGGGGCTCCGTCGGGTGCTTTAAAGCCCAGGCGCCGCCTGCTGTCGTTGGTACCAGGCGCCTGAGTTAGGACTTCTGGGGGATGTGGTTTACTGGACACCGATGGCCGTTCCCCTCACGGCGTCTGTGAAATGCCGAGGGCCGTTTCCCTCACGGCTGCGTGATTGCAAAATAAACACCCTCTGCACGAAGGTAGAGGCAAGCGCGTCCCGCGCTGCGGGGCTCCGTCGGGTGCTTTAAAGCCCAGGCGCCGCCTGCTGTCGTTGGTACCAGGCGCCTGGGTTAGGACTTCTGGGGGATGTGGTTTACTGGACACCGATGGCCGTTCCCCTCACGGCGTCTGTGAAATGCCGAGGGCCGTTTCCCTCACGGCTGCGTGATTGCAAAATAAACACCCTCTGCACGAAGGTAGAGGCAAGCGCGTCCCGCGCTGCGGGGCTCCGTCGGGTGCTTTAAAGCCCAGGCGCCGCCTGCTGTCGTTGGTACCAGGCGCCTGGGTTAGGACTTCTGGGGGATGTGGTTTACTGGACACCGATGGCCGTTCCCCTCACGGCGTCTGTGAAATGCCGAGGGCCGTTTCCCTCACGGCTGCGTGATTGCAAAATAAACACCCTCTGCACAAAGGTAGAGGCAAGCGCGTCCTGCTTTAAACGTGGGAAATCTCTGTGACTGCACTAAAGGGCTTATTTACAAGCCCCGAGTGGCACTGGAGTGTCACTTTATGTGACGTCCCAGCGGTGCAAATTACAAAATCATATTTATGAGGTCATGCAAAGCCACAAAATGTGGCTTTAAGTGTCCTCATAGTTAAGGAAATGCACTGCAAATCGCTGTATTGCTTTACTCCGCCCCCGGGAGGCGTTCCGTGGGCGTTGAGAAGAGTTTTACAAGAGTACGTACATCTGGGGAAGTGCAAAATACTTACTCCTCCTGAGGTGAGGCTTACTGAGGCGAAATCTCTTTTTTTTCTCTATGTTATTTATTCTATATGTGCTGCATTCTGCAGCACACATAGAAAGAGGAACACGTCTCTTAGAATAGTTTCTGTGCATGAAGGTGCACCTTCCTGCACAAAAATAATCCTGCCAACAACACAGGCACCCTCGCAACGGTGCCTGAGCTGGCACTGGGCAGTCGAAATGGTGCCAGTACAGGGATATAGGACCGGAATGCACTGCATTGCATAAATACGGTACATCCCCGCCTTTTCACTTTGGCATAGGGAAGAGCCCTATGCCAAATCCATGTAAATACAGGCCAGAATGTCTGACAAAACCACGCACAACAATAGGCTCACACTTGATGTAATCATTTAACTGAAAAGCTTGATTAACAGTGTGAACCTCATTCCACACTAAAAAATAGACCACAATCCAATCCCTTTCACAGTCATCCCCAATAGGGTTTATGTCAAAGAAACCACCACCACATAAAAAATAACTACCTATAAATAAAGTGGCAGATATTTAACCCAAATTGCATATCCCCGGGAGGCTGGAGCCATTCGAGGCCAGCTTTATATGTCAACGTTCACCACCTCTCTCTCCAGCTCCAGAGGGTTCAAGGCAGTAAGCACAGCATGCCCTGACAAAGCATGAAGGGCCTCATTACGATGGCACTGGGAGCCTATTCTGTCAGGTCACAGACAGCCCCCTCCGACAGGATCTCAGATCCCTATGAGGTAGCAGTCAGCATCATAGTCCCATATGGAGGCAGTGCTGAGCCAGGCACCGCCGCCGGGATTACAATATCCCTTTCAGACAGCCTGTTTATGGCAAGAACACTGCCATGTAGAGGCTGTTGAAAACAGACTTTATGGGCCCCAAACTGGGACCTGTCGCTCTTGGGCCACTGCAAAGTGGCCCTGGGTGCACATGTACTGCTCCGACTCACAGCCATGCACCGTGTGTCATATACCACATGGTGCATGGCACACAGTCCATGGATGTGCAGGATGTGTACCTGTTCATGGCAGCTTATACTGCAGTCCCTTTTCCTGGGCAGCAGGACAATCTGCCATAAAAATTAGCACTTTGCGACCACCAGCCCTCAAGTCGCAATGTACTCGGGCAGTTGGACCTCCGCCTTCTTGTTGGACGGCCTCCTGACCACCATGATATCGAACAGCGGTCTGGCCACCTGCTATCATAATAAGGCCCATAGTGTGCATCGTCAAGGCTTAAGCAAAAATAAATAGAGGAAAAGAAAAGAAAAAGAAATCTTAAAGGCATTCAATAGTAAAAAATACAACACATTTTTAAATACTTCAGTTCTCATTTTACATCATTTAACTATCAATGAGTTATGATTTGCTTAATTATTTTTCTTTTTTCCCTCATATTACCTCCATAGCTATCACAACCACTCAACCTGTTCCACCTCTGGTGCATATAACTTGGTGGTTCCACTCTCAGCTGATGTTCTTTACAGGAAGTACCCGTGTCACACAACCTGAGCTGACCAGAGATTTTAATCATTGGAACTTATCCTATTCCTAAACTAGTATATCTCATCCAACAGAAGAGTCATCCCATAGATTCCAAAACAAGCCCATATCTGGCCTTTCTCTAAAAGCATCTACTCTCTGATCTAAGGGTCTAAAATACCTTACAGAGTTCCACCAAGCATTCCAAGTTGGAGTTGTCGTCTGACGCCACAATTTGCAAATCTCCCTCCTAGCCAGCAGTATCAAATAATACACCAATTTATGTTGCAACCCTGTTGGGCCCAGCACTCCTCCGATACCGGAACAATACCAAATAATATAAGAGATGGGCTTACCTCCACAACGAAACCCCAGACCCTGGAGATAGTCTTACCCACACTTCTCCAAAATGTGTGTATCTTGGAGCAAGAAGCAAATAGATGAACATCATCTGCATTCTGACAGCCTCATCTCAGACAGCTAGCTTCACCACTGCCCTTTATCCTGGATATCTTGAGGGGGGACCAGTAGATCCTGTGAAGTGTGAAAAGTTGTTTCTTCTGGGTGAAGCAGATTTAATCAAGGGATAAAGAATGTCTACAGATACTTGCCATAAATCTTTCAGCTCCTCCCTCGGCAAGTAATTCTCCCAGACCCGGTATGGCTGTTCCATCTTTCTATCTATTGCTGCCAGGAGGTGGTTGACCCATTGCACCACTTTTTTCTTCTTTGTGGCCAAGTCTTGTAGTTCATTTTCCATGCTTTTGTCTTCTAAGAGGGACCAGCGTTGAGTCTTACACCAAGAATAAAGCTGATAAAACTTGAACCTTGACAGTGTTCCGCTAGTAATATGACTCCAAAAGTCCCATGAATGACATTTATTACCCAGTACGAGATCCCTCCAGAGTGCGAAACCTGCCTTTTTTAGTGGATAGGCAAGAGCATCCAAAAGACACTCCGGTGTACCAGGAGTATCCCAGACTGGGGCCGAGTCACTATAATAAGCAAGTCCCAAGCAGCCTCGGCAATCCGACCACAACTTGGCCGCCATACGCATCGTCTTCAGGCGAACTTTTAAAAAGAATTTAGGAGAGCCAAATTTGTACATGAATCCTAGCTCCCCTACACCTACTAGCATAGCTTAAAACATACAGCCTATCAGTGAGTCATCTGGGGTAAGCAATAGCATCCTGCAATATTGAATTGGTAGGCCCAACAGGACAACTGGAGATCTGGTAAGCCCATGCCCCCTTGCTGTAATTTGCACCTACGTTTTTCCCAGGACAATTTGATCGCTTTGCCTGCTCAAATAAAGGAGGATATCTTGTCCTGGATTTTAAGAATTTCGGCTTTTGCAAACTCTAGAGAGAAATTATTAAAAAGATAAGTGTATTTCGGGAGGACACACATCTTGATTAGGTTAACCCAGTCATAGTGGGAAAGTGGGATGTTCTGCCATCTTTTTAATAAAACATCAACCTCGTTTGAGACTCTAAGTTAGTTTTAGGTATTTGAGCGGGGTCCTGAGTTATTATAACTCCAAGGTATCTGAGTTCCCCAGCAAAAATCCCCTCCTGATCAGTAATATTCCAAGCCATGATCTCAGTTTTATCATTGTTTATTTCATAACCCGATAAATTCTCGAAAATCTGAGCTTCAGCTAGAAGCTCTGAGAGTGTGGTGTTGACATTTGATGATAATAAAAACAAATAATCCACGTACAATGCTAACTTCCTCACAAACCCATTTGTTTGAAAAGAAGCAATCTTCAGTATTTGATCTTATACTCTGCGTTAAAGGTTCTATATACAAATCAAACAAGATGGGGGAGAGCGGGCAGCCCTGCCTAGTACCACGCCCTATCTTAACTACAGGGGAGACATTGCCGTTAACCAAAATTTGAGCCCAGGGGGACTTATGTATCTTTTTAAGGACTTCCCTAAAACCTTCGGCAAAGCCAAAGATCCTCAGGACCCTTTCCAAAAAGGGCAAATTCACCCGGTCATAGGCTTTGGCTGCATCAACATTAATAATTGAAAGAGAGAGATCTTGTGATGAAGCAAAATCGACCGCCCCAATTAAGGTATATACCAGATCCGACATATGCTGCCCAGGTAAAAAGCCTTTTTGGTCCTCGTGAATTATTGACCCTGCAATCTTACTAAGTCGATTATTCAAAATTCCAGCAAAAATCTTATAGGCAGCATTTAGAAACGAAATTGGCCGGTATGACTGGCACTAGGTTGGATCCTTCCCGGGCTTCAAGATCACTGCAATAACTTCATCACTCCAATAATCAGGCAAAGGGGATGCATCATCCAAGATCTCGTTATACAGTTTCAGCCAGACCTGGATAACTTCCCTCCCTCAAGATAGCATAGATCTCAATCAGGATCACATCGGGACCTGCTGCTTTCCCTTTCTTTGCTGTATCTAAAACAGTTAATATCTCAGTCCCCGTTATTTCCAATGTGAGGATTCCCTGGCTGACCTCAGATAATTTCGGAAGTTGTTACTCTTTAAGCCACCCATCAATATGTTCCTCTACTACCCGAAGGTCTTCTCGGTATAATTCCTGAAAGAATTGTGCAAAGGCTTTTTCTATATTCCCTTTATCTTCTATCGTTTGTGTACCGACTTTGATCTTAGTGATTAGGGGCCAGATGTAGGAGCCCGAATACCGGTCAGAAACGGCCGAATTCGGCCGTTACTGACCGGTATTAGGGTTTCCATATGTAGGGGGCCTACATTTTACCGATTCTGTAAATTTACCAAATCGGTAAATTTACAGAATCGGTAAAATACCGAATCGGGATATTTACCGATTCGGTAAATCCATATGTAGGTGGCACTCCTAAGAGTGCCACAGGCCCTTAAGAGTCGGTATTTTACCACCCAATTCTATTGGGTGGTAAAATACCGAATTCAGGTGTTCATGCACATCTGTGCATGCACACCTGTGCAATGTGACACACAGACATGCCCTTAGGGCATGTCTGTGTGCCACATGGCACACAAGCCCGGAATTGGGGTGGTAGAGGGTGTCAAAGTGACACCCCCTGCACCCTTGTAGGATTCGGTATTTACCGATTCGGTAAATACCGAATCGGTATTGCTCATTGATTCCTATGGGCTCCTACCGATTCAGTAATTCTTAAATTTGAATTACCTACATCTCCCAACTTCCTATTTACCGACTCTTAAATACCGAATTGGTAAAATTTGGTATTTAAGAGTCGGTAAATAGGAATTACCTACATCTGGCCAATAGTTATTAGATCTCTCAACCCTACTCTTCATAGCAAGGAGTCTCCCCCGCTCAAAGTCCCTCATTTTACTTGCCTCCAATTTTTGGAGTAAGATCTCCTCAGACTTAATTCTGAACTTCGACTGCAGCTCTTCAACTCTCTTTATTAGGTTTTTGTTATCTGTCCCAAGAAGACCGCACGCCTTTAAATCTGTTTCTGCCCCTGCTATTTGTGCTTCTAGGTCAGCTAGTTCTTTTCTCTCGGCCCTAGCTCAGCCCACAACCGCTCCTTTTAGTATCCCTCTCAACCAGGCCTTAAAGGTGTCCCAGAGAACATGCAAAGGGGCAGACCCCAAATTATCCCGAAAGAAGCTGGCTGTTTCTGACTTCAGAAAGCCAGGAGTTGAAGATTGCAAGAGAAATCTCCTATTTAAAGTCCAGCTCCTCAGAGATAACTATGGCACCATGGTCAGGTATTTGTATGGGCAGATATTCTATTGAGCTAACTTTATCAAGATCAGAATGCTCCATAAATATATAATCCATTCTGGAACAATGAGAATTCTTATTGCAATAAAAAGAGTATTCCCTTCTCTCTCCCATTGTTTTCCGCCATTCATCACAGAGGTTAAACATTTTTAATATGATTAAGAGGTGAGCTTTAACAGGCGGAACTGCTACCTGCGTTCTAGGAGAGGACCTATCAAATTTATTATTTAAAAGTACATTAAAATCTCAAAATCAAAGATGATTCATAGTTGGCTAATGTGAGTCAAAGATTATTCAGGGGAGTAATGTCGTCCTCATTGGGTCCATAGTAGCTAACAAGTGTATATTTTGACTCCCAACACTTGATTTCTATAATAACGGAGCACCCGCAATCATCTACCTGAGACTTAATAAGCTCAGCTCCTGAGTTTGTTTTAAATATAACTGCAACCCCCTTCGAGCAACATTGCTGATCTGTGGTATAACCTTATCCATAATCACAAAACAAAAGTACAAAGTTCCTGTGGTAAATAAAGATTTACCTATGCGGAATTTCTATGCGGTAAAGTTCAATAAAATAGCTCAATCAAAATGAGAGGCAGGGTCCGTGGAGTCTGAGTTTATAAGGGTTTTATTCCATGTAATGGAATGGTTCGAACCAGGGTATCATGTTCCATCACCACGAAGGTTCAGGAAGGGATAGACAATGCTTTATTGACAGTGTACAATATATATAGTCAATGCATACAATGGTGATGGATACAAAAGGCGTAACAGCTGAAAGAAACGAGATGAGAAACGTAACAGAAGGCGTGCACGAGGGCGTACACGGAGGTGTGTGCTAGAGACGTCACATGAAAGTGTCACAAGTGGGTGGATTCATAGAGGAATCCTGCAGTGTCAGCAGAAATATATGGCTGGATGCGCGCGCAGGCAACATGACGTGTGATTGACGAGGAACTGGAGGGTGAAGGGGGCTTGACATTTAGCTCCAAAAGAGGAGACAGAAGTCTGGCGTGTCAGGACAATCTAAACCCAATCATATCTGATATCTTGTGTTTGAGGAACTGTATTATCTAGAAGGAAAGGTCTCTCGGGTAAAGGCTATTCTATACTGACTGCTAGTGCGTGCATATGCGTCTACGTGTCTGCGTGTAATGCGAGGGGCCATGGGCCTACCATGGTAACAGGAGCAATGAATTACTTGCACGGAGACAGGAAGGCCGGGCCCTTTGCTCTGCAGCTGGGGGGATGTTTACCTAAATCACTAGACAGGAATGTATTTTCGAGGAGCGGAGCAGATAACTTGAAAGCAAAACACTGTCTTTGGCAGGCAAGCAGGCCGAGCTGGGCACCGCTCACCGCGCAGGGAGTAAGGTAAAGGTCAGGGATGCGGATCCAGGCTGCAGCTCACAGGAGGCAGAAGGCAGAAAGGGCTCGATGGCAGAAATCAGGGCCTAACTCAACAGAGCCAGGAAAACGTGAAAGTGCACCATGTAAAGACGGTGGCAAGGCATACTTAGGAACTGAATTATCGATCCATTCATGGTGCATCTGAAAGAGGGCATGTTAACGTTGGACGCAAATGTATTTGCGTCTTCATAGCTGGTCATGGAGGGAAATTACATGTACTTGAAGCACGTACATGGAGCCGTTGGGGTCTACGTTAGGGGACACAATTGACCAAAAATTCAAATTACCTCATTCCCTCCTTGTCCCCTACGGACCCTTCATGATATATCGATCTTCATTAGTCTATCTATTTGTTCATGTAACACCATTTGCTCTTCCTTTTTCAGGCGGGATTTAGAACGTGGACTTGGATGAGGAATACATGATGTGGCGCAAAAGCCGCAAATCGCTGGTCCACACTGTAAACATAGGCAACAACTGAATACTATGAGAAGGGCAATTCCGAGGAAGGATAGGACTTTCCATCCCCAGGCTGATAACACGCTCCAGAACCAACCGGACCATGTCCAGGTGCCTGGATTCTGGTGTATCTGACTTGCAATCTTATGGAGACGGGTTATGGCTCTATATACTGACGGTGCATTTTCTGGAATGAAAACACAGCAACTCGATCCGATGACTCTACAAGCTCCGCCTCTATCAGCCAGGATGACGTCAAGAACAAGACGATTTTGAAGGACAACAAGTCTCATAGCAGACTGTTCCTCTGTTAAGTTGCCTAGGGCGGAAGTAGTTTCATTCACTACTGCTTCGAGGGTTCTGGTCAAGTGACGTATTGATTTGCTATTGAAGACAGCTCCTAAATAGGGAAAGAAACCTTTATTGAAATCTGTGTATCGTTCCCATGCCGTTTCAGTATAGTCGACAATCGGGAGTTCTCTCTTGGGTCTATTAGGTACTAGACGGGAGTTCTTATGATAATCAGGTGGAGCTAGAAAAACAGGTGGCAGAAGGAATGCAATGTAACATGTCCCATCCCAATCTAGTGGCAAACGTATATAGGCTGTCAGACCACAAATGAAATAGGAATGGCGAGTAGCTTTGAATGTAGACTTGCCTTTATCACTGAATTCGATCACAGTATTACATTCACTATGACCTAGGTGTACTGAACCATTCTTTCTGACACATAATTCACCTTTAACTGGTAACACTGACATAGAGGTCTGGTCTGGTATCGGCTTGGACATTCAGAATCATGAGGTTAAGTGTATAATTACCTAATCCATATACTTCATTTTCTAGATCGGTCCCTGTCCTTTGTGGAAGACCCTCCTTGTTAGGGTAACATGCTCTATGCATAACTATGTTCAGATTTTCCCACACCCAATCTCCCTGATAAATTATGGAATCAGAATCTAAAGAATTTATTAAACTAAACCATGCACCACAGGAACCGTTGTACGGGTACGGAAAGAGGGGCAGAACTCCCTTGTATTTCTGATAGGGGGGGGAGTCGGCCACATATCCAACAATTTGTAGCGTTGCTGGTCTGATGAGAATGATGTAACATACTGATAAAAGTATTGTTGCGCAGCGCAAGTCGGTATGATAACTCGTGAGGGGGTAATTTACTGAAAGTATGCTCGACAGTGTCATTCGAGGAAGAATGTGCACGTGTGAAAATAGGAAAGTACATGTGTAACAATAAACCTGCAGCAATAATCATAAGACTCAGAAAAAACATAATCAATAATGCAACAATGCAATAGCTGCGGAGGGATTTACAATATTTCTTTTTCTTGATCTGTTTCTGTCTATCTCTCTCTCTATTGGGATCTAACTTATACATGTCAGGAACCTGTCTAACCGCTTCACCTAGGGGAGGACTTAAACAATTAAACTGTCTGACTTGCTAGATCTCAACTTTAATTTATACTCCTGCTGAGGAGTTTTCTCTGCCAGGGGGAGTTTAGTATCAGTCACTGGAATGGGGCAGGGCTGGGAGTCTATATTTGGCGGCAGTCCATGAAATTTCTTGATGTGGCTGGAGTGGAGCCAACCTTTGCGGCCCTCCACCTTCACTGCGGTCCTCGTGGTCAATAAAACAAGCTTCGGCTCCTGCCAGTGGGGCTCCAGCGGACTCCTCCTGTCGAAATTCCGGATAAAGACAAGATCTCCAGGAACGATCTCGTGTGGCTTCACCTCGGTGTTGTCGGGAAAGGCTGCAGCTACCTGTGAACGACATGATTGTAGTGCAGACATCAAGGAGGCAAGGTAATCTGTCAGCATATTACAGTCAACATCAGTGATCTTACGAGGCAGAGGCGTCCCCCACATATTCGGTGGCCTGCCAAAGACCACCTCGTACGGGGATAGCCCTGTTCTTGAATGAGCTACCATTCTCATGTAAAAGAGTGTAACTGGCAATGCAACTATCCAGTCTACACCTTTCTCGGCACAAATCTTAGCAAGGCGTGTTTTCAGGGTCTGGTTATGTCTCTCTACGAGACCTGCTGCTTCGGGATGTCGGACACAATGGAACTTCCACTGATACCCTAGCAGGAGTGATACCTGCTTCATAAGCTCGGAAGAGAATGGCTGACCATTATCTGAGTACACGACTCGGGTCAAACCATACCGTGGGAAGAATTCATGTACCAGCTGCTTGGCAGTGGTCGGAGCAGTGTAATCTGGGACTGGATATGCTTCTGTCCATCGGGAAAGTGCACATACAACTACGAGGACATACTTGAATCCTCGACAACGTTCCATCTGGATATAATCCATATGGAGGACTTCAAAAGGGTAATCGGGAGGGTGAAATCCACCTTGCTCTACGGGAATGCCTTTACCTGGGTTGAACTGACAACAGATCATGCAAGTACGCACTTTCTGTTTTGCTGCTGCTCGTAAATGCTTATTGAACCAAAGGTTTTGAATACTGTCTAGCATGGCTTTTTCTCCTAAATGTGCAGGACTATGTGCTGTATTAATGATAACTTGAACCATAGAGTCGGGGAGAAACCATGTGGCTTTTCCCTTCGTCATCCATCCCTGTTCTGTCCGGATCCCTCCTAGTTCAGTCCATTTCTTGATTTCGTCTGGTGTCGCATGTGTCTGTATGTCAATTACATCTAGGGCGGGATCCCTAACTGTCATGCAATGTGTCGGTGTCGGGACTACTGTCTTTGTCATGTCAGTTGTGTGAGTATGAGTCTGAGCTGTATGCTTGGCTGTTCGATCTGCCAGGTCATTACCCTGGGAAATGGTATCTGTGACTTTCGTATGTGCTTTACACTTCATGATGGCTATGGCTGTAGGCAAATGTATTGCTTCTAACAGAGCTTGAATGAGGGGTCCGTGCTGGATTTTGGCACCGTGAGAAGTTAAGAAACCTCTCACTTGCCAGAGGACTCCGAAGTCGTGTACAACTCCGAAGGCATAACGGGAATCTGTGTATATGTTAACTTTCTTATTCTTGGCTCGAATGCAAGCTTGGGTCAGAGCGATGAGCTCTGCTGCTTGAGCTGACAGGGTGTCAATGTGGTGTGTTTCTATGACTTCAGTTTCTGTCGTGACTGCATATGCGGCCACTAACTCTCCTGTACTTGTTCTCATACATGAACCATCCACATAAAGTGTCAGGTCTGGATCTGGTAATGCGATATCTGTCAAGTCTTGTCTGGGTTTCGTCGTAATGGTAATGACTTCAACACAATCATGTGCCAAAGGGTCTGTCTCACTTAATGGCAAAAGTGTAGCAGGATTCAATGTATTGCAGCGTCTGATTTCTATGTGTGGCTGAAACAATGTCAATTCATAACCTGTCAGTCGTGCTATAGTCAAATGCTGAGTCTGTGTTCTGTTTAAAAGAACTTCCACGGAATGTGGAACTTGTACTGTCAATTGGTGTCCTAATACTATGGAATCACTTTGTCTGATTGCTAGAGCTGTTGCTGCTACAGATTTCAAGCACGCAGGCAGAGCCTGGGCTACTGGATCTAATGTACTAGAAAAATAAGCACACGGTTTGTGTGAACCTGCTTGATCCTGGGTGAGTACTGACAATGCAGTACCTTCACGTTCTGTAACAAACAGTGTAAAAGGCTTGCTGTAACATGGTGTCGCTAGAACAGGTGCTTGACATAAGGCTTTCTTTAAGTCATCAAAAGCTTGTGTATGTTCCTGAGTCCAAGGGAGGACAGTCGGTGTTGCTGCCTCCTGGGTTGTCAACTGTATAAGTGGTTTGGCTAGAAATGCGTACTGAGGGATCCATTGTCTACAGTAAGAAGTGAGGCCTATAAAGGCCCGTACCTCCTTTTGTGTCTTGGGTTGTGACATGTTTACAATTAACTGGATACGGTCAGGTGTTAGCTGTCTCCCCCCTTTGGACAGCAAGTGCCCAAGGTACACCACTTGCTGAACACAGAATTGTAGCTTCGAAGGAGACACTTTGTGTCCCTTGTCAGCCAAGAAATGCAAAACCGTCAGTGATGCTTGTTCACATTCAGGTTCGCTACGGGCGGTGATCAATAGATCATCGACGTACTGGAGTAGGGCAGTGTTGGGTGGCATGTGAATACTGTCAAGTTGTCTTTTCAATGCTTGGCTATAGATGCTGGGGCTTTCTGTGAATCCTTGAGGTGTGCGTGCAAATTTGAAGCTTCGGCCATTTAGACAGAATCCGAAAAGATATTGGCTTTCCGGATCAATGGGGACACTAAAGAAGGCGTTCTTCAGATCAATTACAGTAAAGAACGTTGCCTCTGAATCAATAGCAGTCAATAGGGACGAAATGTCTGGGACCACGGGATATTGTGGTACAATGCATTTATTCAATTCTCGTAAATCGATAACTAATCGATAAACTGGGGGTGCATTTGGGTCAGTACGTTTAAGAATTGGAATGATAGGGGAATTACAGAGATTTGAGTCGGTTTCTACAACCACTCCTTGTGCAATGAGCTCGTCAATGATTTTCAGTAAAGCCACTACAGCATCTGGTGGTAACTTGTATTGTCGAATGCATGGTAGTACTACTCCTGGCTTGAGTGTGACACGGTATGGTGTAATGTGCATACAACCTACATCAGTGGGGCCTTGTGCCCATAAATGTGCAGGAACATTTTGTAATCTGGAATCAATATCTCTCAATACATAGTGACCCTTAAAGTCACGCAGAAACAATCTTACTCCTTCCGGAGAACAACAAATTACAGCTCCTAGAGCTTTCAGAGTCTTAATACCTAACAAGTTTTCTGGACATGATTTCGTGAGCAATAAATCTGTAGTACGTGACAATGGACCAACTGCAAGGGGAACAGGTTTTGATACTTCATTAACAATAGGCTTTCCTGAAAATCCAAGGGAAACATTCTGTGAGCCTGAGAGGGGTGCCCCTGGAACCTCGTCGTGACTGATTGTTGTCCTGCTTGCCCCTGTATCAATCAAAAACTTTCTATCTTTCCCTAATACCTGACTATGTACATAAGGACCCTCTTGATCTACAGGAACCTCAATAAGAGGCAAGCCAACCTCCCTCTCTAGGCTATTTCATGTGTATCGCTGGTAATCGGGGTAGTCAGTTTGTGCATATTGGTACATCTGCTGTGTTGCATGTTGTGTTGCGGCAATCGGTTGTGGCTGTGATACCGCTACGGTCTGTACTGTCTGTTGTGGAGCATGCATAGGCTGTACATTCTGTGGAACGGATTGTTGGGCCTGGTCCTGTCTAGGTTGACGTGGTCTCTCTTTAGTTTTACCTGTGGATATATTATGTTTCAAAACTGGACAATCGTTTACATAGTGACCTGGCTGTTTACAATAGTTGCATGTCCCTTTAACGGGAGCTGCTGAAGTATTGGACTGTGATTGTGCTGTACCCTTTTTATGACCGTCTGTTGGAACTGACTGAGCAACTAGCATTTTCATTTTCGTGTCTTTCATACGTCTCTGTTCGTGGTCATGTTCTTCCCTGATCCTATTCTGGTGGCACTGTAACATTTGTAACATTTGAGAAGGTGTATTAGCTTGCCATGTGCTCTCGACTTTCAGTACACGGTTCTTAACCTGGGGCAAGGAATTCTCGACTAATTTGGATACAAAAAGATGCAGGTATGACTCGCTACTTGGTTTCAGGCCACTATTAATGATAAAACATTTCTCATATCGGGAATAAAAATCACTAGTGTCTTCATCGGGTTTCTGTTTGCAGGCTGAGATTGCATCCCAGTCTTCCTTTTTAGTTGCTAACAAACGTGGCAAAACCTGTACTAACAATCCTGGTAATGCTTTAGTTTTATCCCCAAGACCCAACCCTGGGGTTCGAGTCGTTTCTTCATTTTCTAATGCAGCCCAATCTATCTTTTGGTCTCCCACCTCCCATTCTTTTTCTTTGAGTTTCTCGTAAATACCGGCAGGCAATAACACTTTCAGTATTTTCATAATGTCGGGATAGGTATAATCTCCCATGAGTAACATGTCTTTTATTTCACGGTGGAAACCTGCTGGGTCTTTATCATGACTAGGCTCTATTTTCTTCATTTCCAATAATTCCATTTTAGTTATGGGCGTGTACACAAACACACGTGTAAGGGTATTATCATCATTCCTGACTGGGTGCACTTCTCGTAAGGGATTCGGTCTGTCTATGTAAAACATTTTCCTTTCTGGGGGTGGAGCTGAAACAAACTGTGGATTCAGGAAAGCACTATATCTGTGTCGATGTTCTAAAATAACTTTAATTAAATCGGTACCTAGGCCTCTCCATTTATTCATGAGTAACTCTACTAGTACATCAGGTAGGGGACCTGGATCAGAATGTTGGCTCTTATACAACGTAAGGAGGTGCTGTATCATGTACATACCAGCTAGTCGCTGTTCGTCTGGGGAAAGATTCAAAAAGGTTTGCGCTACTGCGTCATCATTATATTTATCGGAATTGTCAGCCCATTGTACTGCTGACCTGGCTAATTCTTGTTCATCCATGGAATTGAGTACATGGTACCCCATTCGTTCTTGAAGTACTTTATCGGTAGCCTGAAATAGATGTTCAGGAGTCCTCGGGTTTGACATGGCAGAGTGAAAAAGTCTCTTGCTTTCTGGGCGTAACGTTTTATTAAAGGGTCTACCCTTTCCTACATCTGCTATCGTTCCTGTATCTTCTGGCTCATCCTCCTCTGAGGATTTATTCACGTCTGTTTCTGCTTCCCTTTCAGCTTTCTCTCTTTCATGAAATACTGTTATTTCTTTACGGATTTTTCTGTACATGGCCTCTATACATTTTTGTTTATCATGTTTTCCGTCTGCAATATTCTGACCCCATGTAGTTAGTACCTCCATCTCTTCTTTATTTACACCAGGCCGGTCTCGTTCTCTTATGAAACAGTTTATGAGGAATCTTAATATTAAACCTTGAGTGTCTACTTTCTGATGTGCCATGGCCTCGTGAATACATTCCTGACCCTTACCAGTCTGAACAAAACGATATATCCTGTCTAGATAATCTGGCATTCCTGGAAATAGAACTAAAAAGTTTGCAGAACGTCTTATACGTATTGAGGCTAATATCATGCAACCGTCTTTGCCTGGTACTGAGTCATATCTACAGTCTGTAAGATACTCTTTAAGCTTTTCAATTGTGACTGGTTTCGGAGTACGTTGCATTGCTAGTTCTCTAACAGTTAATCGCTGTACTGGTGGCGGGGTACGGTAACCTCCTGATGCACCTCCTGAGGCGGAGGCTTGAGCATAATCTGTCTGTAGGGTCGGTGCCTGCTGTAACGGAATTGGGACCTGAACTGTGCCAGTCCCAAAAGGATTAAGCGGATTAATAGGGGGTGCAGGAAGTGGTGCAGGAGGGGTCTTCTGTTGCGGACCTGGGGGCAGACGATCAGCGGGTGGTACAGGTGCAGGTGGAACATTGGTATATTCGGGAGCTACGTCGTCTAAATAGGAAGAAAGGAAAATATCTGCTGCGGTCTTGTGACGTAATTTAGTCGGAACCAATGGAGGGGGCAGATTTTTCGGTGTTTCCGGGGTCGCCTTGGGCAGGCCCTCGGCCAGGACTGGATACAGTCCTGTCATAATGGCATTACTCCGTCTATCGTGTTGTTCCATTCTCACTCGTTCTCCTTCTTCTAGTAGTTCTTTTTCTTTAGCTTTTTCAGAATCCTTTCTACTTTTCTCTGCTTTTCTGAGTGCTTTCTCTGTCCGTCTATGTGATTCTTTACGCCATAATTCAATGGCATCTTTCTGTGACTGTCTGGCTTTCTTTTTCCATAATGCTTCCTCTACTCTCATGATGCACTCGGCATCCCATGTCCCTGTAGCGGGCCATTTCTGATTCTCTTCTAAGTCCTTAGTATAATCCACCCACAAGTCGAGGTATAATACGGCGTCTAAGCCATGCTTGTGGTACATAAAATATCCGGGAGTGTCCCTGGGTGGGATGGGAACAGCTTCCTCAAGTATCCCTTTTCTAGTTCCTATCTGTCTCAGTTTAGAGAATAGAGGCATTCTGAACCTTGATACTTGATACTTACTCGGACTTGAACATAACTAATACAATAAACACAGTAATGAAGATCACACAATCACTCATTCCACGACATTAAAACACATTTAAACATTTCGAAAACGAACAACAATAACTAGAATAACTAGATAACTGGATACTGGATATACTGCTAAACAGTACAGATACACTGCTAAAACAGTGCAGACCGGGTCTGTGTACCCAAACCCGTCTTGACCGGACACAAATTAATGTACCCGTCTTGATGCATCCCCAGCAACGGTACTCACCGGGAAGCACGGAACGGAAGGCCTCGGAAACTCGACACTGGACTGGACCGGACTGGACTCGACTCAACACGTGACGTAGGTACTTCGGAACTGGTGGGCCTCTAGACACCTCGGACCTTGCTCTCTCGGCTGGGCTCTAGTCGGGATCCTCCGCACTCCTCACCGCCTCGTCTGGGTGTCGATCGCAGTCTCAGTCACCTCCGTTGGCCTGAGGGAGATACAGGAAATCCTGCGGGTACGCGTAGTTGTCCATCACGGCTGTGGCAGGGGGCTAGGCCTGCAACGCACCGCCGGCGTGTAAGGTGGGGGAGGGGTCCCTGTTCGGGCGCCAAATTATGTGGTAAATAATGATTTACCTATGCGGAATTTCTATGCGGTAAAGTTCAATAAAATAGCTCAATCAAAATGAGAGGCAGGGTCCGTGGAGTCTGAGTTTATAAGGGTTTTATTCCATGTAATGGAATGGTTCGAACCAGGGTATCATGTTCCATCACCACGAAGGTTCAGGAAGGGATAGACAATGCTTTGACAGTGTACAATATATATAGTCAATGCATACAATGGTGATGGATACAAAAGGCGTAACAGCCGAAAGAAACGAGATAAGAACACATGTACGTAACAGAAGGCGTGCACGAGGGCGTACACGGAGGTGTGTGCTAGAGACGTCACATGAAAGTGTCACAAGTGGGTGGATTCATAGAGGAATCCTGCAGTGTCAGCAGAAATATATGGCTGGATGCGCGCGCAGGCAACATGACGTGTGATTGACGTGGAACTGGAGGGTGAAGGGGGCTTGACATTTAGCTCCAAAAGAGGAGACAGAAGTCTGGCGTGTCAGGACAATCTAAACCCAATCATATCTGATATCTTGTGTTTGAGGAACTGTATTATCTAGAAGGAAAGGTCTCTCGGGTAAAGGCTATTCTATACTGACTGCTAGTGCGTGCATATGCGTCTACGTGTCTGCGTGTAATGCGAGGGGCCATGGGCCTACCATGGTAACAGGAGCAATGAATTACTTGCATGGAGACAGGAAGGCCGGGCCCTTTGCTCTGCAGCTGGGGGGATGTTTACCTAAATCACTAGACAGGAATGTATTTTCGAGGAGCGGAGCAGATAACTTGAAAGCAAAACACTGTCTTTGGCAGGCAAGCAGGCCGAGCCGGGCACCGCTCACCGCGCAGGGAGTAAGGTAAAGGTCAGGGATGCGGATCCAGGCTGCAGCTCACAGGAGGCAGAAGGCAGAAAGGGCTCGATGGCAGAAATCAGGGCCTAACTCAACAGAGCCAGGAAAACGTGAAAGTGCACCATGTAAAGACGGTGGCAAGGCATACTTAGGAACTGAATTATCGATCCATTCATGGTGCATCTGAAAGAGGGCATGTTAACGTTGGACGCAAATGTATTTGCGTCTTCATAGCTGGTTATGGAGGGAAATTACATGTACTTGAAGCACGTACATGGAGCCGTTGGGGTCTACGTTAGGGGACACAATTGACCAAAAATTCAAATTACCTCATTTCTTTGATTGAGTGAGATCAAGGGGGTACTGAACACAGTCTGGTAGTGAAATCCAGAAAGGATCACCAATGTGTGTGTGAAGGAGAAGGAGTTCTCCTCGTTGGAACTAGGGCTCTCACACACCTAGCAAGCTAGGTGTCATTCTTCATCATTTGAGACTGCCCCTCGTCAGGTCGGCGCTGCAATACCTGACCTGACATATTACTTTAATAGGACCCAATCGGTGTCCTTCTAACCGCCGACCTCTGTAGCACACGCTTTTTGCGGATAGTTTAGATGAGTCCCACTATACCCATTAAATTGGGTACCTTTTTTCTCATAAACTTTCATTTTGTTTTTATCATTTGTTTTGTCACAATGAATACATTTTCTAGTGAATCATCTCTAATACATAGGGATTTCACAAACAATGGTTAAATGAGTGTTAACTTTGCATAAGGCGACTTCACTAAAACTGGTGTTATACCTTATTGCCATGATGTATAACTGAACACTAAAGATGTAATATCCATGATTTAGAGATCTGTTATCCACCAAAGAGTGAGATGGGTGTCACCAATGTGTTGCTTAATGATACCTTTTGTACCACTTGTTTTTATTCTCATTCACAGGTCTACTATGACAAGACAGAGTAGGTAGTCGCACACTTACCCCTCACTTTAGTGTAGATAGAATACCATTAGGTCCTGAAGAAATGTCCTGATCATTATTGACTTCTGAGACATGAAACATGTCAATCACAGGAGAGTAGAACCCCTGCCATTAGACATCTAATGACTAGGTTTGGGTCCTCTCGTCACTACTTTTTTTATTTCAAATCGTTTTTATTAGTAAACAAATAGATCAAAGAATGAATGAAATGAACACCAAATAACATTAAAGGTTACATACAATGGAACATGAGGAAAGCATAATACAAAAAAGTAAGTACTAAGTAATAATAGTAACTAATAATAAATAATATTAATAATAATAATAAAATACAAAATAAGTATGCATATCAAAATCCAAGGGTGATGTCCAATTTACAAATGTCACATGGATACAGATTGGTATACATACAACAAGATCGTCTAGAACCAGGGTTACATTCTCACACAGCTCCAACCAATTAATCATCTAATCGGGTGAGTGCCATAGCCCCCCAACCGAGATTTGTAACAAGTACCATTACATATACAGTGACAGCTAGACTGCACCACATTTACCGGTGGTACAGTTACTGTAGAGTGGCTTTTAGGGGGGGTCAAATGAAAGGGAAGAAGCATCAAGGGATTTCCAAAGCTTCTTATGTGAGGCACGCCAAGGGGATAACTGCAGAGCTGGATTGTCCGCTCCTCTGATGCAGGATGCTCATTACTGCCACATCTTGAAAGAAACTTCGGAAGCGTTCTTCCACTTACACAAGATTACCTTACACGCCAAGGTGAGCAGCAAGTCTAATAATTGGGGGTTGTTGTCATTTGCAAGCTTTGGGTCCAGGACACCCAGTAGGACATAAGCAAACTCCCTTGCAGGTTTAATTTTAAATATATGCTCTATACGATCAAAAATTCTTCCCCAATAGTTTCCTAGCGAGGGGCAGACAAAATGCATGTGGGTTAGTTCTCCTACATCTGAGTTACAATTCCAACACTTGGGGCTGTCTCTTAGTTGAAGCTTAAAGAGTCTGTTAGGCGTCCAACACACCTTGTTAAGTAGCATTTATTTAGTTTGTGACAATATGGGGGAGATTTTGTTTACAAGGGCTGTAGCATGAATTTTATCCCAGTCAAAAGTTAGCCCCTTAGAGTTGGGTTCAGCCTCCCATCGTGTCTCACTACGTCTTTGAGCTTTCCCTGGTATAGCGAGGAGAAGTTTATATACCCCAGATACAAAATGACCGGCTGTTCTAATACAGGTCAGCTGGGTCTTCAGCCATGGTTCTGAGGGTTTGAGAGAACGAGTGGACAGGAGTGTCTTTAGTTTGAGGAAATCGTAAAAGTCCATCGGTGTGAGACAGTGTGTTGCCTGGATTGAGGAAAACGGAAGGGGGTGCAGACCATCATGTAGGTCACTCACCAGATTAATACCCTTTGCAGACCAGCATTCCCAGAAGAGAGGTTCCCCATTAATTTTAAGGGCATAATTATGCCATAAGGCCACCGAAGTGGCATTTTTAAATTTGAGGCCATTTTTGTGGGATGGGTCCAGTCTTAGAAGGGCACGTCTTGTGTTCAATAAGATGTATTTTGAATGGGGAAGGTGTGTCAAATCCATGGTAAGTAGTGCAGGGAGGGGGAAATTGCCAATGAGGGATCTCTCCATATCTAGCCACAGCGGGGCGTATGCTGGATCTTCGACCAGCCATTGTGCACCTTGCTTACACAGGAATACAGACTGGTAATTTCTAAAGTTGGGGAGACCCAGGCCGCCTTTATTCTTAGCTAGCTGGAGCTTTTTCATTGATATCCTGGGCTTCTTCCCTTGCCACAAGAATGTACTAAAGAACTTATTCACTTTGTGCAAGAAATCCTCCGAGAAGGTCATCGGAAGCATACTTGCTAGATAGTTGACCAGCGGAGTCACCATCATTTTCAGGGTCACAGCCCTCCCCCACCATGATAGATACTTAGGCGACCATCCCTCAAGTAGTTTAGATTTTTACTTTAGGAGCAGGTCAAAGTCTAGCCCCAAGTACTTGAAGCAGCCCGGCTGCCATGTTAAGCCAGAATCACCCAGGATTTCTTTACTCCCTTGGTTATTCAATAATTTAACTTCCGTTTTGTCTTTATTTAACTTGTATCCGGACACCTTCGAGAACTCTTCAATAGTGGCCCTAAGGGCTGGTATAGCCTCCTTCGCCTTTTCTGATACAAGCAGCACGTCATCTGCATAGGCTGTAATTTTATCGTGCATTCGTTAAAGGGGATTCCGGAGATGCATTTATTATTGCATATGTGATGAAAAAACGGTTTGATGGACAAAAGGAATAGCGAAGGGGAAAGGGGGCAACCTTGTCTGGTTCCCTGTTGCGGTCTAAATGATGAGGAAAATGACCCTTCCGCTCTGACTCTGGCTAAGGGGAAGGAATAGAGGGACATAACTAATTTCGTAAAGGACGACCCTAGTCCAAATTTATATAAGACAGCCTCTAAGTATGTCCAATCCACTTTATCAAATGGCTTTTCGGCATCGAGCATGATTGCTGCAGTAGAGGTGGTAAGAAGCCTAGCTTTTTCAAGGACGTGTGCTAAGGTCCTGGTATTATCGCTGGATAGCCTGTTTTCAAAAAGCATGCCTGGGAGTGGTGTATAAGCTTAGGTAAAACCCTCTGGAGACGGTTGGCTAGGATCGAAGCCAGAAGATTACAATCCAAATTGATAAGCGAGATGGGTCTATAGTTTTTGGGGAGAGTTGGGTCTTTCCCATCTTTGGGTAGAACAGCTATGATAGCCTCCACTAGTGTGCCCTTTACTTCACCCGTTACATTGATTTCCCGGAAAAGGTGGAGGAGTGGGGAAGATAGTATGGAGGAGAAGTATTTATAGAATCTAGCAGTGAACCCATCGGGTCCAGGGGCCTTACCGCATTTCAGAGACTTTATGGCTTTTTCAACCTCAGTAAACGAAATTGGGCAATTGAGATCTTCTTGATCTACAGCACAGTCCTCCAAATAATCTTTGATCTGGTCCCTTTTTACATTTACATTCTTGGCATACAGTTGTTTGTAAAAATCTTTAAATATCTCCGCAATTTTGAGGGGGTCTGAGCAGGCCACCCCAGATTGATCTGAGATGGAATTAATCGTGTTTTTCTGAATTTTAAATTTGAGATAAGCTGCCAAGCTTTTCCCAGCCTTATTAGATTTGTATATTTTAAATCGTTTCCTCCTATTCAACCACACCCCTGCCCTTTTGCTTACTATTTTATTGTATTCTTACTTTTTATTAGCTAGCTTGTTTAGCGTCTCCTCTTTCCTGTCCCTCAGGTGTCTTGCCTCTAGAGTGGATATTTCTTGTTCTAGAGCTTTTAAAGGCTGTGTTGTAGTTCTTGTTCATGGCTGATTTAAGTTTGATGATAACCCCCCTGATAGTGCTTTTTAGTGCTTCCCAGCGGGTCAAGTCAGTGGTATCTACCCTCTTATTCTTTTCCAAGTATTCTTTGATGGCCACTTCAATGGTGGCTCGATATTGCTCCTTCTCAAGTACTTCCTCATTAAGGCGCCACAGAGATTGGCGGTGTGACGGTTTCATATTGGAGACGGTGAGTGTTATGCAAGAGTGGTCTGATAAGACCCTCGATTCTATAGTCGTTTCTTCTATTCTGGGGGTGGCATTCTTTGTAATAAATAAATAGTCAATTCGGGAGATTGAGTCGTGTGGAGAAGAGTAGAATGTGTATTCCCTCCTATCAGGATTTTGCATTCGCCACGAGTCTACGAGGTAAAACCTGCTGCAAAGAGTAGTGAAAGCTTTATGTGATTTGTTACTACGGAAGGCGCACCTGGAGTCCCTGTCAAGGGTCGGCTCGAAAGGGAGGTTAAAGTCTCCAGCAAGGATATGAATGGCTTAGTCAGGGATTGTGTCTAATTGTCTCGTTAGATCTGACCAAAATGTTAAGTCACAAGTGTTTGGGGCATAGACATTTGTAAGGTAGAATTCGGTGTTGTCTTTGAGTAATTTGGTTGTAACCCACCTCCCCTTAGTGTCAACCTTGGAAGAAAGTAAATCAACATTTGAGTTCCTGGCTATTAGAGTTAGAACGCCATTCTTTTTCCCAATCGCTTCCGAACCTGCCACTTCAGTGTAGAATTTGTTCATAAGCATGTGAAATTGCTTAGCATCCAATTTGGACTCCTGCAACAGAACAATATCTCCTTTCTGCCTACAGGCTGGTTAAGCCCTTTAACATTAAGGGATAGAATTTTCATGTTTCCTACTTTCGTTACCCCAACGACGTCCTATGAAATTAGTGGAAGATCAATACTCAGGAAAGAAGTCAAACGCCTGTCTACTTCGCATAACTTCCAAACTGGGAGACTTCTGTATGAGTATAGTGAGGATGTGTGAAGCACCAGTCGTAGCAGCCCGAACTGAACAGCAGTCTGAATGAGGACAGCGCTGACTGCAGAATAATCGGTGACAGCACTCAAGTAGTGAAAGTTTGGGGCCCTGGCAATGACATGCAACAACTAAAAGATTCATAAGCATAGATGCGAACAAAACTAAATAAGAGAAAGAACAAACCCCTACCCCATCCCGACCCCACACCTTCCCCCACCCTCCCCTTCCCTCTCCCTCAACCCACCCACCCCTCCCAAAAAGTAGAGGGTAGGCATGGTGACTAGGAAAACCAACAACGTTATTCATCCCATGGCACCCATACAGTTCACCCCTGAACTTGGGAACTAGATCAACATTTGAGCGTCTGACAGTAATACCAACGAGGTGAAGTCAACCATCTGAAGACAAGTTTCAAGTACCTTACAATCGGGATCCATTCGGTTTCATGGGTCTACGTAATTTACAGAATGTACGGGTAGCATATTGGACCAACCATTTGCACACAAAGTGGGCATAAGTTGTGGAAAGAATATCAACATCTCTGTGTAGGTCTTATCCTACATGTGAAGATAGACAAAAAACCAGTACAACGCAATAACATCAGTTTTGGAATGCAATAACATCAGTTTTAGAGCCGGTCGATTATCCAAACGGGTTGTGTAATAGAACATCAATATCACATGGTGTCGAGTAAAGCGCCTTGATTTCTATGCAAAAAGGAGTGCAAAAATAGCATGTTACCGTATACAATAGAACATTAATATCACATGGTGTCGGGTAAAGCATCCTGCTAGCTATGCAGGAAGGAATGCAAATGATAGCATGTAGTAGCATGTAATGCAAAGTGAGTTTAGTGAGACACACAACTACAAAAGAGTACTGAGCTCTACAGGCAAAGGATACTCCTTTATATCCAGAGGCAGACGCCCCCGCTGCTTCAGACGTCGATGTGTCCATAGTTAGTTCTTCTGGGCCATTTAGGAGCCGTTTGAGTTTGAGGGTCCGTGAAAACTTGTGAGACTCCTTGGAAAGTCACCCAGAACTTAGCCGGCCCTACAAAGCCGAATTGGTGTCCCAGTGATCGCAGCTGTGGTCGCAGGGCAAGGAAGGCCTTCCTCACGTCAACAGTTTCTTTACTTAGTCCTGTGAGATATACACTTTATTTGCTTTCCATAGGACATGGTTATTCTTACGTACGAAGGATAGTATTTGCTCCACATGTTGGTTTCTCAAGGGTTTGCAGACGATGGGTCTGGAACCTTTTTGGTTCTTTGTTATCCTGCCTGGAACTCTATGTGCCCTGTCGGATTCAAGTGGTTGAGTGATGGTGAGGTTAGTCGCTTGTGTAAACCATGTCTCTAGAAATGAAACACATGAATCATGAGACTCTTCTGATCCTTCTGGAATTCCAAATATTAGAAGATTGCCCCTTCTATTCCTATCTTCCAATTCGGACAGTCTTCTCGTCATCTGGTCTGATGTTAAAGTAAGTCAGTTAAGTTCTCTACAGGTCTTAGCCTTTGCATCCTCAAGGCGACTGATCCTTGACTCCGTCGCAGTAAGTTGAGAATTAGTATCTCGTATGTCCTGCCTGATTGCCACGACTTCTTCCTTTATAGATTTTGCTAGATCACGCACTTCAAGTCTACTCTATATAATATCCATAGCTTCGCTAACTTCTTTTTTACCTTTGATGGGTGACACTGGGTTTGGAGGCTCAGCTTTGAGTCTTTTGAGATTTTTCGTCATTTCCTTATCCCCCATGGTATCTCTTGTTGTGAATATGTGACAGATGAAGATTCGGTCTTAGGAAATGGAGCTTGAGAAATGAATTGAAAGGAGATTTATAATGCGCAAAACAATAACCCGCAGGTATCAAGGCGCCTAGCAAAAAGATCAGAGAGTGATTCAGAAAAAAAAAACATGAAACCCTACACATATGCTTGCTGAAAGAGATGGGTTTTTAAAGCAGTGCGGAAGTTCTGTAAGGACGGGAGAGATCTCAGATCCAAAGGAAGTTCATTCCACCACTTAGGAGCAAGAGTGGAGAAGGCTCTGCCACCCCATCTGGCTCTTCGTACACGGGGGCCTGCCAGACGCAGTTTCCCAGAGGAACGCAGGTTCCTTCGGGGGACATAGAGGGAGATGATGGATCCTATTCCAGTGTTGCTCTTTTTGGCAATGGCTCTGTAGGTCATACATAGAACTTTAAACCGGATACGGTGTTCTACCGGCAACCAGTGCAGCGTTTTCCTGGCTGCAGTGGCTGAGGAGCGTCTGGGAATATCCAGGACAAATCTGGCTATGGCGTTTTGGACTACCTGTAAGCGCTGCAGCTGTCCTTTGTTAAGTCCAGCATACAGCGCATTACAGTAGTCCAGGCGCGAGCCGATGAGAGCAACGGCTATTTGTTTTCTTGCCTGGAAGGAGAGATATTTCCTGATCCTACGTAGGGTGTGAATCAGGCCCCAACAGGTGGAAACAGTTCTGCTCACCTGGCTGCCTAAGTGAAGTGCAGGGTCTATTAGCACCCCGAGATTCTTGGCAGAAGATGTGGGGGGAGGGCATGTTCCAAGTGAGTCGGGCCACCAATTGGCTGACCAGATGTTTTCTTTCCCCCCAAACACCATCACCTCAGTCTTCTGAGAAAGTCAGGTGTAAATTGGGTGCAAGAACTTTCGCTACAGTATTACCAGGTACTTTAGGTAGTGGCGGTGAGTGCCTTCATATATCCGGAATAGGGAGTCAACAGTGACCTTAATCCGATCTTTTCGCCAGTTCAGAATGAAGTGCGTCCCAGAGAGCGCGTTGTGCCACTATATACTGCAAATATCTGATATGTGGTATCTACTACTACGGGTCATTGTAAATAATATCCCTTACTTGGATCAAAAATTTACTGCTTGTTCGCCTTTCATTGTCTTGAGTGCCAGCTGTCCCAACTGTGTCTCTTGATCTGCGTCGCACTGCCGTGTGCCGGTACCGTCTTCAGTGCTGTTTATTTCGCCATGCTTCGCAATGAAGGTGCCCAATGTATTCCTCGCAGCCACAAAAGGGTTTCACAGCAAGTGCTGGTTATCCCATGTTAATGTGTGATAGCTGGCGCCATCCATACAGACCTTAGTTACTAGAGGCTTTTCAGAGAACGCTGTGCTGACCTTGTGCGTCTCCCTTCCCATTCATGACATTCCCATTCATGACATGCAGAGATTACTAGCAGCGTGTGCCGCTCTCTCACTAGTCTGTTGCAGCGCTCCTCTTTCTGTAATTACATGCCCTGGGTATTGGTGACTGGTAATTGGTAACTCGGCTTGTGATGGTGCTCAAGCTGTAGAGAGTGGAACATCAGTGTATTTTAAGCGCGAGTGGGAATCGCACCGCCGTCCGCCATTAATGAGGCAGGTTGATGTGTGCAATGGCACTGAGGTACCAGTGATATCTAGCTTGTGCGAGATTGGCAGTGCTAGCTAGCTTAGGTAGTCTATTCAAAATCTAAGATCTGTGTGGGACTGAGAGGGGCCCCCGTGTATGAAACAAGCTCCGTTCTGGCCGCTTTTCAAATTAGACCGGGTGCGCCCACCTTTTTGTATGCGCGACTCGGGAGACTGACAAACATCCTTATGAGGCGAGAGGCAGCGTTATCATTGTGTACTCACTCGGGAGTCCATGGAGCACCGCTCTGTAGAGGGAATTTGGAGCGAAGCACACACAGAAGCCTCCATTTATTTTAAGCCCGACAGGAGCCGCCGGGTCTTCGCATTTCCGTCGTTGTCGGGAGAGGGCGGAAATCGGCTCTTCACATTATCGCCGCACACAGGTCTCCCAGTCGCCCAGGAGTCACCCCCAGGTTAGACCTCCACTTCCGACTCGTAGCCCTGTCCTCAGAGCCGTTTTTCAGGTGCAGAAAGTGTTCTTTAAAATCATGTAAGACTGGCTGCCACGGGTGGAGAGAAGCTTCACGCCGCCATTTCTCCTGGCGTCCAAACCACGCCCCCTCTCTCGTCACTATTTTAATTAGACAGTTTACCTCTATAATAAAGTTTGTTTAGGACTCTGACCTATTTTAACTCCATTACCCCTACTACACTCTCTTGGCCTCTCACCCCCACTGCACCCACCGGCAGGAACAAAAGATCCGAGATAAAGAGCCCTGGTTTCAGGTGTCCATCAGGTATTGCAGCGCCGACCTGACGAGGGGCAGGCTCAAATGATGAAGCATGACACCTAACTTACTAGCTGCGGAGAGCCCTAGTTCCAACAAGGAGAACTCCTTCTCCTTCACACACACATCTCACTCAATCAGAGGAACTTTGTACTTTTGTTTTGTTATTACGTCATCCGGGCCTGTGCACTGGATATCTTTAAACTAGCCCTCAGTCCCCCTCTTTGGTCTTACATATCCAGCACAGGGTTTGCCCCATGGGACGTTTCTACTAGGTTACCAGGGGATCACTTTCAGGATCTTTCTTGGCCCACATTTTAGACACAGGCACCTGCCATGGACTTCCACCATGGTTTGAGCTTTGACGACAATGCTGTCACTGATATACTAGATAGGACTCTCCCACTTTTGGGGACAGATGGCAGTGTAGCCTTTGGTTCCATTTCAGATGACTGGACCTCGCTTATCACCTTAAAAAGAGAATGGGTCAAGATCACCCTTCATGGTGCCCTCATGACAGAGTATCTCATGGTCATGGTCTTATTGTAAATACTTTCCCTAGGCTATTTCTGGGTGACCCCACATTCAAAAAGGAATGGTCCCGAGTTGCATGGAAATGCACTAGGGACTGGTTGGTTTTAATTGTCAACACTGCAAAAAGGCTAGCAGACGCTCTTCTAGTCCAAATCCAGATTGCGGAGGGAGCACTGAAAACTGTGGTTCAACTAACCTCTTACAAAAGTAGACTTGCGGAAATCAATATGGAAAACACAGATAACAAAGACTACCTAATGAAACAGAGATTAGCAAACTTGAGAAAGATATCAAGAAATTTTCAGTAGAAAGTTTATCCCTACCTCAAGGATTTTTCTACTAGAATGGGCTATTCCTCTGATGAAAACTCTGAAAGGAGTGAATCTAGTGACAACTCTAGTACAGTGAGATGGGGCAGTGGTAACAGCGTGGCAAGAAATCAACGCCCTAACCATTACGAGCGACAAATGTATCCAGGGCCCCACCATTATCAAGAACCACCACAATACAATGGGCCACTGTCAGATCTTGAGAAAACTCTGTAGCGTTGACTGCACAGGAACAGAGATGCCGATTCCCAAATCCACCCTGAACAACAACCCGGAGCTCTATTAACACGAGACTCCCAATTATTGTCCTGAGGGGGAAGGGGGATATTGGATAAAATGATAAACAGAGAGAGAAGAGAAGAGACTGTTCCGGTTGGTTCCTCTCCTCGTGTACGACCTGCAGACTATTTAGTAATTGGAACCTGAAGAGGAAAAAGATTATCAATGTCTGCCTTCTCCTGCTCTACTGCCTATTTACTTTAAAAAAAAAAAAAATTTAATTCAACAATCTTTTATTATCAAGTTTTATATATACATACAGTACAGTGATAGCATTGCTTTGCGGACTCCGTAATGGTTACAACGGGCTTGGCGAGCTTCATGGTGGAGCGTATATCACAAGATCGGTAGTGTAGGCACATTGTTAAATCTTGTTGCACCCTTGTTGAGAAAGAAAGTGAGTAAGAGATGAAGAGAAGAGGGTGAAAAGGAAATGAAGTGAAGATAGAGATGAGTTATCGCGTGGTTGTGCTGTGCCAAGCATAGGTGGTCAGTGGTGAAGTGGAGACTCCTATAGGACCATCTCATGGGGGTTTGTGCGTACCCAGGTGTATGTCTAGGGATGTCCACATTTCGCCTCTTGCTGTATGGTTGGGATCGTGTGTTGCCGCTATGTTGTCGGCCCCCCTTAGAAAGGTGATCCGGTTGACCCAGCCCATGAAGGTGGCCTTCCTTGTGTTTTTCCAGTTTGCTAGAATTGTTTTGACTGCTGCTGTGAGGAGAGGTCTATCAGGTCCCGTCCTCTTTTGAGTGGAGGTCTGGGGCCATGAAGTCCGTCACTAGTCCTACAAAGCCTGGCTGTATATCCCTCCCCACTGCCTTTGTGATGAAATCTGTGATTTTGGCCCAAAAGGCCCTGACTCGGGTACAGTAAATTAGGTGTGCAAGGTCTCCTCTCTCTTTGTGCAGTTCCAGCAGGTGTCGCTCTCTCTGACCCCTACCTTCGCCAGTCTGGCTGGCGTCCAGTAGGCTTTGTGTAGTAGACAGTGTATTGTCTCTTTAACCTGGGGTGAGATTTTGTTTTGGAAGGTGGACAGCCACAGGCCTCTTTTTTCTTTCTCATTCAGTTGTCTGCCTAGAAGCTTTTCCCAGAACCCCATTGTCTTTTTGTTGAGTTTTGACGTTGTCGGACTTAGTAATTTGTATAGATAGGAGGTGTGGTGGCCTAGTTTGTTTAGGTTCCCCATGTATTGTAAGATGGAGGGTGTGTTTTTGTCCAGATTGGCTTTCGAGACGGCAGCTTTGATTTTGAGGAACCCATAAAATTCAACCGCGGTTAGGTTGTGGAGGTTTTGTAGGGCTTCGAAAGTTAGTGGTGCAATGTTTTTTTCCAGTTGTTGGGGAGTGGATATGCCCTTCTCAAGCCAGGTGTTGTTTGCTAGGTGCTTCCCTTTGTTCTGAATTTTGGGGTTGTACCATATGGATTCCCATTTGGTGTTCCTGATGCTGTGTTCCATTTTTTATCTACTTTGAGTAGGGCTGTTCTAGTGTTTTTGAGGATAGTGTTGTTGGCCTCTGGGTGTTTTTTTGCCGTGAGCATTGCTATGGGGTCCAGACCTCCTAGCATGGCTCTTTCTAGCTATACCCACACTGGTGTGTATTCCTTCTCAGAGGCCAGCCAGTGGGCCCCCTGTCTGGCCAAGCATGCTGTTTGGAATGTCTTGAAGTCAGTTATATTGAGTCCTCCTAAGTTTTTGCTCAGTCTAAGTTTGTGCAGGCTTATCCTGGGTTTTTTATCCTTCCATATGAATTTGTTAAACATGGCGTCTAGTTGTTTGTGGAAGTCTGTTGTGAGTGTTAGTGGTAGCATTCCTAGCAAGTAGTTGATTAGTGGCGTTATCATCATCTTGATAGTTTCTACCCTACCCCACCAGCTTATGTATTTAGGTGACCAGACGGTCAGTTTATCCTTAATCTTTTTTAGGGTGATTGTCTTGTTGTGTTCTAGGGTGTCCCTGAGGTCTTTGCCGAAATGGAGTCCGAGGTATTTAAGGAGCTTCTTTTGCCAGGTCAGCCTCGAATGGCCCAGGACCGCACTTGTTGTGCGGACGTTCATAGGTTTGCATTCCGACTTGTCTCTGTTGAGTCTGTAACCCGAGACTTTTGCATACTCCTCAATGGTTTTCATTAGTGCCGCTATCGATTCTGTGTTTTTTTTGGTTATGATCAAGACGTCGTCAGCATATGCTGCCAGTTTCACCATCTTTCCATGTGTGTCTACCCCTGCGATGTCGGGGTTGCTCCTGATCATGCTGAGGAGTGGCTCTATTGCCAGTAGGAAGAGGGCTGGAGATAGGGGGCAACCTTGTCTCGTTTCCCTTTCCAGTGTTATTGGCTCTGATGATCCCCCATTGACTACCACTCTCGCTTTGGGTTTGTTGTATAGGGCCATCACCATGCCCCTATAGATCGCTCCTAGCCCAAACTTCTGCATGCACTGTTCCAAGTACGACCAGGACACTCTGTCAAAGGCCTTCTCGGTGTCTAATGCTATCATGACCGCTGGGTCTGCACTGGTAGATGTGTGGTTGATCAGGTGGCAGATAAGTCTTGTGTTAACTTGGTAGAGTCTGTTCTTGATGTAGCCTACTTGTGAGTTGTGGATAAGGTGAGGGAGATAGCTGTTCAGTCTGTTTGCTAATATTTTTGCATAGATTTTGCAGTCGACATTGATCAGCGAGATTGGTCTGTAGTTTTGTGAGAATTGTGGATCTTTCCCTTCTTTCGCTATCACTATGATTTTCGCCTCCGCCATAGTTTCTGTCATTCGCCCCTTTTGTACACAGTGCGTGAACACCTCTACCCAGGTGGGCTTCAGCAGTTGTAGGTAGAGCTTGTAGAAGTTCCCTGTATACCCGTCTGGCCCGGGTGCTTTGTTTACCTTAAGCGATTCAACTGCTCTTTCAATCTCCGCCCCTGTTATATTTGAATCTAGCAGTGATCTTTGGTGTTCTGTCAGAGTGGGTAGTTCTAGCTTGTTTAGCATGTCAGCCCCCCCGTCCTCTAGTAGGTTTTTGTCTGCTTTGTACAGTTCGCCGTAGAAATCTTTGAAAGTTTTCAATATTTCTTTGTTGGCTGTGTGGGTCTTTTTTGCGGAGTCAGTGATTGCGGATATGGAGTGCTGCCTTTGTTTTGCTTTTAGGTAGGACGCTAGTGCCCTCCCTGCCTTGTTGGCCGTGCACAGGTTGATTGCTTTGTATTTATTTATCCACGTGCCTGCCCTTTCACTTAGGATTCTGTTTAGCTCGTATTTCATCTTAGTCAGGGCATTCAGTGTGTTGGCGTCCGCCAGATTGGCACAGTGGCCTTTCTCCAGGTCCGCGATCTCAATCTCGAGGTCTTTAATTTTTTTGTTTCTTTCCCTATTCATCTTGGCCTTGATGTTTAGGAGTTTCCCTCTAATGGTGGCTTTGAGGGCGTCCCACAGGACGCCTTTATCTATTTCTGCATTATCATTGAAGGTCAGGTACTCCTTAATCGCCTCCTCAATCTCTGTGACATGTGCGGGGTGCTGCAGATTGTCATTGTTTGGCCTCCAGCTGCGGCTAGGTTGCTCATTGTGTCTGCTGCTGAGGGAGAGACTGATGTGTGTGTGGTCTGAGATTGTTATAGGCGCTATCTCTGTGTAGTCGATGAGGTGTGTGTGTGAGGCTGACATGAATATGTAGTCTATTCTACTGTATGAATTGTGGGGGTGCGAGTAGAATGTGTATTCTCTTGCATCCGGGTGTTGTAGTCACCAGAGATCTTTAAGGTTGGGCTTTGTGCATAGGTTTGATAGGGTGCTCTGCTCTTGGGCTCTATGACTCTGCCTAGCCGGGTGTCTGTCGGTGGCCTGGTCTAGCACCTCATTCCTGTCTCCAGCCAGCAGTACCAGGTCATCGTCGGCGAGTTTGTCTAGTCTGCTCTCTATACTGTTCCAGAATTCCTTATTTTCTGCGTTAGGACCATAGACGTTGGCTATGTGTATGGTCTCGTCCCCTCATCATCAGTTTCGTGTAGGACTAGGTTACTTTTCTTGTGTATCAGTGTGACGACTCCTCTTTTTTTTTTTTTTTGCTGGGGAGCAGAAGGTGCTGCTTATCCAGCTTGCTCTGAGGTGCGTTGGGTCCTCCTCTGAGAGTTTAGTCTCCTGGAGGACATAGACATTGGCCTTTAGTTTTGCTAGGTAGTCTAGTGTCTTTCAGCGCTTGACAGGGTGATTGAGGCCTTTGACATTTAGCTACACCACCTTGATGTCCGAGTTCAGCTGACTAGGTGCAGGTGTTGGTGTTGTCATGAGGTTGCGTATCTATCGCCTGTTTGTATGGTGTGTCCCATCTGTCGGCTGTATGTGAATCTCCCTTGCTGGTTTACCACTGGTGTTTGCGATCTAGATCTCTGACCGCCATGCTTTGGCCAGGTCAATGGGCTGTTGGCTCTGTCTCCGAGACGGATGTAGTGCGAGGACAGAAAATCAGGGATAGAAAAGAAGGAAGAAAAAAGAAGATAGACACAGAAGGCTATAGCAGTAGTAGCGGCCACCCTTCTTGAAGGACCTCTCCCCTGCCCCCCCTCTCTACCTCTCCCCTCCCCCGTGCTGTGTACTATAGGCGTGCAACAGTGATGTCCCCCTCCCCCGAGAGTAGTCTCTGGCTTGGTCCCGCTAGACCCTCGGGATCACATATTGAAAGCTCCTCCTCCTTATCTACTCAGGTACTATGAGCATTCGTGGTGGTTACTCAGCAATTTCAAAAGGATATACATTGTTCACTGTCGTTGGTGTATTTGCCGTTGTGCTCTGCCATCGTTGCGACCCCTCTTCTGGCTAGATATGTATGGAGCCTGTCGACTATTTGTTGTGTTGAGCCTAGTCCTTCCAGTCGGAACCTGCAGGGCTCTCTAATTGTCCTTGTTCTGGTCTTGGCTCCCGCCAGTGCTGCTTATGGGTGAGCGTTTGTGTGGGCTGCTGTGGTTTTGGCTGTGATGGCCTCCTCTCTAGTTGTAGGTCTTTTTGATCGCTTTTGTGGGCAGACTTGCGTGCTTGGTTGACCCCTTTCACCTTCCCGCTTGCTTAGTTTGCCCAAATTGAGGTGCCCTCATTCCTGGGCACAGTCCACGCTTGTAGCGCACCTGCACGTTATATTGAGGGTCTTATGTTCTCACGGTGTTTAGCCTGTGTCTGGGCTTATTTGTTATGGTGGCTGGCGTTACCCTCTGTTGTCTCTCTCCGTAGCCAGTCACCCTGCTATGTGGCTCCGGCTTTACTCTGTTTGGCTTTGTGCGCTTTGCTTTGTGTTCCTTCGTCGCTGCAATACTTGCTGTTATGAGACGGGGTGGGGTGAGGCGAGGTGCAAGATGGCCGCTCCTGCTTGTTTTGGTTTTGGTTTCGGCTCTCCCCTTACGCTGCTCTTGCTTGCTGCCTGGCGCGTTTCTTTTGGACGTGTTTACCTCTTTCGCCTCCTGTCGACACTGATTGTGTTGCTGGCAGTGATCTGCGGAGCTTGTGACGCGGAGGAGTGGTGCAGCTGAGCGCAAATGGCCGCTTCTGTTCTGTATACTCCGTTAGTTGGTGGGGTGGGAGGAGGGGCAATGTGCAGGGAGGCTGCTTCTGTCTGTTTTTCTTGATCGCTGGTGTTATTGGCTTTTAGTCAGCCTTTTCATTCCGCCCCTGCTGCTCTGTGTTAGTAGCGCAGTTTGCTTTCCCGCTGCCCCCTCCTTACTTTTAGCCGTGGCGTTGTTGAGAGCCCCTCGTCGCACCAGTCATGTGCCGCCCTCCTGGGCTCTCCGCTGCCGGTTCCCTCTGATCTCCTTTATCACTTCACCTTCGCTCTTTTGTTTCCTCTGATCGTGTTTCGCGCTACCTGTAGCTCTCACAGGCGCATCCGTTTTGCGGAGGGGGGGGGGGAACGGGAGCCGGCAGTGTGAAAAATGGCTGCTTGTTTTTCCGAATTCACAGTTTCGGTTTAGATCGGATCGATCGATTGATCTTCCTGACCTTTGATCGGCTTTTTATCCTGCACCGGTTCTTGTATGGGTGCTCTTCCCGTCCTGCTCTGCGTTCTGTTTTCTCCCCGCTGCCCCTCTCCTTACTCTTGCAGCGGTGTAGTTGAGCTCTCGTCTCCTCAGTAGAGTGCGGCCATCTTCGGCTCCTCTGCTCTGCTCCTGCCCTCACTCCGTCTGCTGCTGGTTACTCCCTTTTCCTGCTTCTTTTGCCTTGGTTCGTGTCTGCCAACTTGTGCTCTGTGCCTTCGCACGCCGGATTCTGCCGCTTGTTCCTGTTTCTTTTGTGTGCAGGACCTTTGCTCGCCGTTATTTCGTCTCGGGGTGGCAGCGGTAATGAATTCAGGCACCCGTCCTCATCACCGTTCCCTACTCCCTATTTACTCTAATTATTATTATTACTAACCTACCTATTGCTTTTCAGGAACTAGCTTCTCTTCTGCGTAGCTGGTTAAGACTTTAATGTAATTCTACACCTTCTCTCACTCGTTTCTAACCTATTCCTGTATAATTAAACAAAATTGAGTTAATGTCTTCGCCTACTCTTATCCTTAACTAATTAGAGTATTTATACTAGCTACTTACTTATGTTTTCTCAATGAAGTCGTTGTAATGATTAACCTTGTGTTATCTTTCTCTCCTAAATCTTTTCTGAAGTCTTGGAACTAATTAAGTCTTCTTTCTTCCTTTTGAACTAGAGCTATTACTGCTTAAACCTTGGTAAGTATATATTTCTCAGTGTCCTTATTGACATATATTGTCTCTCATTTGAATTTTACACGTCTTTTAACAACACTTATCTTATTTTCTCGAAGTCTTCTTCTTTCACTGGTGCTCGTGACCGAATGTACACCGTTCGTCACTTCTCCGAGTAGCGGTGTCTATATGAGCTGTCACCTCACTCTTCAACTTCAAGAATTCTAATGCGGTCTTAAGTGCCTTGCGACTGAACCTCCAGAATCATTTATCTATGGTAAGTATTCAGAGAAAACCTTTGAGTTCAAAAATCGTTTGCCTTCGAATTCACTTCTCACACTCCTTCACGCTCCGCTTTTGCCAAATTCCTCGGTGAAGTGCGCAGCTCGAATAGAGCGAGCGTCTCACCTGAGTTGCTGTGGCCAAGAAAGGGAAAGACTAGACCGCTAAACTCCGCGCGACTTCGGCGGCCATGTTAGAGAGCCGAAATCGCGTTAAAGCAGACCAAGAATCTCTTCCTTGTCGAGGGCTTCTCTTCTGTGACCTGTTATGCGTGACTGTGGACATTCGGGGTATGAGCGTTCTGACACACCACAGTACAATGCCCCCCCCCATCCTTCTGGCAATCTCTTCAATACCAACACGGCCCGCCTCAGTATTTCAACAACAGTGGCAACCCACCCTTTTCAGGCAGAGGTTGGGGCAGAGGAAGAGGGCGCAGCAGAAGAAATACAAAAAAACAGGTCCAATGACAGGATCTGACAACCGGAATGTACACCAGGAGCAAGACCCAAGGCAGGAAAACCTAGTGGTCAACCTTTCACACTGCACCCACTCTGAATCTGAGAAATCAGTCCTGCAGAAGGGTCTTGGCTTTGTACCTACGCCTAAAATTGACCGGTTCAAAACACACTGTGAAATACTTCCACAACCTATCTAATTCAGGGAAAGACACAATCAGTACCTTAGCGGATGACCCAACCATCACTATAAAACAGGCTGATAAGGGTGGTGCAACAGTTATTCAATTGACCACTAATTATGATTCTAAACACACTCGCCAACTCACCAATGGAAGATACAATCTCTACTGATCCCACATCCCGGTTGGCCGCCAAGATTTCCTCATTAGTCTAGCAGGCTGAATCTGATGGCTGGATCAGTCGTAAAGAGGCAGATTTCCTGATTGCTAAAGAACCAAGGGTCCCTTACTTCTACACCCTGCCGAAAATACACAAGGGAGTGACACCAGTCCCGGGTCGCCCTATCGTGTCAAGAATAGGTTCTGTTTTGGAACCCCTTTCGATCTTATGTGACCACTTCCTACAACCGGTGGTCAGAGATACTCCATCATTTGTGAGAGACACCACCAACATCTTACAGATCATAGATGGGATTACCAACATACAAGAAATTGACCTCCTCATCACACTTGACGTGGAGGCCCACTATACTAATATTCCACAGAGGGCCACATTAGAAGTTGTTGAATCAGCTCTGAGCTCCCTTGATTGGTCATCCTCAACTCCAGGTTCATTTATAATGGAATGTGCGACCCTGGCTCTGACAGAGAGCTTTTTTTAAATACAAACAACAGTCTCTCCATCATTCAGGGTACATCTATGGGGAGCACCTTTGCTCCGAGCCTAGCCTGTATTTACATGGCTTATTTTGAACAGCACCTTATATTTGACATTAATAACCCATACCACAGTAACGTATTGCTGTGGAAACGCTTTATCGATGATATTTTGATTTTTTGGCATGGGACACGAACTGACTGTGATGCATTTGTGGGCTGGATTAATGGACTGAATGAATTCCTTAAATTTTCCCACACGATTTCTGATACATCCACCCCTTTCTTGGACATAAACATAACATTGAGGACAGGGCATAATCACACCTCTCTATACAAAAAACCCACTGACCGAAACAGTCTTCTTCTATACACTAGCTATCACCCTTAGACTTTAAGAAACAACTTACCAATGGGCCAATTATTACAAATAAGGCGTAATTGTACAAGAATTGACAATTACAAAATAGTAGCAGACACTTTGGCTTCCAACCTCAGAGCCAGAGGATACCCAGACAGACAAATCAGGGACTCCATGAAGAGGGCCAGGAATAACCCTAGGGAATCTCTGCTCATAACCCACCCTAAACCACCCACTGACAACCTCACAAGCATAACATCCTTCACCCCACACTTGGCACGGGCTAAAAAGATAAGTCTGAAACATTGGCCTATTCTAAACACAGGGGACTTACAACTACCTAGGCCTAGGTTTGCATACAAGTGAACTCGCAATTTAGAAAATGCCCTGGTGCACACTAGACCTAAAAAAGTTAACCCTGACACCCAGAAGACCCTAGGGAGTCTCCCACCAGTGACGGAACATTACCCCTGCGGGTCCTGTGTAATATGCCCTCTAACGACTGCCACCAAAGAAATAATACTGCAACCTAACTTTAAGTGGAAAAAGAAGACAGACACCAACTGCAACACTAAACAATGCATCTACATGCTTGTATGCCCATGTGCAATGAAATACATAGGCATGACTATGCGACCAATAAAGGCTAGCATCAGTGAGCATTCCTATACGTTGTCAGAGAGCAATCACTAGGATGTACACCCATTACAAAGAGAATGCACATAACTCGGATGACCTGAGCTGGACAATACTGAAATCCTTCCAAACAATCTCCCATACTGCATTGTTGAGGATTTAACAGAGATGGATACACAGATTGTCCACTCATTTGACTAACTTGAATGATGACATCCCATGGGGTTCACTACACTAGTTATAGATCAACCCACCAGCATATGAAGTTGAGTCCAAAATAATGAACATGGTATTGTTGTGCCTCTAGACCTAATAAGACCCAGGGTGGTAATTTAGTTCCAACAACAAACTTCACTACACCAATTGTAGGTCCACTAACCTATGAATAAACTGTGTTCCAGAGTCAAACTGGATATTGCTTCACCAATTAACTGCCACCTCTACACCTGGATAACATCATTGTGACAATCTATACCCAACTGTCGTAATTTGACGGTGATCGGGTTAGCGTTAAGCTTTGCTACACGTATTTCCTCTTATCTTGACTATAGTTATTGGACGCCGTTTTGTCTGTATCGGCGGCCATTTTAGAGAATGCGTTGCCTCGTGGTCAGCATGCTCTTTGTCCTTCTTCTGTACAACTGACCACTCGAGTTTGCTCAGCAACAGGCTATTTTTAGCTCACACATGCGCAGTTTAGATTGACCAGTCATCACTTAGGAATGTTCCGCCAAACTGACCAGTGGTGTTATAGCTCCTCCCACGAGTTGGCTGTGTTCCAAAAATGACCATATATGTACCTAAAACTCTGTAACTGTGTACCGCCTATATTTTTATTACTGTAAAACTGTATAAAAGAAGGACTTGCACCGATGTTCGGGGTGATACTTCTTGCATTACCGAAGGGTGCTGTAGGAATGTACCACCACCCCATGGGGTCTTAATAAACTTGTCTTTTGCATTTTCTAGTTTCCGTGCCAACAGTTCTTATGGTGCAGAGGGTATTCTGCGGAGTATGTAGGCCTGGAGAACCCAATACCACAAATTGGCGACCACGAAGGGACTCATCGGCGACTCGGATGCCCGAAGGAGAGGTTGTGACGAAGGATTGGAAACTCGCCATGGATGTGTACGCTGCCTCTGAGTGACCCGAGTCTTGGCACCCACGGTGTTTTCTTCCTTTCCTTCCGATCTGATCTTCCAGGTGGCGCCGGTCTTTGACTGAGATCCTGCTTGTTCGAGTTGTCGTACAGTGCCGATTTGGCTGATTTGATTACAGACCTTGGCAGTTGGAACCTGGATATCTGAGATTTTGGTAAGCTTGTGATTGGTAAGATAGTCTACGGACGCTTACTATGGTTCTATGAATATGTTTTGAGTTAGCTAACATTTGATTCTATGATTTGAACTATATGTGCAGTGCACTTCACATCGGCAGGCATGTGGAGATATTTCTCTAAATTTGTTTGTGTTTGAACGGCACATTTGTGTGAAGTATAGTAAGTGCCATTTTTGTGGTATCACGTTTCCGTGCTACTTTTTGAACATGCCTGTTTTAAGCACATTTCGAGGAATGTGCTGTCTTGGAAATGGTACCACTTATCGATTAAATGAATCTCAGCCGGCTCCCCCAGAGGGGACTCCCAATCGAGAGATGTATATAAAATTTGGCCTTCCCCCTATATTGTACAGCAAATTATGGAATAAATACACCAAATCTGATCCCGAGTTGCAATGGCCACTGCATGGGTCGTTTGATTTACCAAAGGTTTAGTTTGTGGAGCAATGTTTGTTTCAGCGCAGATCTAGACAAAATATGTTTGATTGTGTACGAATGTGGGAGAAAGCAGTGCGTGAACGAATGAAACGTGAAATAGCCTTGGCGGAAAAAGAGCAGCGCAAGGCTGCTCGAGATAAGGCTTTACAGCTGGAGGAGAAGGAGTTGCAGGAAAAGAAAGAGAGGGAGGCACGGGAACGTAATTTGCAAACGAGCGGTCAATTTCCTATTCGGCGTCCGCTTTACCCTGTCCTTACTAATGAAGTTGATGATTTTTCATTACTAGATCGGTGCCCGCCTCCGTACGTTTTCCCCTACGGCCCCGGACGAGGATTCTGACGACGATGGTCGAGGGAGTAAGAGTAAGAGGTTAACTGCTAGTGAAGCTACGGAGTTGCGCAGTTTTGCTCGCAAACTTAATTTGAATAAAATAACGATGTCAGAGCTTAACATTGAAAGCAATAAGTGGTCAGAGCGAGAACAGTTGTATTTTTTAAGTGCTTTCGGAGATGAAGTTGTAGAACGATTTAGGAAACATTCGATTGATCTAGAGCCTAAGGATATATCAGTTCATCGTGAGAATATGCGTAAAGGTTTGTTTGTTATTATAGATGCGGATGGGTTTTTCCAGCGGTTGGTCCAGCTACGGGATGAGGCGTCAGATTGCGGGAAGCACAAAAAGCATCAGACGTGTCTGCGCCGGGTTCGACGGAGCAATCCAAAGAGTGTTCTATCTTTGGAGCAGATAAGAGTTCTAAAGTTCATGTTATGCCTATGCGTGAAGCCGCACCCTTGTATGTCCCCCCCAAAGGGCTAGGTACCAGTGATGATAAATCGTCCGGGGATGCAAAATGGTATTTTATATATAATTGGGTGTATACGCCTTGGAACAGGGCAGATGTTATGGCATTGAAAAATGTTTTACCTGATCCCCGCAAAAATCCGTCAGCTTTCTATGAAGGAGTGGAGGGGGCTATTTCTTCATGTGTTATGACACTAGTTGATATCGATCTTTTTTTTGGGTTAATATTGCCACCTGATATGTGGAGAGCGATTCGTAAGTTTGATGACCAAGCGATTTTAGGAGCGGATTGGAAAGCTATAGCTCAAGCTGATTTAGATAGGGAGCCTGCTTGTAAATGTATTTGAGCCTTGCCAGTTAATTCTAGACCTCCCAACAGCTATTTTGAATAAATTGAAAACGCTTGTTCCCCCTAAAAAGATTGATTGGACTATGTTAGCCTCTTGCAAACAGAAACAGGATGAGTCAGTATCTGACTTCTTTTCACGTTTCGAAGAAGCGTTTCATGATTACAGTGGGCAATTATTAACGGATGATACGGGTAGGCATTTGTTTGTTGATAAGTATGTGGCTAATCTCCTCCCGGAGATTGCAAAACGATTGAAGACTAGTGAAAGTTCCTGGACCACGGCGACCCCTGCGTCCTTGTTAACTATGGCTCAGTATTATGAGTGGCAGATATTAGAGGCCAAAGAAAGTACCGATAAGAAAGCGAAGGAGTTAAAGACGAAGGTTATGTTGGCTCAGGTTCGTGCTACGCAGCCAAGGGGGAATGATAGAGGCAGGCGAGGAGGTATGGTGCGTCTTATGGTCGTACTGACATTGCTGAGGATCAATGTGCATACTGTAAAGAGTTTGGGCATTGGGCAGAAGATTTCCGGTGCTTTGTGAGCAACGTAATCAGCGCGGTCAAGGAGGTGGAAGGACACGGAATAGTTATTCAGGGGCGAGAGGTGGAGGAAGTGATCGTGGTAGGTTTGAGGCGAGGGGTCGTGGTCAGGATGATCGTAATACTTTCGATCGACGGAATCAGTTCCAGATATCGGAGGGTGAGAATGTGGAGTCTCAGGATTATGTGCACGCGTAGGATTGCGTAGGATGGGGTGTGGAATCGGTTGAAGTGCCAGTAGATCAAAGAGGTCCATATGTATCAGCGGGCGTTTTGGGTTCTACTGATCAGTTTTTGGTTGATACAGGAGCTACTCGCAGTGCTCGGTCTAAAAACTTGGTTCCAAGGGCTCCCCTGTCTGGCGAAACTATTACATGCATAGGGTTTGATGGCACACCCTCTCCAAGCCCACTATCACAACCTCTTACATTTTGCATTGACAGATTCTTTGGTCTATGTCCATTCTTATTGTCGCCACATACCCCAGACAATATTATGGGCATAGATTTGCTTAAATAATTTCGAGCAACAATACGCTGCGCTCCTGAAGGAGTGCGGGTTATTTTGAATGACAATTACCCGGATGTAGGAAGACTATGTACTATGCAGGAAATTGAAGCATTAGCCTCTCTCCCACACACGTTATGGGCTACATCAGACACAGATGTGGGACAGATGCTCATTCCGCCTATTCGAATAACTGTTAAGGAGGGAGTGTCTTTGCCACGTGTGCCCCAGTATAAGATATCTAGAGAAGGTGAAATTGCCCTGACGCACATTGTTCAGGATTTAATTATTGCAGGAGTTGTGGAGGAAGTTCCCTACAATGTTTGTAACAGCCCGATTCTTCCGATTCTAAAGAAAGACACTGATGATAAAGTCTATCGATTTATTATTGACTTGAGAGAAATAATTGTAGTGCCCCAGTACCCGGTGGTGTCTGATATCACCACCTTGCTTACTTTGGTCCCCCCCACTGCTACCACGTTTCCTGTAATTGACCTTAAAAATGCCTTCTTTTCCATTCCCATCCATCCCGACAGCAGATATCTATTTGGCTTCACGTTAAATAATAAATCGTATAGATTTTGTTGTGTTCCTCAAGGCTATACAGAAAGTCCTAGCATTTATAGCCAGGCTTTAAAGAGACAGCTTGATTCTTTTGATCTGCAATCTGGAGTAGCTCTTATCCAGTACGTGGATGATCTTTTACTGGCTGCAGGCACATATGCGCAGTGTGAGGAGAGTACTCTTGCTTTGCTCTCCTTTCTTGCTCAGAATAATCAAAGTTTCTAGGAAAAAACTACAATATTGTAGACCAAAGGTGACCTACCTCGGTCATCTTTTGTCTAAGGAGGGGCGTGCATTAACATCTGATCGAATTCAAGCAATTTTAGATACACCAGTCCCCCGTACTCAGAGAGATGTGCATGCCTTTATAGGTTTAACATCCTTTTGTAGACAGTGAATAATGGGGTTTTCACACATTATAAAACCCTTGTTAGCATAATTGTCCAAAACTACACCAATGCCTCTTGAATGGACAGATGAATGTCAGAATGCTTTTGAACAATTGAGACAAGCCCTTTGTTCTGCACCAGTGTTAGGTACGCCAGATTACACAAAGATGTTCACGTTGTATGTGCACGAGAAAGATGGCTGTGCATTGTCGGTGTTAGTGCAGACACACGGGGATAAGCAGAGGCCCTGTGCATACTTTTCGGCGATACTTGATCCTGTGGCACGAGGTTTACCTGGGTGTTTCCGAGCAGTTGCAGCAACAGAAGTAGCTATACGGCAGAGTGAGGGAATAGTTTTGTCGCACAAACTGTTGGTGTTAGTTCCCCATGCGGTAGATGCTTGGCTAAATCAAACGAAGACCCAGTATCTCACGAGTGCACGTTTAACAGGATATGAGCTTACACTGTTGGCACCCCACATCACATTAAAGAGATGTGCTACCCTGAATCCTGCCACTTTATTGCCATATCCGGTTGCTGAGGGCCAGGAGGAAGAACACCATGATTGTGTTTTCCTGACCGAAGAACAAACAAAGGGTCGTGTCGACTTACAGGATACGCCACTTCCAGATGTGGATGGGGAACTGTGGGTTGATGGATCGTGTTTAAGGCTGCCAGATGGTACAACTTCTGCAGCATATGCGATCACGACACTTAAGACAGTGGTAAAAACAGCACGAATACCACAGAAATCGGCTCAAGCAGCGGAGTTAATAGCTTTGACAAGAGCCTGCGAATTGAGTGCTGGCCTATGTGTGAACATCTACACAGACAGCCGGTACGCCTTCGGAGTAGCGCAGGACTTTGGCCTACTTTGGAGAGAACGCGGGTTTTTGACTTCGCATGGAGTACACATCATGCATGGAGAACTAGTGCGTGATCTCTTGAATGCGTTACTTTGTCCAAAGAAAGTGGCAATAATCAAATGCAGTGCACACAAAAAAGTCACTGACAAAGTGGGACAAGGTAACGCTTTTGCAGACAGTATAGCAAGGCAAACGGCTATGTTACGAAATGACACGCCAATGTATGTGGTGAAATCACAGGCTGAGCGATGGCATGATGCTAGAGAAGAGATACTAGACATTCAGAAATCAGCGTCTGAAGCAGAACTTGCAACTTGGGCAGCAGAGGGAGTGCTGGATGATGAGGGTTGTTGGCGAAGTAAAGATATGGAAAGATGGAAATTGCCTGCAGCTTACTTGCAAGCGATGGTCCAAATGACACATGGATTGGCACATGTTGGAGCTCTTGCAATTACTCGATTGCTAACACGAGTTTGGGAGCATCCTGAAATTGCCAATAAGGCCTGTCTGATATGTTTACAGCACAATCCTGCAAAAGGGACTCATACTCCGAAAGGAGGGTTTGTTCCACCTACTGCACCGTTTGAAGTACTGCAAATGGATTATATCCAGCTTGAGCGTTGTGATAACCTTAAGTATGTCTTAGTGGTGGTATGTGCTTTCAGTAAATGGATTGAGGCCTTCCCCACGAAGGATAATACAGCGTTGACAACAGCTAAGGTTTTGCTCGAAGAGTACTTCCCTCGATACGGCGTTTGTAAATTTTTGTGGAGCGACAATGGTCCTCATTTTGTTGAGAAAATTGTGGAATATGTGATGAAGGGATTGAGAATTCAGCAGAAATTTCATGCTGTGTTCCATCCTCAGTCAGCAGGTCTTGTTGAACGATATAACGCTACTCTGAAATTAAAGCTAGCAAAGATTGTGGCATCTACGTCTTTGAAATGGCCGGACGCTCTGCCTCTGGCATTGCTATCTATCAGATCAGTACGCCATTCCCGAACTGGCCTCACACCTTATGAAGTGGTGTTTGGAAGGCCTATGAATATATGGGGAGTTCCTAAGCCTCGATTGTTACATGATGTGCCTTGTATAATGATGAACGATTATTTGGCACGATTAACAAATGATTTACTTTCCATTCATCAACAGGTTCGAGAAGCGCTCCCCGACAATTCCATTGGAGAGGCTCACAATCTTCGTCCTGGCGACCATGTGATTATCCACTCTTTCGAGAGAACAAGCAGCCTGGAACCGAGGTGGCGTGGTCCTGAACAGGTATTGCTTGCAACTCGTACGGCTGTGCGAGTCACTAACAGGAAGTGGTGGGTGCACTCCACTCACTGCCGCCGTGTCTCTCCGGATCTGGTGAGCCCAACTGTGCTGTCTGATTATCAAGACATCTAGGACGAGGAGAAGAGCCCAGCTGTAACGTCGGCCGAATCGGAGGGAGCCTTCCCAGACCACACTGTTTCTGGAAAAGAAAGATACAACCTACGACCACGATAAGAAGTTTTTTTTTGTGCGAGACTGGTTAAGTTACCGCTCTGGGGTTTGTGAAACGGAAGCCGGGAGTATCAAGGGGGGGGATATGTTTTGCCAAGTGTAGCGAAACCCGTCTTGAATCCCGGAGAAGAAACCAACGGCTACCTCGGAGCTCAGCACTCATATTTTTATTTTTTAGTTGTGTTTTTGAGACATTTTGAACTTTGAACAATGGCATCTTCTGCAGTACGAGATAAGAGAATTCTTGGTGCAGTACTATTTGTTCTGACAATTGTTGTGATAGCTGAGATAGCTTGGGTAGTAGAACTTGTGGTGCAAGTACGAGAACATTTACTAACAACTACCCCGATTCCATCTGAACATTTCCATTTTACTCTGCCCTATCATGAAGAACGGCACCGACAGACTTATTTGAACAATAGTTTTATTCAGATTCTGCATCACACCCATAATATGACTAACACTTCGAACTGCTGGGTATGTGGGATGTTGCCAGGACATCAAAAGAAAGGAGGCACACCGCTTATCCCACTCCTGTTTTCCCATAATGGTTCCTGTAATGCCTGGTACACACACTTCTATTCACTTTGCGATGGCCAACGAAAGGGGGGCTGCTCTTTCGACTCAACAAGATATGCTACCATGATCGAGATGGTTATCCGCAAGCTGAAGGAACTAAGTTTGAATGGGAGGAGTACCGCCCTGACAACGTGTCAGCACCACGAGTTTATAATAATCAACGGAGTGTCAATATGTCTAGTTCACATGTGATTACTGTTATTGATACCAAAGCTGATCTCTGTGTTCGTAATAAAGGTATTATCCCAGTTGACAGAAGTGAATGTAAGACTACTCTTACCTTTGATACTCCAAATGGCATTTCATTTGTGGCCTCCCGAAATACGTATTTTATATGTGGAAATAAAGGCTATCATCGTCTTCCTATAGGATAGTTAGGAACATGTTATATATCTTTTGTATTACCCCCTGTGTTTATTGCCCCACCTATGTATCATAACAATTACATCCTTTATCACGATTTCATATTGAATAGGGTAAAGAGAGCGTTAGTCCTTGAGGACATAGACCAAACGGACACTGCGTTGCAACAATATGTCGATTTTAATTTGGGCCTGTTTTCTTTCGTTGGGGCTGCTCTAAATAGTCGAAAAATAAGACGATTAACTCGTGTTGTAGAAGCTGTTGCTAATGACACCGCTTTTGCTTTAGGAAACTTAACTGAGGAGCTTCAGATAACTAGAATTGTAACGCTCCAGAACAGAATGGTATTAGATGTAGTATTAGCTGATCGTGGAGGAGCATGCCGCATTATCGGAAGTAGTTGTTGTGTATATGTGCCAGATAATTCTCCTTCTGTGTACGATGCAATATCCAAATTACATAAAATTGCTGCTGAGATACATCCTGATAATGGTACATGGACATTTTTGGGGTTGTTTTGGTCAATACTTAGTACCTGGGGTTGGAAGTTGCTGACGATTCTATGTGTAATAATTGGGATATTATTCTTTTTATGCCTCTGTATCCAGTGTGGCCCTGTATTATGTTCCATGTGCCTTTCTGCTTGTATTCCATCCAAACGAGCATTTGCTAAACATGATCAAATGATTCATAAAGAAGTAGCACAAATCATGTCTATTGATATTGAAGATGAGTGCTCCGATTACGTCCATTATGAGGTAGCTTCAGCTAAACGCTAAAAGGGTCGTCTGTCGTAATTTGACGGTGATCGGGTTAGCGTTAAGCTTTGCTACACGTATTTCCTCTTATCTTGACTATAGTTATTGGACGCCATTTTGTCTATATCGGCGGCCATTTTAGAGAATGCGTTGCCTCGTGGTCAGCATGCTCTTTGTCCTTCTTCAGTACAACTGACCACTCGAGTTTGCTCAGCAACAGGCTATTTTTAGCTCACACATGCGCAGTTTAGATTGACCAGTCATCACTTAGGAATGTTCCGCCAAACTGACCAGTGGTGTTATAGCTCCTCCCACGAGTTGGCTGTGTTCCAAAAATGACCATATATGTACCTAAAACTCTGTAACTGTGTACCGCCTATATTTTTATTACTGTAAAACTGTATAAAAGAAGGACTTGCACCGATGTTTGGGGTGATACTTCTTGCATTACCGAAGGGTGCTGTAGGAATGTACCACCACCCCATGGGGTCTTAATAAACTTGTCTTTTGCATTTTCTAGTTTCCGTGCCAACAGTTCTTATGGTCCAGAGGGTATTCTGCGGAGTAGGTAGGCCTGGAGAACCCAATACCACACAACATCCCTTCTGGAAAATACTACATTACAATAGATGACTATACAGGCACCACGTATTTGACTTGTTCGACTAATCATGACTATTTCTATTACTGTGGGTGTCCAGTTGATGGTGATCGATTCTAACCATTTTAGACACTATCATGGAATTTACTTAGTTTTGCGTGTAGTCATCATCCACGTTTTGAATTAACTGGATTTCCACTTTAATCATACATGACTACTGGACGTCCCTATGGTGGTGATCGATTCGATACGTTATAAACAGTAAGAAATAACTTAGCTTAACATGTAGTTACCATCAGCACTTTAAATTAACAGGATATCCTCCCTGACATACAGGACTCTTCACGTCTTTTAACAAACTTACACAGTAAAATATGGCCGCCGCATTACAAGGCATACACCCCTTGGTTGGGCCTTCCTCGACTTCTTGGACAGACCCACACAAGTGACACCCAGCCCGCGAATCACGTCCTACTAATACCCCAACCACCATTCCTCCCGTTACCATCCTGGGGTCGTCGGCGGGGTAGGTGTATCTGAAGTCCGTGCAATGCACGCTGGAGAGTTTACTTGAAGGCACCTTCCGATTTCAGGTAAGTGCATACTGTTGGCCTCCGTTATTGTGGCTTTGCTGACTGGCATGGCCCGGGTTAGATGGTTCGTGCGCAGGCTGAACGCGCAGCTCCAGTGCACTACATCCCGTGGACCCTCTAACCACTTGGAGGTGTCCTGGGAATGCGTGCTGGGGTGTTGTGCTTCACCGTGCTCGCAGCCATGGCACCGCTCTTCCTACACTTTGCCTCATCAGTATCAGGATGGTTGCATTCTGCTATTGCCGATCATTCGAGCCTCTTTGCCACCTTAACATAACTCATTACTTGACTATGTTGTTTTCCACAATTTTCCATCTTACTTTAATAGGACCCAATCGGTGTCCTTCTAATCGCCGTCCGCTATAGCACACGTTTTGTGAGGATAGTTTAGGTGAGTCCCACTATACCCATTACATTGGGTACCTTTTTTTTCTCAAACTTTCATTTTGATTTAATCATTTGTTTTGTCACAATGAATACATTTTCTAGTGAATCACCTCTAATACATAGGGATTTCACAAACAATGGTTAAATAAGTGATAATTTTGCATAGGGCTACTTCACTAAAACTGGTGTTATACCTTATTGCCTTGATAAATAACTGAACACTAAAGATGTAATATCCATGAATTAGAGATCTGTTATCCACCAAACAGTTAGATGGGTATCACCAATGTGTTACTTAATTATACCTTTTGTACCACTTGTTTTTATTCCCATTCACAGGTCTACTACGACAAGAAGACAGGGTAGGTAGCCACACACTTACCCCTCACTTTTGTGTAGATAGCATACTATTCGATCCTGAAGAAGTGTCCTGATCATTATTGACTTCTGAGACCCGAAAGATGTCGATCACAGGAGAGTAGAACCCCTACCATTAGACACCTAATGACTAGGTTTGGGTCCTCTCGTCACTATTTTAATTAGGCAGTTTACCTCTATAATAATGTTTGTTTAGGACTTACTGACCTATTTTAACTCCATTACCCCTTCTACACTCTCTTGGCCTCTCACCCCCACTGCACCCAGCACAAAAGATGAGACAAAAGATCCCCGATAAAGAGCCCCGGTTTCGGGTGCCCGTCAGGTATTGCAGCGCCGACTTGACGAGGGGCAGGCTCAAATGATGAAGCATGACACCTAGCTTGCTAGGTGTGTGAGAGCCCTAGTTCCAACAAGGAGAACTCCTTCTCCTTCACACACACATTGGTGATCCTTTCTGGATTTCACTACCAGACAGTGTTCAGTACCCCCTTTATCGCACTCAATCAGAGGAACTTTGTTCTTTTGTTTTGTTATTACAGTCTTCTGGGCCTGTGCGCTGGACCTCTTTAAACTAGACCTCAGTCCCCCTCTTTGGTCTTATATAACCTTTTCCACCCATCTTTGTTTTCCAAATAGTGCCTTACATTCTGATTGTAAAAGATAGGTCTCCTGAAGCATAAAGATCCTAGCTGAGCTATTTTTTATGTACTGAAGAATCAAACACTGTCTTCCTTTAACCCTTAACCCATTTACATTCCAACTTAGGAATACAATACATTGCTTCCCTCCCCGTACAAGTCTATCCCTCATCATTGTCCTGACTCCACCCACTGCTGTAACTACTAGAGGTTATTATGTCACATGGGATTGTTGTTACGCCTTTTTAAAAAAAATACCAGTCCTCCCCACTAACAAACGTGAAAACCACTACAACCTCTCACAACCTCACCCCCAACCCACCCGCGTCAACCCTTCTTGACTATCCATTGTCAATAAGCTATTGCCTTTCGAGCCAAAGCCCTCCAGACTCCAAAAAAAAAGACCAGTAGTAATAAGTGCCAAATCCCTCTTTAAACTTAAAACTGTATGCTAAATTTAGTTTGTGCCAGGAAACTATCTACTTCCTCTGGAAACCTGAAATTGTACATCTTATGGGCTCAGACAACCTTTAGAAAGGGGAAAATCGCAGCTGCATTTAGAGCTCCCTGGTCCCTTAATGCATCCATTCTCTTACCCAGTTCCCACCTTCTATCTTCTGTGGCCCGGAAAATATCACACCATATTCTGAAGGAGACTTCTTGGACCTGGATAGATTTAATTTTAAGGCCCCCCCCCAGTAGTTGCTACTTTAGAAGATAGGATTGAATGTGAACCAAACATTTTCTAGGCTTTTTTCGGGCAGAATTCAACTTAAAGGGGTCCCTGTGAATTATCTGGATTCCAGTTTCCCAGATATGAGCGGTTGCGATCTGGGGAAAGGCTTTAATCAAGATATCCATAACACAAACCTTTAATTTATCCCCTTCCATACCTTCTTTCCGGTCTAATATCTTAATGCTGTTCCTCCTTGAGATATTTTCAAGCCTCTCCAACCTCTCTGTTAGGTCCCGCTCTTTTTCTTTCAGCCTACACACTTCTTGGGAATTGTCTTTAACCTCTAGACCCAGTTCTCCCACTCAAGGGCCTCTATCTGATGCGTCAGTGCCAACAAGTTTTCCTCTAAACTAGTACAGGTATCTTGAATCTTCTTCTGATTAGTTGCAGAAGTTCAGAAACAAACCCCAATCTCCACCGATAGCTGCCTTAACATCCCATATAGTGAGTCTGGGCTTTGCGCTGCTAGGACCGGGGGCGTATCACCTGGCTCATCTAGTTTGATTTGGTTGCCACCCTCTGCCATAGAAGTCATGGTAGTCTCACCTAATGGGGAAAATCGATTAGAGAGAGGAATTTCAGTATTTAACTCCTGGGTCTCACCTGGCACTGGCACAGCCTGATTTACAGATTTCCCAGTACCCTAAGTATTAACCATGAAGTATGACCAAAGTGAAGGAATCACTTTGGCTGAGTCCTGATCATTATTTTTCTTCCTACTCTTCACTGGAGTAGATTTCCCAGGTTTATTGAGCAGCTTCCTTAGCTTATGGTTTGTTACTGTTGTTACTGAAGTGTCTACGACTTGACAAGCTTGTTTGTGTTGTTCTGTAAAGGACTCCCCTTCTAAAAGGGTATGTGATCTTAATTTATATCTCTTGCCTTGAGACACCTCTGGTCTGTTTGCCTTGGACAAGCCCCCCTCGGTGGGCTGACCCCCTCTATTTTCAAGCTGTCCAGATTGCTGTATCACTAGCTCCATAGGGCTGGGACGCTTACGGGCAGCCATGCGCTTTACAAATCTGTAAAATAAAATAAATAAATAAATGGGCGCTCTCATTCCTTATCTTATTTATCTTAATTAATTTATCAGAGCATGTGACAGGGCACAGTGCCAAATAACTTTTCCCTAGAATATCTCTGAACTCATTGTCAATATCCAACTGTGGGTGATGTCTGGCGGTATCGAGGGACTTTATTTCTGAGCAAAGTACACCATTAAAGCTACCCTTCTACGACTCGATACAAGGACTGAGCAGGGGCTAAACAGTTGATTGCGACGGTGCCGAGCACTATGATGCTCAGTGAGTGCCCCCACCGCCCTAAAAAGTGGAAAGTGTAAGTCATTGTACATCTAAAGGCTGACACATAGTCATGAACAGTGGTTCCCCACCCACCTCTTACTTGAGGAGCAGGTCCCGGCTCCAACGTCACCTCTCCACCGCCTTGCTTCCTCCAGACTCCCCTGCAAGAGGTCATGGCAAGCCGTGAGGTCCACCAGCTGGTGCAATGCTGTGGTGGCTCTTCCCCATAGTGGAACGCTCTGATAAACAGCTAGAGAGACTGGGGAGACTCGGCCCGCCACGCTAGCTCAGGGCTCCGGCGAGCTCGAAGTTCACAAGCCGTCAAGCCGTCCCGCCGACCGCCTGAAACAGAGAGGGCAAAAAAAGCGGTAACAAATGTACTATAAGTAAGCACCGGAGTTTCTAAGAAGCTTCCGGGGATTTTAGCAACAAAAATTGTTAATACCAAAGTCTCATAATAGTCTCATAATGGAGGCCGGAGGACGAGCGACCCGCGACCGGCTAGCTAGCTGGCCGCCATGTTTCCTCTTACTTGATTATTTTCATTAAGACCAATGCTGGATACATTACTTAATACACTATTAAAGTGTAATTCCTAATTATAAAGAAGATGCTGCATCATGTTTCATATCTTTGGGATGGTAATTATAAATCCGTTTTTTAAAATGTATTTTTATTGACATTTTGTTATAGATACAAAACACTTCAACAACACAACAGGCCAGTTTTTTGATACATCAATACGGTATGTAGTCCGGTCACAGTCCATGCATTGATTCATAGTTCAATAGCTGGTCAAGTCGCACTTGCACCTACGGCTCATGAGAACATTAACCACATAAACCCAAATGCTCTCTGACGGGGTTTGTCCAGGGTTTGTCCAGATCTTATCAGTCACATGCAATTACCACCACAGTTTCCAAGGAATTAAGAAGCGGGGATCCGCCACAGAACATGCTAGACCCAGTAACACTTCATATCTATTCGGCAATCTGCATGTCGTCTGTTTGCTCTGCCCCAGCAAAGTCGCTCTGCCTCTGAACCCAGGTCAGGAACGATTCCCAAATGTTTCAGCTGGTAAGTGGGAGCATAAGCTCCCAGAATGTATTTAACTGTGTGTGGCCATAGGTGACATCAGCAATCCACCCCTTAGGCGATGGTGCCCTCCTCATACCCCAATGTACGGCAATTTGGCGCTTAGCAAATAATAGAAACAGTGTGTGTAACTTGTGCAGCTTAGGCGGGGTATCTTTAACATGTCTTAACAGACCTAGGATGGGAGATGGGGCATCCGACACTCCAACAATTTGGCTAACTGAGGTAAAAATCCTGGTCCAATATTCCGCAATTATTGGACAATCCCATGCCACGTGTAGAAACGAAGTAGGAGAATATTTGCAACGGCAACAACTATAGTCTTCTCTATGTCCCATACGATACAGGCCTATAGGTGTTCTATAAAATCTGTGCAGATATTTAAAGTGAATCAATCGAAGCCTGTAATTGGGAGAGAGCTCTTTAAGTTGTCCACAGCAGAAGTCCCACTGTGCTTCGGTTATTGGGGTGTAAGGAACTTCGTTCCAGTACTGAAGGGATTTAGGCTTTACCAATGGAGCAGTGTTTTGCATGTGCATGTAGAGACGTGTGACAAGTTTACGGGGAGATGGAGATCTCAACAGGTTTTCCAATGGGGGCCGCCGGGAAGTCCTCGTAAAGTGCCCGGCATGCCACACGCAGCCTATGATACAGGAATAGCTCGGAGAAGGGTACCGCCTGTCCCTGATCCGCTTCTGGAGCGGGTCTAAATCTGTTTTCTGGAAATAAATCAGCAAAGGTTTGAAGGTGCATCTTCTGTTCTAGTGTCTTACCGACCCCGTCCCCGATACAGGGAATCATTGGGTTCTGTGCCAGCGGGATTGAGGGGGCATACAACACCGGGATACCCGCTGGTTTGCGCAGCTCATCCCATGCCCATCGCAACGTTCCGGCGGTGTCAATGTCACCACGAGGGCTCCGTGATGGTTTATAAATAGCCACTTTAAGTGGGTCAGACGCAACTGCATCGAGCTCTACCGTCACATGGGGTTGGAAGGGCGTCAGGTGGACCCAAAGTGCAAGAATTGGGCCTGGGCGCAAAACGTATAAAGGTGCATGTTCAGAGCACCTAATCCTTCCTGACGCAACAGGAACGTCAACATGTCCCAGGATGCCCTAGCCTGCCCACCCGCCCATGCCAGGGAGATGAGATGCGACCTGAGAGTGTTAATAAAGTGCAGCGTGAGTGGGATCGGAACATTTCCAAATAAATACAGAACAACCATTTTAGCCAATGCTATCCTCCTAGCCAGCGACAACGGCAGCCTAGACCATATCTTAACCTTCTCCCCCAACCACCTGACAGCTCGCCCATAATTCAGATTCCAAACCTCCTGTGTATCCCGACTGATCCATATGCCCAAGTACTTGACCACCTCCGTCTCCAACTTCAGAGGAAATTCAGAAGTTACGCGCGGTGTGCCATATGTCAGGGGAAAAATCACTGACTTTGCCCAATTTACAAAAATTCCAGCCAGACCGCCAAAATGAATAAACTCCCTCAAAAGTGGGTCTAGGTTCTCCTCCGGGTTAACAAGATAAAGAGTAACATAGTCTGCATACAATTATATGAGTAGGCTCCTGGAGCTGTACTCTATATCACGTGCCATGTGGTGTTGCCTGATACAGGCAGCCAGGGGCTCCATCACTACCGCGAAAAGTAGCGGGGAAAGGGGACAGCCCTGCCTTGTACCGTGCGATACAGGGAAGGGATCAGACAGTAATCCGTTCACTCTGATCCGAGTGCTGGGCGAGGCATATAATAGTCATATGCGATGAAGAGCGGGCCAAACCCCATACGGCCCAATATGGAAAACAAGTAAGGCCATTCGAGTGTGTCGAATGCCTTGTTGGCATCTAAAAAAAACACTGTTGCATGTACCTCTGGGTGCAGATAATGCAGAGCTGAGACGATGGTACGTAAATTATGACAAGTCAACCTCCCCGGGGTTAACCCCTGAGTGCAACCATAGGGAGCAGTGGCTGTAACCAATTTGCAGTCATCTTAGCCAGGATTTTAACATCCACATTTATCATTGATAATTGTCTATATGACTACACCTCCATTTCTGGCTTCATGGGCTTTAACAACGTATTAATTATAGCTTCCCTAATGGACTTAGGCAGTACCCCTTCCTCCAGAGCCTCCTCATATACCACCAGTAGCCTAGGCGCCAATTCCTCAGCATATGTTTTGAAAAAATATGTGGTCAATCCGTAAAGGCCGGGGGACTTATCAAGCAGCAAGCCTTTTATAACCTGGACGACATCTTCGGCAGTGAATGGGAGATCCATATACTTTCTATGGGTGTTATTGAACCAAACCAATGCAATCGAGTCAAGAAAGGAATGTAGCCCCTTGGGGAATGTTTCCTGGGTTGCAGTGTAGAGGTGGGAATGAAATGAGAAGAACGCATTTCGAATTTCTACCTGACCCCTGACAGTGGTATCTGGTGCAGTGTGTATTTCATGAATGAACGTGGTGGACTTGGGCAATCTAATCATACCAGCCAATGTGCGGCTTGGCCTATCCCCATCCCTGTACCACCTTGCCTCTGCATACTTCCCAAGGAACTTAACCTTCCGCTGTGCCTCTTCAGAAACTTCCAGCAGCTTGGCTTTCAGGAGGGCGACAGTGTCAGGGTCACCAGTTGAATAAAACCGCTCCTCAAGATCCCTTATGTGAGACTCCAGGGAAGCGATTGTGCCCCTAATAGCCTTCAACACTCCGCCTTTCTGGCGATGCACTGACCTCTAATGACATCCTTAAATGCCTCCTAGAGTGAAGCCTCAGTGGCAACTGAACCTGTGTTCAAAGTGAAATACTCAGTGATATCCGTCCGTATCTCCTCTTTAAAGGCTTCATCAAGTAGGGCTTGCGGTGGGAGGCGCCAGGAATCAACAACTTCAACAAGCATGGAGGGTGATCCGACAGGGAGCGCGGCAAGTACACTACATGTAGGGACACTAGCCAAACATCCAAGCGGGACCAGGCACTGTGATGATCAGAGATGCAGGTACCCACCTGACCAAGGGGTGTCTACTACGCCATATATCTAGCAAGTCTCCATCAGAAATTATAGCCCTCAGGGCAGCGCTAGCTGCAGGGTGCAAGGCTCGGGCAGCTCCCCGCCTGTCCAAGTCATCATCAAGTATAGCATTAAAATCGCCTCCCCACAGTATGGTACTGCAGCCTGCCGACCTGACCTTCATCCAAACATCTCTAAAAAACTCTGGGGAATCTACATTAGGGCCATAAACAGCCACAATAACCATGGAGATGCCACACAAAATCCCTTGTATAAGGACGTATCTTCCCTCAGGATCCACATGCACCGAGCACTCTCTCCTGTCCAACCCTCGCTTGACCAGCACAGCTACCCTACGTGCATAATTGGAATAGGTAGAAGAGTAAACATTTCCCCACCTGCCATGTCGGAGCTTATGCGATGGCATAATATTTAGGTGCGTCTCCTGCAATAGGCAGACATCTATATCATGTTGGCATAAGCAAGCATGTACTAGTCTGGATTTTCTACTGTCATTGAGCCCTCAAATGTTCCAAGTGAGGCAATTTAGTGTACTAGCGTGAGTGTGTGTAATGTGCACCAACAGAGCCCACGCTGGCAGCAACAATGGGGCTTCTTCCAATCATTGCCTGCACAGTCAAGCCACCAAGTCACATCAATACTGTCAATGAACAATAAAACCAACCCTACCCGCCACCCACCTCCCACTCCAACCCCCCAATCAGGTTGCAGAATACCCACCTTAAAGAAAGAAAACCACAAAGGTATACACAGCAAAACAGGGACTCTTCCCATAGGGGCCCAGTGGCACCGGCAAACTACCTCGTTCACACAAGGTGGCCAGGAGTACTACGGACAGTGCTATATGCCTAAGACCCCGGCATACCACTCTAAAGAAGAAGTTCGCATTCGAGAACACCAGGACCCACAGTAACAGCTTAAACAACACTACTTTGAGCCCCGCCCCATCTTCTCAGATTAGCAGGCTATAAATCAATACGATACCCATATCAGGCACTCACTGAGGTGGCCTCCTGTAGACTTCTCGGCCTCACAGAGGCCTTTGTTTTTCTTGCCCCCATCATGTTTAGCAAATTTCAATGCAATCTGTATAAAATTGGGCAGTTCCGTCAAAGGATACTTTCAACTCGGCTGGGTACAGCAGGGAATATAGCATCTGTGCCTGGCAAAGGATGCGTTTGGCCGGCAGGAGTTCCCACCGCGCCGCCTGCACAGCCGGGGTGAAGTCAGGATAAAACCAGATAGTGTTACCCTTGTGTAAGAGTTGACCTTTCTCCCTGGCTCCCTGGCTAACCGAAGGACAAGGTCCCTATCCTGTTTATTCAAGAACTTTGCTATGATGGGCCTGGGTGACGCACCAACAGGGGGCTTCTGTCCCAATGAACGATGGGCTCTCTTTACCACAAATACTGAGAATAAGTGGGGATCATAAAGTTTGTGGAGCAAATCCGTGATGAAGGTCTCCATTTTAGAAATGGTGGTCGTCTCCGGAATCCCAGTAATGCAAAGATTGTTGCGGCGTGACCTTGCCTCCAAATCATCATTCTTAGCTTGGATAATCTCAAACAGTTTATCCATATGTAGCAGCTGCTCCTTCGTCTCCAACTGAAGTTTGTGAAATTCGGTATGGCGGTTCTCCAGTGCATCTAGGCGTGTCTCATGTACCGTCATCTATGATTTAACTGAGTCCAGCTGCAAAGTCAGGGCATCTAGTTTCATGTCTATGTTGCGTAGGTTAGGACGCATTTCTAACATAAGGGTCCTCAGATCCTCACCTTGATCTTCCAATATGTGTTTCAAGCTGGCTGTCCATCTGTGCCTCAGGCTCTGACTCCGTATGACGTATGAGTAAAGAGAACAGCGGTCCTATGCAAGGAGGGATATAGTCAATAGGTAAATATAGACACAATGGAAACTATATTGTAAATTGACTTGCCCAGCTGAGCAGAGGTCTAATATTTAATTTAGAACCACAATATTAGGAGATACCTTCAACAATTTCTTGGAGATGGGCACAAGCCTGTGCCCAGACGTTTACAAATTGTCATGGTTAGCGGAGTGGTTAGAAGGTAGAGAAAGGTTTTTAGGCAAAAGCTATTGTTTTCTGTGCATATAGCAATAACAGAATTCACATTTACACCATTACTTAAAATATAGTAACAACAGAGTATATGGTGTAGAAGTTGTCAACGGCGTTTCGATCCCATTACATAGTTACAGGGATCATCATCAGGACTGAGTAAAGCCTAATCATTCCTAGCCATGATAGCCTAAAGGAAAGGGGGGAGAAAAATAAGGAAGTTTGTCCAAGAGAGGACACATTTTAGTTATCGCTACACACTTACATTTGTAATTTAAACATAAGTGACATTCAGTGTTGCCTTAAGGGCCTATAACAAGGCTTTGTGCACGAGAAGTGAAGTAAAAGAATTTAAAAACTTTGCTTTAAATCGAATGCATTCATTCAACGTCCGTGTTTTTTATTGTGCCTGACAGAGAATAATGACCTTCATACTGCCGTGTGCCTAGTTGGTGCCCAGGCCGTGTGCTAAACACCAGAGTTTTAGCGAGATCCGGCAGTAGTGATGGGTGCGTGTCCTAAGGCGTGCATAACATGCATGTGACGCACAGGGACATCTACTTCGGCGAAGAAAGACCGGCACGTACTCGGTACTAAAGAAGTAACTAGGTTATCAGTGAGAAGTGAGGAGTCGCGATCGCCTACCAAGCAATCTACAAGCTTACCGCATTGGGCGAGGCGCACACAGTTGGTGCCGGCCGGTGGCAGGGGGTAGGGAACAGTCGTTATCTGCAAAGGGACAGGAGGGTCTATAAGTAATCAATTAGTTCTGAAAACAGGAATCAAAAATTGGGCGCTGGCTAAATAACTCACCCGCGGAGGAACCGGATAGTCCCAGTTTAAACGGGCAGCTTAAACGGTGATTACGTTTCTGGCAGGGTTGGGTTTCAGGCAGGTAAGCCACGGAGAAATTGCATGGTTACAGAGGCGCTGGAAGTGCAAGAAGGTGGCTCTGTCTGGTGTTGCACCATCCAAACTGCGTGTGAATGTGACACTGTGTCCTTCTGCGCCACCAATATACCGCTCCTCTGCGATATAGAGGCTGCTACGCCTTGCACCCCTCAGCAGCCCCGTGTTTGTGATCTCGCAGTTCACAAACGGACCGAATCAGAGCCGCTCACTGATGTTCCCTACCACTCTTTAGACACTAAGTAGTGAGTGGAACTAACAGCACATTTCAGCATGCGGCAATGCAGCAGTAGAGGCAGATAGTCAATTATAATGTTCTCAGCGTCCCTCAGGTGTCACACACAAAGTAGAACAGACCCCCACTCACGATCTCCAATATTGGCAGTGACCCCCACAGTGGCAGCGTGGCAATGTAGGTAGGCACATATGCCATGTGGTGCTCTCCCAAACTTAAGGGGTCTCATCCAAGGCACTGCGGGCGACCCTCCACACCCCCAAAGCACAGCAGCAGAGCATCTAAGCATGGCCAGCACGGCAGAAAACTCCCCCTGGCTTCTTCAGCAGGCAAAGTTCCTCTCACGAGCACCACAAAAACAGGCGACGGCACCAAAAGGCAGTGTTGCGCCGCCACGTGCGAACACAACATGGCGGCCACTCAGTAAGGGGCAGCTCACAGTCTACACAGCACTTTGTCCAATGCCCAGCACTCGCGGCTGATACACAGCCAGCGCAGCCGTTAATTCAGCGCCCAGAGCGGTCCAACAGCAGGATTGCCAACCTCACCAGTGTCACCAGCAGCCTCCAACAGTACTCTGATTCGACCTCAAATGGCCGATGGGATCCTGTGTGTAGGGCACCACACTCTCCCACCTCATGTGCGGCCCCCTCGCACAGTCATGTAAACCCAGGCACTCGGCAGCCCTCCGCAGCTCGTCACCGGATTACTGTGCCACAAGCCCAAGCTCTGTCGCCAAGGCGTGTGCAGCCACACCTCCGTTAGTTACCGGCCTGCGGCCCGCCAGCAGCCGCTGACTAAATTATCGGGGCTACCCATCGGCAGCCCATCCAGAAGCTCACAATCTGCCGGCGTCTTTGCCTCAGCGCGTGTATCTCGGCTCCGGGGCACAAACGGACCACTGGATGACCAACACCAGGGTCTGCAGGTGTTCAGCCACAGGTAGGAAGGGCAGGGCAGTTCAGCAACCATCCATGATGCAGGATTTATGTAGGAATAAATCCCGGCCATCGGAGCGCACTCAAAGAGCAGACATTCTGCTGCGCAGCAGACCACATCCCAATTATAAATCCTGTTTACTGGTAAAGTTTGATTTACTGTTTTAGAAATGCCACTTTTAAAAAGTGGATATTTGTCTGCTATTACTGCTCTGTGCGCCTTGCACCCTGTCGCCAATGCATGTCTGGGGTTGTACTCCCTCTAACCACAAAAAAAATTACCAGCAAGGGATTTGTTTCACGATATTATTTACAGCAAAAAGGATCTCTAGTAAATAGAGTTATGTGGTCAAACCATTTTAGACCATGCAGAAGTCAACTCTGTAAAGCTACCACACTAGCTAAACAGAAGAATAACGTCCCAGCTATTACATATAGTACAGTTACTACTGCTATATTTGCAGTGAGAAACTGGATGCAGCGTGTCAATGATAGCAGGAGTGGACGTGAAGGTCGACGTTTTGGTCTTGTTTGGATTAATTAAAAGACCATCATCAGGACAGATTAATAGATATGAGCCGATGACCCTTGTCCAGGTTTGGAGTCTGCTGATAAAGACAGTCTCATAAATTTTCGGGGAGGCAATCGCAATCCCCGAACTCGGCTTAAGCACGTCCAGTCTTTGACTCGAACAAGGGAACAAACAAAGTCTTTTCTGTGTATCTTTGCGAACACAAGAACTATCCGAAGGAGAAGAGGTCTAATCCTCAAGTGAAATTATGCAGATATAACTTGCAACAAATCAAATTTATGAGACTGTCTTTATCAGCAGACTCCAAACCTGGACAAGGGTCATCGGCTCATATCTATTAATCTGTCCTGATGATGGTCTTTTAATTAACCCAAACAAGACCAAAACGTCGACCTTCACGTCCACTTCTGCTTTTATTGACATGCTGCATCCAGTTTCTCACTGCAAATTCAGCAGTAGTCACTGTACTATATGTAATAGCTAGGACGTTATTCTTTTGTACTATTGGATCAATTGATATTTTCTTTGTACATTGGAATATTCTATGTTTTAATCTGTAAACTGATGAACCAACCCTGACAATTTTCTATAAATAATAATAATTTGGATATTTAAGCATTTTTGTGGTGCATTTCTTTCTTTCTTTCTGCTGTTTAGCTAGTGTGGTAGCTTTACAGAGTTGACTTCTGCATGGTCTAAAATGGTTTGACCACAGAATATATTACAGCCACTGATGTACATAGTTAGGATCTACAACTCTGTTTACTAGAAATCCTTTTTGCTGCAAATAATATTGTGAAACAAATCCCTTGCTGGCAATTTTTTTTGTGATACATTATCTGCCCAAGCCCACAAGGGTCTATTGGGTTACCCACCCCTCTTTGCCTCCCTCTAACAAGTCACAAACACAGCAAAGGTGGATGTGACAGAGAAAAAGAGAAAAAGAAAAACTCATCTGCATTCATCGGCATGCTGATAGCTCTTCCGGGGCATAAAGACAAAGGGGAAGCTGACATTTAAACCTGAATAAGCAGTGTCCTGGTTACCACACAAAGGGCTGATTTTCCCCTACTGATAGTCTGTAGCCCGGGCTGCCTAACTGCTGCTGTGAAAAACTGCTTCTCTGCTTTGCTATGCTGCCCTGATTCATGTTGATCTCTGCTCTACTTAGGGCAAAGACTGGACCAGTTTTACATGACACCATTTCAGCCAACATCTCCAACATATAACAGAGGTGTAATAATAGAGGGTACGATGAGGGTACCTTAACCAAGGTAAAACAAGAATTGGATGGATTACCAGACAAGATACATGAGCCAAATACACCTAATGGGAAAAGGAGAATAGATGCAAGTACACTTGTTTACTTTGTCACACAGTATACATCACACAGTGACAAATTGCATAAAATCTCAAGGAACCACTGGGGCTTGTTGACTGAGGCCCCTGGACTCAAGGAAAACATAACCAAAACAAAACCAAATCCCCCAAAGTGGCCCATCGAATAGGTAAAATCATAAGAAATTGGCTTTGCCCTGGCCACACAATGACTACAAAAAAGAAAACATGGCTACCACCTGCAGCACACTGGTTCTATAACTGTCAAAAATATAATATATGCCCACTGAGAAAGAAGAAACCAAACGGTTCAGTCATAATAGAGCCAGGAATACGGCATTAAACACCACATCATATGAAAAACGAAGGCCCCCATTAGGATGACGGGCGGAATTTGTCCGCCCGTCATCCTACCGATGAAAGGGACCCCCCTGCCATAAGGGTGAGGGTCCCGTAGTTGATATTAGGATGCGCCCGCCACAGTGGCGGCGCCACAATGCTAAAAATACATGTAGTGCATTTCAATGCACAACGTGACAAGCACCGCGCGGAGCCTGCCACGTTGTACCTTGAAATGCAAGGGGGTACCATAGGTACCCCCCATGTGCACCTCCTACCCCACGGGCCCCCAAAGCAGACTCTGCATGCCCAATGCCGCCACGGAAAGGAATTTTTATATGCCCATTGTAATATGGCTGGCGGTGTCTGATAGACACCGCCACCATATAAACCCTTTTCCGCCCCAGTTGAGAGGCGACCGGGGCGGAAAAGCGGCGGACGGTCTTTCTGACCGTCGCGGACCCCCCAGCCATGTTAATATGGCGGAGGGTATTTGCAGCAAGGATGGCGGGAGGATCGCCCCAAGAAATGCGCATGCGCGGGCGGCCGCGCATGCGCATTACTATCCAAGACGGCGGCGCGAATCGCGCAATGACGAGCGGGAGCCCTGGGGACGCGGCGGACAAGGTAAGTGGTTTGTAATCATTTCTAAAATGTAATTTAAGTATTTAGGAAGGGCGGGAGGGAGGCGGGTGGCGGGCAACTTCTCTACGCCCACGGGGTGGGCGTAGTGTTGCCTGCTACACCTACTTCGCAAATGGCGAAGTAGGCAACACTACGACCACTCCGTGGGCGTAGCGAAGTACTACGCCCAGGGTTAGTATTGACCACATCCAACCAGACTAGAGAAGAGGGAATCAGGAACTGGTTTTAAGACGCATGGATATGTCGCTTATGCTGCATAGATAGTGGACACAACACTGATGATGAGTTACACTACACTTGTTTTCTCTCTCTCATCTTGCCTTGCTTTCTTTTCCTTTTACCTCAGGGGACTTTTGTCACTTATATCATCACCCATACCAGCAAGACTTCGATTTTGTGTATATGGGGACCAGATTGTATGATTGCTTCCATCTCACCTCAGCATGTGTCTCACCTATCATAGATGCTACCACTGTAACTTCGTGTTATGATGAATATTTATTGATCCTAACTCAAGGTAGCCGGATTCGCGGATGCAATCTTAGCATTTATTTTGCACTTTCTAGTTATCCTTTTTACTCTGATCAATCTCATTGACAGAATTATAGTGCATTTCTGCACTGCTTAAAGACAGCAAACACTATCTCCATGGCCGAGTCCTGTCTTGGGCTTTGGTTCATCCCTATTACATTTGACCTTTACGTCATAGTAAATATCTTGGGAGTTTAAAAGTACCCGGAAACAATTTGGGATAGTTTATCGCCTCAAATAAGATGAATGTAATTTAGTTCTATCACAAAGTATTTTCTCCACTTGCGCACAACCGTATAGGGGAACAGGGCAATATCTACGTTTGATTCATACTTTAACACAAACATACCATTTTAAGACATTTTTAAATATCATTCCCTGTCTGCTGTTCCCACTACAGACATTCAAAGAGTGGATTTTGTTCCAATCTCTAGGGTGATACCCTCTCATGCATACCTGCTTACAGGGTACCTTCTCTTAGTGATTTCCACTTTAATATGAACCTGACCGTTCAAAGCCATTTTAAATATCACTCCTTGTCTGTTAATCACTGCTGATTGGCTTTGTGTCTTCAGCTTTTTATGTGACGTTTCTGTCTGGAGAGTAATGATGTCAGTACCATAGGGGGAATTTGGTACATGTACCATATCTCGGCACATACTGGCTGTCACCCCCACATAAGCACGGAGTAACAGAGATTACAGCATTCCCCGTTGCTAGATTTTCTCTGCTTGCGACACGCTATTGAGATTTCAACTACAGTTATTTGTATGCATTATTATTGACTATCTTATTCTTGTCACTTTTGGCCTTCCTGTGACCAGTAGAGATAATTCTCTCTTTCTATACCCACAGGTGCTGGACGAGGGGTGGATTTGTCCCCTTTTTTCTTATACATCTGTCGGGACTGTAGCATGTAAAGGTCCGATGTATTTCACTATGGAGCAACATCGGGCATCTCATGATTATCTACTCATGTTTGTCCTATTTGCTAAGTATTTGGATGAATTCATTTAGGTGTATACCTCCACTCTTTACCATATATCTACTCCTGAACCTCGACTTTAGTACAGTGAGAGGATTCGTGATTTATAACTACATGTAGGGGTTTTTTGCGATGTCAGTCGGAGTTGCCTCCGAACGTCACCGTCTTGTTCTCAGTCTCGGGACCGACTGACCTCCGGTAGGCGGTATGGACAGCCTGATTACCATGCGACCAAACACTGTTCAGTCAGATTCTCACATTTCCCTATGGGAGCTTGTGTTACTGCCAGTAACTGGCCATAATACAGGCTCCCATTAAGAAATGGGGATGTGTGCAACATTCTGCACCCTGTGGAATGCACCCCATGGTGCCTGCCACACAGCACCTGGGTTTGAAGGGGGACATCCTGGGGTACCCCTTTTGCCACCAACCGTACGCTGCGTGGGCAAGTCGCTTTCCGTCAGCCTTTCCATGTCAGGAAGGCCGGCATGGAAAGGCTGTGGGAAACCAACATCATAACCCCAACGGCAGAAACGCTGACCATATGGGATTACAGTGCAGTTCGGACCAGTCAGAAGACTCCTAGAGATGGTCAGAACCACATGGGAATGACCGGCCATTTCACACTCTGACCATCAACATCGTAATTGGGTGGTCAGACCACAAACCAACTGTGTCGATCGAAAAGCCTTCGACCGTGGTGCAAAAGCCTCTGACCAGCAGTCTGGGGCTTTCCGGCCAACATCGTAATCGACCCCTAGTTTTGTGTTTTTTCTTTTTTCATTAGATCGATTATTTCAGGAATTTGTATTCTATTCCTGATGATAATAATGAACAGACTTAGAATCTCAATTTTTGGATGACAAATAGAATTTCTCAAATTTTCTGTGGTATGTATTTACTGTTAGTGACTTCACCTCTGTCATCTCCATGGGTTTCTCCCCACTTGCTTTTCATCATGTCCCGACGGACTGGTACTCCACTTGCTTCTTTATCTTTGCCAACTCTTTCTTTCATCAGCAGATACACAGTGACATTATGGGTGAATGGTCTTTAGTTAATTGCTTAATTGGGGGTGTCGCTTAGCCTGCTGCAAGATGGAAGCACTCGGAGTGTACTCTGCCGGCCAAGCCAATAATCCGATAAAATCCTCTGGACTATCTAGGTGCTGCCTTCTGACACCGTGACATACAGATTCGTCTTACCCTGGGTCCCTGGGGCATCGATTGCTGCCTTCCTGGGGCTTCGTCTGTGCCGGCACACTGAGATCCTATGCTGGCGTCTAGGCCTCCCTGCTGGCGTGCCACTGGTGTTTGGCCTGAGCTGCACCTGAGTGGACTCCTGTGGGCCAGGACACCTCACCCGAGCTGCCCTGCCACCCCGCTCCTCCGGACCGGTGAGTCACATTCGGTGCGGGTGGGGTAAGGGGCACACGCGCGACTTACTGCCGGCCCCCACCTACACTCCACATGGGCACCACTCTCCTCCCTCTGGCACCCATTGCTTTGGTCTGCTTGCTCTGGGCCTCCCGACAAGGGCGGCTGCCCCCACGACTCCCTGCTGCTCCGAGCCCCTGCAGGCACGTGCTCCCGGTTGTCCCTCCTGGTTCCCGGCTGCCGAAGCCGGGGTCTGCACTATCATCTCCTGCCTGCCCGCAGCTGTGCTCCTGTGCCATGTACCTCCTGCCCTGCCTGCACGGCCTGGCAGAGCCTAGTACCCCATCCACGCTCCAATACAGGCATTGCCAACGCACCAAAGGGCCAGACACTCGCCTGCTTCTACCCTGACTGGTCGACCGCCCGCCGGGCTTGGCTCTATGACGGGTCGCCGGAGCTGGCACTCTGGTCATCCACTCTGCTCCCCCCTGGACTTTCTGGCCTGCATGCCCACCTCCCAGGTCAAAAGTGGCTGTTAATCTTCCGAGGAAGGGACCTCCTCTTGCCTGCCATCCACCACCTCCTCCACCGGAATGCCACTTTAACTGCAGGGACCTGACGCAGAGCATTCTACCTGGGGCCCGGTACTCACTCACAAGTGCGTCTCCTCCTCCCAGGTCTCCCATCTCTGCATGTGCCTGATTTTTCTCCAAAAGGCCAAAAATGAGAAAAAATACTTTGAAAATAAACTTCTTATTCGCCACCATGAAACCTTATTTGTTGACAGCTACCATAGCATAAACTCCATAATAAAACCGAACTACATCTTCTTCACTAAACGCCCTTCCAAATGGAAAAGCATCTTCCTCCAACTCCTTCCTGTTACGAAGTCCTGCAAAATTCCTTATGGTCTGAAACTTTCCTCCACTCCTTCCTCCACATTCCCTGGTGAAATCGACATCTCTATATTCAAGTCTGGAAATATTCTTATTCAAGCCTCCGAATACCACCTCTCCATTTTTGAACACCACTTTAGCTCCCTATCCCAAAACGTACTTCCTACACTTACAATCAACCGTCCAGCCTCCCAATCGCATGCTGTCTTCTTGTCCCTACACACACTGACCCCTTCCCTGCCTTCCCCTGTTTCGCCAACCTCAAATGAAACCCCTAATTCTATGATGCCCCCCATGACATCATTAGCATCCCCTTCCTATTTTTCCCACAACCCCCTCTCTCACCCAAACTCTCCACCCTTTGGCACTCTCATCCCCACAACCCTCAAATGTTCCTTGAATAACTCCAATAACCATCCCTCTTAATAACCATACTACTATACCTTCAGTCATGCAAACCCTCACCCCTCCTCATGTAACACCCCCCCTTGATCCCACAATGGCTCCACTAATATCACTAATTTTTTCTACTTACAACCATCCTCCCCACAATTTTTCTAGTAGCACTCAACTCCCAGACTCTTGGTCCCTCTTATGATACCATGTTGACTCCTGATAATACATTCTCTCACACTTCTACTCCTCCCTCAACCTGTAACCTTAACATACCTCTCATCCCTTCCCCTAGTTTCCCACCTCTTTCACACCCTAGACATTCAACCCAGAATAACATGGACCACTCCCCACTCCCACCCGATCTCCTAGCCTCCCTCCCTGTCTCACTTCTTACCCAAACACCCCTCAATATTGAACTCCACCTCTCAACCCTAGTGTTAGAACTCTCTTCTCTCAGAAATGAAGTCAACTCCCGCTCCACAAGGAAGCAATTCAATTGCACTTAATCCTTAGACCCCACACTAACTTACCCCGCGTTTCTTAACCTAGGGAATATTTCCCCAAATGACAATTCTCCTCCTAGACCTCCAGACAAAAATAGCTCACTTAGTTCACCCTTCTCCCCGTCCCATCCCCCTCAAATGTCTTCCCTGATCACAATAAAGTCTTCCCCCTCATCACCACCCCGACTATGATTTCCCATCCACCTCCTTCATCTATCCCAGTGATCATGGAAACTTGTAGGATCCCGTCCTCCCCAGTCTTGCCTAGACCCCCTCAGCAACTCACCAATATCCACTACTGCTTCCTCACAAAACCTAATGACCCTAAACCTCTCAACTGCATGCTGGTTAACTGCCGATCGGCCTCTTGTCATGCTACTAAAATCACTGAAACTATCCTCAGTGAAAACATTGATACCGCCTTTTTGACAGAAACCTGGCTCAATACCCACTCCACATCAACCCTTGACTTGCTCTCACCCCCTGGTTACTCCATTCTTAGAAAAGACAGGCCTGACACAATTGGAGGTGGCCTTGCCAATATTTATAACGCTGAATTTCAACTCTCTCCTATTAATCACCCTGACCCTACCACTTTTGAATACCTTGGTGCAGAGCTTACAGTTCAGGGTTCCCCCCTATCTGTCTACATAATATCTACCTCACCCCTTTGCTGAAGAGCTGTCTGATCTTGTTATACAATCATCTATCTCCAAATCTAGAACTCTCTCCCTCAGATACTTCAACCTCCACTTCAACAAAAATGATGACCCCTCGGTTATTCTCATTAACGACCTACTAGACATCAATGACTATAAACAACTCCGTAATTCTCCCACACACTCCAAAGGAGCCACCCTTGACGCTATAATCACTAGCAAGGATCTGGCTTGTCTTTCCCACATTATCCCCATTGATTGGTCTGACCACCACCTCATCCTCTTCACGATCAATAGCTCGGTGCCCACCCCTCCCTCCAACTTAATCAGACAAAAGAAGTTAACTAGAAATCTTCACACTATTCCACCTGGTGAGCTTGAGATGAAAATAAAAGATTGTCTCCAGCTTACTCCTCTTTCTCAAAGTCCTACTGGTCTTACTGAACATTACAATAATTCCATCAGTGAAGTCCTTGATTTATTATCCCCAGCTAAATTAAAACTACAAAAAAATCAACCCTCCAGATCCTGGTTTAATATTGACCTTCATAATGTAAGACGTGCTCTCAGACACATTGAATGCACTTGGAGACAACAGCCTTCTCCCTCAAATCTTGTCCTCCTCAGAACTGCAAGGGCTAATTACAAAAACATATCCTTAAAGAGAAAGACACCTTCTTCTGTTCACAACTTGACCGGGCAAGAAACCGACCCAGGGAACTATTTAACATCATCAAAACCCAAATTTCCTCAGCCCCCCCTCAACTATTGGCTACGGTCGAAAGATGTGAAGAAATTGAATCTTCCCTTCTCATTCGTCTTGACCTCTCAGCAGCCTTTGATACCATTAACCACATTGCTTTACTCAATATTCTCAAAAACTGTTTTGGCTTGGATGGTGCCGTTCTCAAGTGGTTCACCTTATACTTCGAACATAGAACCCAACAAATTAAAGTCTATAATTGCCTCTCTAAACCCAAGCCTGTCACCTTGGGCGTCCCACAGGGCTCTATTCTCTCTCCCACTCTATTCAACCTCTTCATGGAACCCCTCAATCTCATTCTTAAACAAGTCGGAATCAGTTACCACCTCTATGAGGACGACATTCAACTTTACTACAGGATCAAATCAAACGACGACGTCTTACATCTTAATGACAAGTTTACTACGATTCAATTGTGGTTCCATTACAACCATCTCAAATTAAACCCTAAAAAAACTGAAATCATTTTATTCTGTCCTACAAACAACCCACTCCCTATCCAACACTGGATCTCCGACATTAAAGCTCTTAATTTTTTCTCTCATCATCTCCAACTCTGTCAAGTCCCTCAAAACCAGCGTCGACCAGAGCCTCTTAACCCAGCCCATGATTCTCGCAGGGATTTATGGCCCTAACTCCGATGACCACGACTTCCTTGTGCAGGTTTGGTGACACATATCCTCCCTCGGCTATGCTGCATTGCTATGGGGGGCAATTTTAACATTACACCCGTAGCCAACTTGGATAGCTCTGGGCCCCGCGCTTTGCACCCGCACTCTACCTCCATCTTGCGCTCCATCCTGGCCGATAATTCCATGTTGGATGCATGGCACCACACCCATCTGGACGTGTGTGAGGACACCTGTGTCATGGGCTCTTCGGGCTGCTGGTCCCACTTGGATCTTTGGATTACCACTGGTGACGCTTATGCATGGGTCACCTCGGTCGAGCACATGGCGTGCTCTTTCGGACCACGCACCTATAGGCCTCAATTTGCTTCCCCAGCATGCCCCTAAGCATATGTTTGCTTGGTGCCTGACCCCAACGAGCTCCGCGATTCGGTGTTGTGCGCTGAGATTCGAACTGTAATAGAGAACTATTTCAAAGTTAATGCCAGCTCAGTGAATTCCCCCTCCACACTGTGGGAGGGTTTAATTTGGTAGATCGGGGTGAATGTATCTCCAGGCAGTCTGGTGTCCAATGCTCTATTCGTGGCACTTTTGAGCGTATAGAGGGAGAAATCAAGGCCCTCGACTCTGCACTCTGTCAGCCCCAATTGCGACAACCTTGCACAGCTCCGAGGTAAACTCTTCGAATTGGAGCAAGAAGCCGACTGGGAACTCTCCTTTTTGGGTAGGGAAGCGAGGGTGTGCCGTTACGGCAAGGGTGACCGGCCCGGTAAGACCTTAGCCAATCTTCTGCGACAGCCTCATGCCGCCTCCTACACCTCAGCACTGCAGGACGGGGGTCTGGAATGCACTACCTCTCCCACCAAGGTAATTTCACGGGTCACCTCTTTTTATACTCAACTTTACACTGCCGGGATTACTCCATCGCGTGACATCCTGGACCAGAACTTCGACATTCTCGAGCTCCTCTGGCTGAGCAATGGTCATCGGGAATACCTTGATGAACCCTTCTCTAATGAAGAGATTCTAGCTGCCATCAATAGTCTGCCCGGGGGCTCCGACGGTCTGCCCACGTCTTTCTATAAAGTCTTTGTGCCCATCCTCTTCCAACAACTCCTTCGAGTCAGGCCACTTTCCCCCTTCACTTCACGAGGCCCTATTGCCACTGCTCTTGAAACCAGACAATTTCCCTGAACTTCTGGACTCATATTGCCCCTTATGACTCATCAACACCGACATCAAGATCTTCGCCAAGCTTTCGGCCTCCCACCTCTTGCCCCTCATGCCCCTGATTGCTCGCTCGGACCAATCCGGTTTCATTCCAGGCGTGCAACGTCGCATAACCTCTACACGATATTTGCTGTCCTGCACCAGATCAAATCCACTTTACAGGCTACAGTGGCTCTTTTAGACGCCACCACAGCCTTTTGTACATTCGAATGGCCCTTCCTTTTTTATCTCATCCCTCATCTTGGCTTTAGCCCGGTTTGTATGATTTTCTCCTTTACGCCCTCCCGGTGGCTCACCCCCGGATCAATGATCAGATATCAGAACCCATTTGCGTCTCGAGGGGTACTAGGCAGGGGTGCCCACTCTCGCCTATGCTTTTCGCTGTGGCTATGGAGCCCCTTGCAGCCAGACTCAGGCAGCATCACACTAAGAGGGGCGTGGGCTTTTCCACCCGAGCCTTGGTCATCTCCATGTATGAGGACGATTTCAAGCTCTATGTCTGCCATCCTCAAGTGAACCTCGGCCCCATTTTCTGTGAGAGGGTGCGATTTGGGGTTTTGTCCGTCATCCAGGTTAATTGGAGTCTATTCTTTTACCTTTGACGGCTGCCACTATCCCCTTTACCCCGGATTACCCTTTTGTGTGAGCATCAGGGCCCACCAGATATCTGGGCATGTGGCTCAGTAGGAGTGTGGATGAACTCTGGAAAGCTCATTTTGGTTGGGCGGTTGATTGGCTGGAGTCCAAGATACCCCGTTAGTGGCGCCTACCTCTATCCTTGGCGGGGAGTATTGCCATCACTATGATGGTAGTACTCCCTACATTTTTATATTTGTATCTGAATGTGCCTGCTCCTCTAACAGCTCACTTCTTCCGCACTCTCAGTTTCCTCATCATCTCCCTTGTCTGGTCAGGGCGACAGCCCGGAATCGCGTAGTACATCCTCATGCTTCCCCTCGCGTGCGGTGGGATGGGTGCTCCGGACTTTAAATTATAAGCCCTCAGCACCAAGGCCAGCTTACTTCACTTCGGGTTGCATCCAACGCCATTCCAGCCTCACTTGGCAGTTGAAGCCGACCTGGCGGCCCCTTTACCCCAACAGACTGCGATCTTTGCCCCTGCCAAGCCACCGCGTGGAGAAATCGACACGGTGGAGACCCTGCGCTGGGCTTGGGATGGTCTTAGGAAATATTCGGGCTCAAGTTTGCTCTCCCCAGTGCCATGCCTGTCGCATACCACCCGGCTTTTTCCTCACTGCACATGGCCAGAATGGCTAAACGCGCGGCTGGCATGGGTCTGGCCACTTTATCTGACCTCTACCCCAACAGCAATTTCTTTTCACTACCGGCCGAATCTGGCCCAGTGGACACATTGCTTTATTATCAACTTAGAGCGTCCTGCCAGGAGTTGCACCCCACGTTTCCACAGCCCCCCTCATTGATGGCTGCTCTTGACTTGACATACACTTCCTCCTCTCTGCTCTCTAGGCTCTATTCCACCATGCTAACGGCCTCCTCATTATCTGCTGATCTCGACCGTATTGCCTGGAGCAAGGACCTTGGCATCGATCTCTCTCAGGAGGACTGGCTGTCTGTTGTACGCAGACTAAATGCTTATCTCCCAACTACCGTCTGCGCCTCATACATTTCAAATATATACACCGGCTGTACCGCTCCCCCACTCAGTTATCCAGAATGGGTCTCATCGCAAGTGATAAATGTCTCCGGTGCTCGTCTCATCTGGCCTGGCGGTGCCCTCTGGTCTCTACATACTGGCGCAAAGTGTGCACCATTATTACAGAGATTACCTCCTCGCCTGTCTTGCCAGATCCAGTGACCTGCCTACTCGGCTTAGTGAGGCACTGCCCTGATGCCGCCCGCCGACTCACGGCTATGCTGCTCATTCTCGCTTGTCGCAAAGTTGCTATACAATGGGGTCGCAGGCCCACACCCAAGGCAAGTACCTGGCTCGAAGATGATGCATGTTCCCAGACGCTTCTATCAGAATTTTAACGCTGGTTACTAGTTGGCCGTGTGATATCTGGGGCCCTCTTGTTTCATATCTCCTCTCCTGGAATGCCTCTCCCTCTGCGACCTCTCCTGTGCTCCCTGCCGTCACTCTGCCTTTGACAGCCGCCGGTGCTGGTCCATAGAGATCCCCCTTCCTCCTTCTGCTCACTGCTGTCCTCTCACGCCCCTCTCACCTACATCCTGCCCCATTTGATACCCCTTGCTGCCCTCTCATGCTTCGCATCCTGCCACTTCTCCTTCTATTCCACAATGTGCCGCTATTGTACCACTGCCTCCACGCTGTTTATGACTGATGTGATATTTCTATTTCCTCTTGTCATGTGCAGCAGTAATACTTGATTACCTTGTTAACCTGATGTGCACAAATTTCAATACAGGTCTTTGAAAAATAAAAATAAAATAAAAAATTCATCACTTTAGAGAACCGCAGCCTTAAGGCCCGGCGGCGCAGGGTATGCCTTAGATCCCCGGGATTCACCTGCCTTGTCAGAAACAGAGACATGGACTCTTCGTCTGGCGTAGAAGATTGTATTTATTAGCTGCAGCTAGTACAGTGGTCTTAGAAGTCATTGATATAACGAGGTTCAAAAGAGACTGCCACTTAACTCTGTGGCGCACAGGTTTATATACGGTACAATACAATGCAACATGCAAACACACAAGACCATGAGACATAGGCAAATGTTATAGACAATGCTTTAAGTCTAAAGTAACTCAAGTTCCCGGTTATGTTTGTCACTCGACCCCTTAAGTAAATTACAAATGAATCCACACAATTCGCTTTACAAGCAGAGGAAAACACAGTTGTATGCTCCAGAAGGACAGTCATGAAACAAGAGAATGTATGAGACGTGTAGTGAAGGACAGCAGATAAGATAACCTACAGGAAAGAATGGTGCGAACCAACAAATAGTCCGGATGGGGATTTAATCAGCTCATACAGGAATTAGTGTACTCGGCCAGACCCTGACACTCGTTAGTAAACAAAGGCAAAGAAGCCACCTGACACGTAAATGCATAAACGACAAAAAACATCGCGTTCGCCGCGCTGCCCGAGTGAGGGCAACACAAGATGGCGGCGGCTACAAAATGGAGGCTGAGCAGGAACAAATTCGCAATTTACAGAACCTCAGACCCTCCTTTTGCCATTACTCCGGCAAAAACAAAAAACAACTCATGCTAATCTGAGTCGAAATCAACATCGATGTTCATAAAATCCTCAAGCTGTTGCTGCACCTTCATTCTAATATTCTCTGTCTTCGGAGTTACAGGTTGTGGAACACATAAAGTAGCCAGTAGGCCACAAACTGCAGGACCACATTGGATACACAGACAACAAGAGAATATGATGGCCAAAATTGCTCCAAGGAACGTTAGGATCTTCCATCCCCAAGTTGACAATTTTCCCCAAAACCACCCCATAAAAGACCAATCCTCTTCGTCCTGATGAATCGACTCGGTGACGGTATGCAATTTGGAAATGGCCTGGTACATTGTCGGAGCATCATCAGGAATATAAATGCAGCAGCTAGAGCCGATCAATCTACAGACACCTCCTCGGTCTGCCAAGATCACATCTAGTGCAATCCTATTCTGCAACGTCATAAGACGGTCAGCCTGAACCTCTGCTGTAATGTTACCTAGCGCACCTGCAGTAACATTAATGGTGGTCTCAACCACGCGAACCAATTGCCTGATTTTTCTGCTGTTGGCCATTGGACCCCAAAAGGGAAGGAATCCTTTAAGGAAGTCTCCTCCCTCTTGTCCTGCCGTGTCTTTGGCATCGAATATACATCGGCTATATCTAACTCTGTGGTGGTCTGACGGAGCTGTATATGTAGGGGGAAGAAGGAAAGCTATATAACAGGTTCCAGAAAAGTTAGAAGGGAGCCATGTATAAGCTCTGTCGTTACAAACAAAATATGTTCCTTGAGACGGAGCCAACGGAGGGAAATAAGGGGACGAGAAAATGTAAGTGTACAGACAACTCTGCTTGCTGTCAGTTTTCATGCCATTAACTTGGAGACAAAAATTACCTTGTTGGAGTACAGTCCATACTGGAGAAGACCCACCCTTTCTAGTTTTGTCACCAAGGCTAGAAACATAGTGGGTAAGATTCCATCCTTCATAAGCTCTTTTCTCGTCTAATGGAATCTTGTTCTTCTCTACGATCTTAGCCATCACCACTATACCCTTAATTAAAGAGTGATGGCTAAAATCCAATACATTTCTGAATGTTTTGGCGGGACTTCTAAGTCTGTTGTGGTATGCGGCCGAAAACATAGTCAGATAGGCCCAAGCTGAACCCTCATATGAGAAAGGAAGAACCAAATATGGCATTCCCTTACGTGTTTTGTGTGGCATAAGTCCGCACACCCAACAGTCAGTCATATTAATAGCCAACTGATGCTGGTGTAACAACTAGACAAACATATTATTCATATATTCGGCTCTCCTTATCTGGTCATGCGGAGGTAGAGTATGCATTTTATGTGAAAGGACAGAAAGACGAGAAGACAAAGAAGTTGTAGAATTAACAACATTTTTCTGCTGCAGAACATGTACGATCCAACCTGTGCAGGCTAATAAAATACACAAAAACATAAAAACACACAAAGTTACACCAAATCGACTACGCAATAATTTACAATACTTCAATCTCATTTCCTGCTTCCTATTTTCCCTACCTACGGTTGTTGTACCATCCATCTTTATTCAAAAAAATTTGTCGCTCACAGCAATTTTCCTCAATCACTCAGCTACTCACTTCTGTATATCCTGAGGCACTAGCCACTTGCTAAAAGAACAAAAACCAGGTTACAGTCTGAGTCTCCTACCGTGACCCTGCGACGGAGACAGATGGCACATCTAATACTAAATATCACACAAAAAAAACAAGGGGGCAAAAAGATCAAAAGAAATGTCCTTGGGTAAAAAAGGAAAAGAAAATGTTCAAAGTGTTCAGTACAGTTCCTCTGGTCAACTTTCGACCTCAAATTGTAGCATGTTTTGCTCGGCACGATCTGGTCCTTAAACAAAGTCTCTGGATTGGTAGTGTCTATTCGAAGATGCGCAGGCACAGCGGCTTGAAGAATGTCGTCATCCACTTTCTCAGGCTGGGTTCCATAAATTTGAGCGTCACTGTAAGGCACAAAGCAAGGAATCGCTGCGGATTCAGATTCCCTTATGCCACTGCGGATCCACTGGTCGAAGGGTAACGGCAATGGCACTTTCTTACAGTGCATGCCATGCACCCAGTTCTTTATCCCGACCACTTTCACAGCTGTGCGAGTGACAAGCAGGACTTGTCTAGGCTCAGACTAGCAAGGCTCCAAGTTCTTAGTCCGATGAAAATTCTTGATGCAAACCCAGTCACCGGGCAAAATGATGTGACCTGGGTCTGTGGAGGCCTCTGGCAAAGCACTTTGCACCTGTTGGCGAATAATACTCAATTTAGCAGTCAAGTCATGCAGGTAGTCAGTTAACAAAGGATATGGTATGTCTGAATATTTCCTGGGACAAGGGACACCCCAAACATTAGCTGGGCGTCCGAATACCACTTCATATGGGCTAGGTCCCATACGAGTGTGCACAGTAGTTCTGGTTGATAAAAGAGCTAGGGGCAAGGCGTCAGGCCAGGCAAGACCTGAACTAGCTTGAATCTTAGCTGGTTTAAGATTGAGTGTACCATTATAGCACTCAACCAAACCTGCTGACTGTGGATGGTTTGTCGCATGGAACTTCTGTCTAATACCAAGACCAGAACACACTTTCTGCATAATTTGACACACAAATTCACTTCCATTGTCACTCCAGACAATTTGCGGCAAACCAAACCTGGGAAAGAACTCTTTAAGTAACACTTTAGCAGCAGACATAGCAGTGTTATCTTTCAAGGGGTAGGCCTCTATCCAACAGGAAAAGGCACATACCACCACCAGAACATACTTAAGGTTGTTGCATCGATTCATGTGAATGTAAACGATCTGCAAAACCTCAAAAGGATATGATGGGGGAGCAAAATGACCTGGCGGATTTGGGGTACCCTTTCCTGGGTTATTCATTAGATAAACAATACAATGCTTAACCACATTCTCTGCACATTTCGGGATTCCTTCATTCTGCCACACAGGAGCCAAGAGCTTTCATATGCCTTTCGCACTAATGTGAGCTGGACCATGAGCCATAGTCACAACCGGCAACACATCAGCGTCCGGTAATAATCAGCGCTGATGTTCCGACAACTCCGTCCAACAACCCATCGAATCTAACATTCCCGTACTTTCTTTCCACATACTCAATTCCTTCTCAGTAGCCTCTCCCTGAATCGTTTTCACACTCTCAATCGTGTCTTCACACATTCCAATTTCCCTAACCAAATTCGCAGGCCCTGCCACATACATTCGGCTAGTGGTGTCTCTATCTGTAGTTTTTGCTATCTCATATGCAAACGCATTTCCACGACCAACATCATCCGTAACTTTCTTATGCGCACTGCACTTTATGATCGCTATCTGTGTAGGTAAAGTGAGTGACTCAAGAAGATCAGTCACCAACTGACCATACTGAATCTTTGTCCCGTGAGAAGTAAAGAATCCTCTCTCTCTCCATAATCTACCGAAGCTATGTGCAACACCAAAAGCATACTGACTATCAGTGTACACATTCACTCTCTTTCCCTTCGACAACACACACGCTCTAGTCAAGGCTATTAATTCAGCTGCTTGAGCTGAATTCTGTCCGATACGTGCCGTCTCAACAATTGTGCATAATTTGGTGACAGCATAGGCATAAGTAGTTTCCACATTTGGAAGCTTGAAACAAGAACCGTCCACCCATAGGATCCCATCCGGGTCCTTGAGCGGAGTGTCCTTCAAATCAATCCTACCCTTCGTTTCTTCTTCCATCATCAATCATGTTTTTCCTGAACGTCTTTCTCATCTGGGAGTGGCAACAGTGTAGCTGGATTTAATGTGTTACATCTTTTGATATGCACATGACTCGCCAGAAGTGTCAGCTCATATCCAGACAAACGAGCACTTGTGAGATGCTGTGTTCTTGTTCTGTTCAACAAGGTATCCACTGCATGTGGAACTGTCATATAGCTACTTCTTTTCTACATACTGTGTTAAGTTAGCATGAGTTTGTTAAATGTTTGCACGCCGTTTTCATTCTTGCTTCACTTTTGCACACGACACATAATTGTTGTTTTAGCTTTCAACCCAGAAGAGCTTCGTGATTTACTAGAGAAATAATATGTTATTGCTTTGATATCAGTTTTGTTCTACACTCTGTCTGCACAGCGAGTGCTGAAGGCTACACGGATAACTTAGCCCAGTGTTGTTGTAAGGTCTGATCTTCGCACCCCTATAGACACAACACACATGCTGCTGCCAAAATCTGGCTCTAGGCGAGTTTTATATTGTTGTGCTGAACACACAAAGGCACACTTGATATGCTTCGCATGCAGAGAGCTGGTGGAAGGTGATGTGATTGTCCTGCCACTGAGATTTTAAGGTATGGGCCTGCCCTGCTAAAACCCAAATGAGACCTTCATAGATATAATATACTATGCTAAATAGGGAGAGTGTGAATTAGACATTGTTAATTTCTATTCATTTCAGCATATTAGTGTGCTCTCACCATTAGCCTTTTATGGACTGATAACTATGCTGATAACTTTGTTGCTTATAATATGTGTGCTAGTATTATATAAGATATTGCGTTTGAGAACCTTGCATAAGTAAATAAATATTTCAAACGTGCACGTGTCCTCTTTTACTCCACGTTATGGTTTGTGATGATTATATAACAAAAGAGTGTTCATGTGTTCCACAATTCCTGAGGTACTCTAAGTTCATGTTCTGGTCTGTCTAAGCATTGGGAGTTTGTTATGACCAATGAGACACTGTAGCTAGCTCGGTAAGGGGATTTTGGGTACTGAGGTGAGTTTTGGGCCATCCTAATTCACCGAGGTTCCAGGTCTCTATGCACAGTTCTGTAGGAGAACGGAATTCCCGCTACAGAACCATAACAATGAGTGTGTTATCCAACACTAAACCAGCAGACTGTCTATTAGAAATCTCCGTAGTTGCTGTAGCTCTGAGACAACTGGGCAAAGCTTTAGCTACTGGGTCTAGTGTAGCGGAGAAATAGGCACATGGCCTCTGCTTTTCTCCAAATTGCTGTGTCAAGACTGACAATGCGCAACCCTCTCTCTCATGAACGTACAGTGCAAAGGACTGAAGAAGAACACAGAGCAGTAGGTAGGTCAACAAAACTTTTCTGACATTCATCCATCCAAGGGAGCGGATGAGGCGTATCTTTCAACATAAGTGCGAACAATGGTTTAGCCAAAAGTGAAAAATTGGGAATCAATGGTCTACAGTAGGAAGTGATACTCAAAAAGGCACGCACTTCTCTCTGCGTGGTAGGTACAGACATCTGTGAAATAGCCTCAATTCGTTCTGGGGTCAATCGCCTTCCCTCCTTCGACAAGAGATGACCTAAATAGGTAACCTCTTGTTAGGCATATTACAACTTAGTGGGTGACACCTTATGATTTAGAGCAGACAAATGATGCAACAATGCAACAGTCACACTCTTACACAAATCTTCCGTATCAGCAGCTACCAGCAAATCATCCACATACTGAATGAGCGTAGCGCCTGGAGGCAAGGAGAAAGCATCAAGTTGTGACTTAAGAGCCTTTCTATAGATGGAGGGACTTTCACAATAACCTTGAGGTGCTCTTTTAAATCGAAAACTTTGCCCACCTAGAGAGAAACCAAAAATATCCCAACTTTTTTCAGCAATAGGAATACTAAAGAAAGCATTTTTGAGGTCTATCACTGAAAACCAAGCTGCCGAGGCAGGAATCATCGTCAACAAGGCTGCAATGTCTGGACCAACAGGAAACTGTGGCACAACAATTTTATTGACTTCTCTAAGGTCAATAATAAATCGATAGACAGGAGGCTGTGAAGGATCAGTTCTCTTAAGAATTGGGAGAACAGGGCTATTACAAACAGTGCCTCTCGTTTTTTCGACCATGCCCTTCTGAATAAAATCATCAACAATAGCCAAAAGTGCTCTCTCACCATCGCTAGAAATATGGTACTGGGGAATGTGTGGCATTCTAACATTTCCTTTAACTGTGACAACATACGGTGGGATCGCAGGACGACCCACATCATTTGGACCCGTAGCCCAAAGACTTTCAGGAAGAGAAAGCAACTCAGGTGTAAACTGATCCCGGACAAATACATAGAAGATGTCAATTCTTTCCCTAACGTAAGTTGCACAACAGAAGGAGAACAATACAATGTTGCATGTAGCCTTTTCAACAAATCTAGACCCAGCAAGTTCTCACCACAACCAGTTGTCAGAATAAGCGAAGCATCCAAATCATAGGGACCAATCGAAATAGGCAAGGGACAAGAAACTGGATTATGAAATGGGGCGGCAGAAAATCCTACAGAAGTATTTATTAAGCCAGACAAAGGTGCCCCAGGGAGTTTAGAATGAATGATAGAACTTCTCATCACACCAGTATCCAAAAGAAACGGCTCTGAAACACCCATAGCATTGACAATGACATACGGCCCATTTTGATCTACTGGAATCGACACAACTCCCTTACTACATCCTTGGCTGTCCTATTCGGTATGAAAATCTTCAATCCTATCTTCAACACGATAATCGTCATTATAATACTGCGCAGACTGAACTCTCTGCTGATCAAAGAAATTCGTAGTGGGTAGAGGGAAAGAACGCTGCTCCTGAGTGGACACACATCGCCCCCTACCTCTAGATCGTGACTGGAAATTACCACGACCTTGTGGAGCAGACGTCCCTTTATTACGCTGTAATAAAACCTGTCGCGTTCTAATCTAGGACCCTGATCAATACTGTGACCTTATGCCCCTATACGGCTATAATCCATTTATTCCCCTATAATGACATAAACGATCAAGAGTAATATTTCAGAAACTCGTCTCTGGCCTAACACAAACAGAGCCACATTTCAGAATCACTTCCTCTGTAGCTTCCTCTGCAGCTCAATAGAGCAAATGATACAGCAGAAGCCACTATCTAAGATTCCTAGATTATACTCCGAGTTCTTCAACAAGATAAAACTCAGCAACCTGGGAAAACCCCGCTTGCTATGTTTTGATTAGTAATAGAACTCTAATGAGCACTGAGAGACGATCACTTCCTAGTGACATCTTTATTGACGTCTTATGTCCAAAAACTTACGTCAAACAAGGCACCTTTCAGGTATAAATATTACCAACGTTGCCTTAAGCAAACGCTGATGTTTCTACTGCCTCAACGACATCGATGATAGCAATGGTGTGGTGAACATAGGAGCAGAACAGCTGTCCCCTTCAGAGCCCAGCAGATGCAAGCTGCCCACGGACGCTGCCCCTCCTCTTCCTCGACGCGCTGAGAGAGACACTGTCTTTTCTCCTGCCGAGAAAATACAGCTCCGGCGTTTCCAGCCTACTCTTGCGAGTGACTGGGATATCAAGTCCTGGACGGAGATACAAGACCTCCAACATTCTATTTCAGAGGTATTGTGTTGACTAAACCCTTAGAGAGAATTCTTGAAGCAAACCTTGGCAAAACCAACTTAACTAAAACTGCTACTTACTTACTCCCTCCCAAGTATTAGGCTTAGGTCAGGTACACTGGGGTAGGCATAGTTAGAAGCACCAGTTGAGTACGTTAGTTAAATGTATATATGAATGTATATATGTTTTATTCATTTTAAACCATTGCATGGCTAAGAAACCATATCAATGCTTTTACAGAATTATTTCGCAATCCTCATTTTACTGTACGCACTTTTATAATAACTAGTCTTGCAATTGTGGCAATTCATTTCTCTTGCATGAGAAGAAAGACTGTTCAATAAATAATACCTTTTATTTAAAACGCCCGTCTCTCTATTCTCTGCATATTGGTGAAAGTAATCTGCACAAAACTGACTGAGTAAAATAACGGTCTATTGTTTCACACGACTCTAGAGATTGACTCTTATTCTAAGGAGCAAAGTTTATGCGGTTGTTGGAAAACTGAATCCCTTCTTGTCTGTACCAGGGAAGCTGATCTCTTCCTCTTCAGTCAAGAAAGTTTCCAGTGACCTCTGAGCTAGTTGGTATCAAACCCAATTAAGTTTAGCATAGTCAGTGGAGACCTGGAAGATCCGCACTTCTACGTCCATACTACTGTTTATGTTATTCCAATGCGCAGGGCCCATTGGGAAAATAGGAAGTACACTACATGGTGCCCAACGTTTGGTAAGGCGATAAAACTAACGCAAGACGTTAGAGTAACTCAGTCGTGCATTTTTCACACAGACCCTTTTCTACCGTAAATACTCCAATAGACGTCTGGAGTGGGTGAAAGGTTAAAATCCAGCCAAACTTAGTAGGAAGAGATTCATATGTAAAGCTCTGGTTATTCAACGTTGAAGGATACAGTGTTCCAAAATATTGTGCACCTAAATCTTTGTCTCCTTGGAGACCTGCTCTGCAAAACCTGCATTTATAAAATGTCAGTAGAAAACAACGGAACTGATGCCGCAGTAAATGCGACTCAGCAGGGTCCCGACGGGACTACTGAACCGGGTGCAATATTCATCCCGGCACATTTAAGAAAATCTATAACGTCAAAACTTATAGAAAATGGACTGACCACACAAGGTGGCACAGTCGTCTTTGTGATAGAGGCACACGAATATCGGCAGACAGAGGTATTCTATTCTTGGATAAAAATTCCAGCGGCAAACGCCGCAACACACGAGTTCCACTATTATAAAAGAGGGAATCCAGCGGAAGAGTACACTCCTTTCGAGGAGATTGAAATCCCATTAAAATTCCAAGAGCATTTGCTCTGGTTTAAAGGCGCCCTAAAACACATTGATCATATTACAAGGCTCGGTCCACTAGGTAGACCAGGAGCAACGTGGCGGGTTCTAGCCAGCTACACACCACATCCAGGCATTGCAAAAATGTCAAAAGAAGAGCTGCTAGTACAGCTAAAAACATTAATTAAAATACATAGGCAATTAGTCCAATATGTAATGCGGACTGCTACAGTCCAAACAGCTGTTAATGTACCCCAGCTGACCCCTCATCAGGGGAACACCAATAAAATTACACCACAGAACATACAATCATGTCTTGGTAAAACACCCATAAAACGGGAACAAATTCCTTTCTGGTTAGCGCAGTAAATTACTCAAATAGAGGCAGTATTTCCGAATACTACCCCTAATGAGAAACACAGGATTCTGACTATCTGCCTTCCAATGGGGGTCGCACTACACGTGGAGGACTGTGACCCTTGGGGTACAGTCTTTGCTTCCATTTACACAAAAACACATGGTGTTCCGTCAATGGCGGTAATACCAGAAGTGCTAAAACAGATTCAGAATGAATACGGTCCAGAACCTGCTTTAACTCTTGGTATGAAATTACTGAAAGACTTCAAGCAGGTCTCGGCTATATTACTAGCCAATATAAAAGGAGAAGCAGCATCTGTGGCAATCCGTCAGAAGTTGAAGGAAACAGATATAACAGATCAACCAATTGAACTTGCCAGAATCATAGAAAAATGCTATGAAGAACTAGGTAGAGACAGCTTGGGTGGAAAACCAGTAAAGCCCCAACTGCTCGAAAATCCTGAAAAATTATTTATTAAAAATAATTCAAACACTCCTAAAAAGAGCTGGGATGGAAATAAACAATCCACTCCCAAAGAAAAAGTTTTCCAGTCCAGAGGAAGGTCTCCTCGACGGAGGGAAAGAACTCCGACTCGAGAACACCAGTCTCCCCAGAGGGAGCCCTCTGAGAAAAGATATAACCTTAGAAATCGGGATAATTTGAAGAAACCCGGAAAGAAGAGGACAGTCAGACCCAGGAGAGCACACCAAGTCCAAAGACAAGGAACCTGCTCAAAGTAAAAAGTTACAATTTCCGAAAAAGAAGGTAGCTAGTATTAGAGTAATCGAACATGCCGAGAATACTGAGGACACAGTTGAAAAACGGGGAGTGGGCACAGACAATGCTAGACAGTGCAGCAGAAATCAGTATAGCCCACAAGATCCTGATGAGTCATCTGGAGACAGTGGACACGAATGAATAAATTCAGATTTTAACTGCAGACACCAGAGTTAGCGAGCCCCATATGATATATGAAATAACACTGCATATAGAGGGTGATAAGACTAGGAAAATAAGGGGTCTATTTTGGGATAAACTCTCAAAAGGCTATGACATTCTGTTAGCTGAAAAAGATTGGCCCCCAGAGTTTGTCAGGGAGTGCCCTCGTGGCGAAGAAATGATTATGCCTGGCTTCTCGTATCACATTCCGATTCACAAAAAATATATATATGCAAGGAAATGGGCAGTAGCCCAGGCACCAGCATTATATAAAAATCATGTAGGATGGGATGAGGACGCTCCTCCTCACAAAATCCAGTTAAAAAATCAACCGACTGCACAAGGCAGTATCCCGTTAAGCAAGAAGCTAAAAAACAAGTCAGGGAGATTTTAGATCAACTTGAATACCAGGGGGTGATTCAAACATGCACCTCTCAAATGAACAATCCTTTGTTTCCTGTCTCCAAACCAGACAATTCATATCGTCTAGTTTTGGACTACAGACACCTTAACGCATGTTGCAAAACGTTTGCAGTACAAAATTCGCATAGAGCTGCACTAATGAATAACATAGTTAGGAAAAATTATAAAACAACATTAGACATATCTAATGGTTTCTTCTGTCAAAACATTGCACCGGAAAGCAGATACTTGACCGCTTTCTCAGTAATAGGGTCTCAGAAAAATTTCTGTGGGCTCCCACAGGGATTCAAGAACAGCCCAGGACTATTCTCAGCCAGAATAACAGAGTTACTACAAATATATGATGATGAGGCATTATCTTATGTAGATGATATCTATCTCACAGATGACGACTTAGAGAATCACTTGAAAAGAGTGAACACCATTATTCTTGGGTTCGCAGCAGAGGGTTACAAATTCAACTTTAAAAAGTCCCGAATTGCCCATCTGACAGTATTATTTTTAGGGTACGAATTCTCAAGTGAAGGAAAAAGCCTAGCGGACAACTTAGAGAAGTGCGCTGTACTCCAAGCTCCAAAAATGCTGAAGAATTTACAATCGATTCTAGGTTTTCTGAATTTCGGTAGAAATTACATTCTAAATTACGCAGAGAGGGTTAAACCTCTCTACGAACGAATTAAACCTGATTTTAAACCAATCACTTGGACTCAAAAACACACAGAAATTTTGAGATCACTGCAAACAGACATGTTAGCAAAAACAAAATTAGATACACGTGACAACACACACAATCTTGTAATCAAAGTCATCCCAGGAGGATGCGGATTCACGTACCTGACCTCTAATGAGGGAGAAAAGGTACCAATTTCAATTAAATCTCACTTGTGAACAAAAGAAGAAAAAACATTCAGTCCAACAGAAAATACTCTGAAAGCAGTAGAAACTGCATTAGCGAATGACTGAGAACTAGCACATGGCAGAAGGATCAATATCCTCACAGCGGAATCCGCCTTCGAGGCGCTATTCAGCCCAGTAAACCTGCCTACAGTGTCACTGGATCCGGAATGGATACAGTGTGTAGATTCTCTGGGAGCGGAAGATGTGAAATATTATTTCGCCCCGCAATTCGAAAAACTGAATGATTTGACTTATGAAGAAGAATATCCTCTGCCAATCAAACTTCTGCCTCTCCCACAGTACTAATTAATCAATAGGGGGGGATTAGGGATTTGAATGTCTGTTTCATTCCCCAGGGTAAGTAGGATTTATCAAAGGAGAAACAGACACTTGTAACACCTTAGGCCATTGGTAACAAAATTTTTTAGAGTAACCTCAAAAACCCTATGCCAATATGGTTGTTGCGGTATATTTGGTTCATCCGCCCCGCATATGGGTTGTTGGCCGTTATCATTGGTTACTCCAAATTTGTGGTGTTGCCAGCCTCAACCCGAGGCACCTCTGGCTTGTAGTGCAGTGTCCAGAGAAAGGAAAGAAGTGTGTAGAAATTAGAATCTCAAAAAAAGGAAAAAAGGTTTAAAAACTGAAAAATCACCCTGGATCATTTTAATTATTGGTGTGATTTTTTCTCTGGACACTGCACTACAAGCCAGAGGTGCCTCGGGTTGAGGCTGGCAACACCACAAATTTGGAGTAACCACTGATAACGGCCAACAACCCATATGCGGGGCAAATGAACCAAATATACCGCAACAACCATATTGGCATAGGGTTTTTGAGGTTACTCTAAAAATTTTTGTTACCAATAGCCTAAGGTGTTACAAGTGTCTGTTTCTCCCACAGTACGCCTGTATAATCTATACAGATAGATTCGTACAGCATTTCAACGTAGAGAACAAATCCTACGATGCAGCCTGTGCGATTGTTAAAGGTCGTTGGCTGTGCGGTAAATTCAGACCGAAAATAACAAAAACTGAATCAGTTAGAAACTGTTTGGTTAAGAGAGCTGAAATCAGATCTTTAAAGATGGCGCTTGAAAATGCAGAACGTGAATTCCCGACACTAATCGTGTGCGATTCGCATTTTTGCGTCAACTCTTACAATAATAAGTTGCAGAGCTGGATTCAAAATGATTACAAAGATGACACAGGTGCCACAATAAAGCATAAAATGCTCTGGAAACAGGTAGCTCTTTTATAGAAAGAACTACGAAAGACTCAAGTGATACACACTCTGAGTCATCAACGTGATGGCGTACACGTTGCAGGGAATTCATTGGCTAATACAGCCACAGCGGAAGCAACTAAACCGGCTTCCGTAGCCACAAAAAAGCTTTCAGAAAAACACATAGACGGGGAAACCATGCTGGCAGTAAAAACGTCCGTAAAAGGCGACTGTGCAGCACTACCCGTGAACTATCCACTCAATTATGCATACGTAATTGATGCAAACTCCGTTCCTTTTGCTCGAATCCCTGGAGTGGGGGATAGGGTAATTCCAAACATGAACAGGAGAAAAATATTATTAACAGACGCACACATGGGTGAAAGTCCAAGGCACATACAGATGAAGGAATCTCTGACTGAATTACAATCAGTATACTGGTGGCCGGGAATGAGCCTGCACCACTATAAATATGTAAATAACTGCCCGGACTGCGACAGAGATCGCAGCAATGAGTCAAGCGCATTAATGCCATGGTAGGTATAATGCTGTCTACATGACATCCAGCGTCCTATTAATTATTAAGGCTAAACTCACTTAAAAAAATGTGGCCCCAGCGCTCAGCACATACGCAATTGCCATGTTCCATTCTGACCAGGGTCCTGATTTTAGCTCTCGAGCTTATAAGGAGGCCATGGCCAGCATGGGCGTTGGCTTGCGGTATTCTTGTCTGTCACACCCCGAAGGGAAAAGTGTGGTAAAAAAAAAAACCGGGACATAAAGCAATCTATAACAGAGAAGGTATTAGGTTCAGGTGCTGGGTGGGTCAAACATTTAATAAGTGTCCAGTTAAGCATAAACAACTTGCCAAGAAATTCTCTAAAAGGTTTCAGCCCATACGAACTACTGTTCGGAACTAGAATGCGAATTCAGGACTTAGTCAGGTATCAGTGGTAGAAGATAAGAAAACAGACTTTGACATCAAAGATCGTTTGGCAGTTTTACAGGACTTGAACGAAACAAGAAAATCCTTAAGCAAAATAAAGTTAAAGCAACAGCCAGCTACCACTGTTGAGGCACCACCAGCCCCAGCAAGGCCTGTCTGGATTCCAAAGATTGGGGATCTAGTCAGAGAAAAAATAGCGGTGAAGAAGGAATTTGGGCCTTCTTACAGAAAAGCAGTACCTGTCTTAGCAATCAACGGAACAAGATCAGTAGTACTACCGCCCCTTGCTGGTAAAAAGGAGAACAGAGTTGTATCAATTGACCTGGTAAAACCACAAGCATGTGGCCTATAATCAACAGTAGGCCCAGTGGACTCGCGAGAAACAACAGAATACCCAAACTTGCAACAATCCAAGAGGTTCAAACTGAAAGACTAATCACATTCGATAAGCCTGCAGTGCACAGAGAGGGACTACGCAATAATGCCATGGAACTCGTGCCTCTTGAAACACAGATTGAAACAGTTCATAAAGAAACACCAGTCTACAATGATGTGGCATCAGAATGTTCTACCGAAAGACAAATTGAAAGAACAATCCCAACAATTGACAGAACTGCCTCTGGCTACTTCATCAACTTCGATAACTTTTCTGAGGATCAAAGCAACCCCGAAGTGATGCCAGAAACAAAAACTTTTAAAGAAAAAGCAACAGAACTCTTTCATCAAATCAAGGAAGTATATCTGGATGCACCATTGATTGAGCATTGGAATATTTCAGGGGTATTCATACTCCTACTATGCCTAATTTTAGTTTTAATTTTAGGAAAGTTTATTACAATACAATGGAAACAGCAAGTCAGAACATCAACTTAGTCCTCAAACCACACAGATCATCCCACGAGAAGAAAAGAGAACTGTCAACAGTAAATGTCACAGCCATTCCAATACCCGGCGGGGTAGTATGGGACAAAACTGACTATGAAATATATGGTACGGTCGAAATCTTGAAGTATCCTCATCAACTCAAGGTTTCATTAAGTGACTTTGTTAAACCTAGTACATTCTCTGATGATTGGGACTTTGAAAGTATTAATAATATGATGTCTGATTTAGTGATGTCAGCAAGATTCACAGAACATGATTATTTACAAGGTTCGTCTAGTTATGAACAGATGTTCTGCTACACACACTATGGTGATCATTACTTGCATAAATCTGCACAACCTAGAAATGTTTTTAAGTATAACCAATAGGAACATTGTGCTACTCCACCTAAAAGCAATTCTAAAACATTCTATCAGAAATTTCAGTACTTCTCAGGGTTTAATACCAGTGATGCAGAAACGTTTTATTATAAACTGTTAGATAAAACAGGATTGAAAACAATGCTGACAAATACTAAATTGATATATTCAGAAGCATTTTATGAAAAAATTATGACATTTGGTTTTGATTATTGGAAAAATAACATTGAAACAAAAACAATCTGGGGTACAAAAGATTGGCAGGTACAAGGCATAGAAGCACTATTTCGAGCCTGCATGATCCGAGAACAAATAATGTTTTTAAATGACACAATCCAACAAACAACCTGTCTTGGCCTAGCTAAGATTAAAGACCTTAACAAACCGTCTATTCCAAAGCCAATACCTGATAATGCAACAACAGATATTGAGATAGACGTATCTAAACTTTTACATTTAAACAGAACACATCCTGATTGGAAAAAGTGGTTAATCTGGCCTACTGACACAAACAACTGTCAAGATAGATTCCTGAATAAAACACAGGGGTTAACAATGTCCGGACCAGACCCTAGATACTCCCAGAGACAACATCGAGGGATAGTAACAACATACAGTGTAGGGAAGCTGTGCCTTGAATGGCTAGAATCATCCACACTGGCTGAAATTAAACAACACTTATCTTTACTTAAAGATGGTGCTGATTTGCGCGATTTTATTATGGGACCACGCAAACAGCGTCAAAAAGGCTTCATAGCGGCCAGCATCCATGCGGCATATAACGAGGCTTGGAAAGTCACACAAATTGAAACAGCTGAAAAAATATGAGAAATTGATCTTATTAATTTGGAAAAATCACTTTCTGTAGTGGACAATGGGTTATTGACTCTGTCCTCCAGAATATATTCACTGGACAGTATTGTATCATCTGCCATAGATATAATAGACAAAGACTTGCTAATGTTACAGCATGGCCAGTCGCAATTGCGTTCTATTGTACAGTTAGGCTGGACGCTGCAAAATCTTCGTTCAGGCTATGTGCCTTGGCGTTTAATCAACACAACGTCATTGTTTTCCATCTTTAACCTTACTGATAAACAAATCAGCTTGGCTCAGAAAGGAGCAGACTATACAATCCTGACCATCGAAAAACTTGAGAGATTACCTTTGACAATTTCAGAAAGTCCTGTCATTGAATGGATAATACACGGGATTATCACAATTCTAATAAAAACTTTCCAATTTAAAAATTGCCTTGAATACATACCTACTGGCCAGTATGAACGCTTAGGTAAAGGATACATTAAGTCAACATGGAAATTACCATACACACACACATGCTATAGTGACAGCAACAAAAATGTATTTCTTAGTGGTGAAAACTGCAAACATTCACTAAGCATTACACTTTTGTGCCAGGGTATTAATTTACACGGAGCCTGTGAAGGTAATTCAAACAACCTTTCATGCCACCAGCATGTCACACCTGCAACACAGATAGAGCCTTTCTTTAAGCAACTCTCGAATGGAAGTTACATTCTAAGAACGGATCGCATCTGTTGTGGCCTTTTGCCAGGGAAAGCATATCTCGTAAGCGTAACTTCCATGGTCAAATGCTGTATGCAAGCACTGTTTCAAAACGGCCCTGGAGACACTGAGACTCCCGTATGGCCTCGTTTGAATTTCTCTTCTGTACGAATTGATACTTTAAGCAGAATTAAGTCTGTGCTTTTGCAGACAACAGTGCTCATCACGTCATCAAAAGAGACGTATGATCTCCTTGTTGCAAGGACAACATCAGAGATTCATGACCTTATCATCAACAAATTGCCCCGTGCATTTCACAGAAATTCCTAGCCAACTCCTTAACATGACTAGTGCCACATGCATCCCAGGCATATTTAAGATGATTTTTACGGGACTGCTAACACCATTCAAAGCAATTCTAGGAATCATTCCTAATTTTGTTCATTCAGTTTTTGTCGGCATACCCCTATTTTTGGGACTTGTAGCAGGCATTTTATTTTTGACCCTCCTGCTCCGATATGGCAAGCCAAAACTCAGACATGACTCCTACAAGGATGGAAGAAACGATCCTAGCAATACGCTACCGGGACCGAATAACTAGAGTCCTTTGATTGGCCAGGCTGAGAGATCTGAACATGACCTGGTTTCTTTCATTCAGACCTATATGGCAGGCCTGCATCTTACCTGTGCTTCGATGTATGCTATGCGGAGATGAGTGGGTGTTGGACATCTGTCTTGCACTTCCATCAGCAGTACCAATGGATATCGATACTTAGCTAAGTCCTATAACGGCTCACGCATTGTGTTCTCCCCAGCGGCTACCAATCCTGATGACGGCATTCGTTGAGACTCCTGTGCTAGGACTAGGTGGTGACAGTGGAGCGAGAAATAAAAGCAACATCACCCAGGTACGACCTTCTGTGAGCATTGCTGATCCAGACTTTGATGATAGCAATCATTCTCACACCTGCCAAGTTACAGCACTATCGAACTTGGTCGAACTGTCACCTGATTTTGTAGACCAATTCTTTGAGAGCCTGTCTGATATGATGTTCTCACCCGAACAGAAACAATAATTTAGAAAAGCATTCCGACACACAGCGTTCCCATGAACTCTGAATTCGGCCTTCAGTTTTGATCAACAAAAACTGCTGAAAAGCGTTGGAACTCTATTCCCTCGTTCAACAAGAATTTTTTTGAATTGAACACTTTTTGAAAATATTTACCTTTTTCTGGCACAAAAATTCTTTGCTTAAAGTAGACCTATTCATAAAGAACAGAAGCTTCTATTTTTAGGTAAAATCTAGAGACATAATAACTTTACATCAGCCTCTAGCACATTTTACAGCAATGCATTTATATGTGATGAAATTCATGTGTAATTTTTTTGCAAAATTGTTCATTGATTACATATGCTATGATTTTGAATGATTTCTATGCTTAAAGACGTACAGTACATTCCATGTATTTCAAATACGCCATTTTCAAATGCATATATGTATTTTGGGGTGGGTAATGTTACACATGCATCTTTTGCTATAGTTTTTAGTAAATTGATTAACATAAGTTCGTGGAGTGGGTGTCGTGTTCTAATCTAGGACCCTAATCAATACTGTGACCTTATGCCCCTATGTGGCTATAATCCATTTATTCCCCTATAATGACATAAACGATCAAGAGTAATATTTCAGAAACTCGTCTCTGGCCTAACACGAACAGAGCCACATTTCAGAATCACTTCCTCTGCAGCTTCCTCTGCAGCTCATTAGAGCAAATGATATGGCAGAAGCCACTATCTAAGATTCCTAGATTACACTCAGAGTTCTTCAACAAGATAAAACTCAGCAACCTGGGAAAACCCCGCTTGCTATGTTTTGATTAGTGATAGAACTCTAATGAGCACTGCGAGACGATCACTTCCTAGTGACATCTTTATTAACGTCTTATGTCCAAAAACTTACGTCAAACAAGGCACCTTTCGGGTATAAATATTACCAACGTTGCCTTAAGCAAACGCTGATGTTACTACTGCCGCTACGCTGCCTCAACGACATCGATGATAGCGATGGTGTGGTGAACATAGGAGCTGAACAGCTGTCCCCTTCAGAGCACAGCAGATGCAAGCTTCCCACGGACGCTGCCCCTCCTCTTCCTCGACGCGCTGAGAGAGACGCTGTCTTTTCTCCTGCCGAGAAAATCCAGCTCCGGCGTTTCCAGCCTACTCTTGCGAGTGACTGGGATATCGAGTCCTGGAAGGAGATACAAGACCTCCAACATTCTATTCCAGAGGTATGGTGTTGACAACACCCTTAGAGAGAATTCTTGAAGCAAACCTTGGCAAAACCAACTTAACTAAAACTGCTACTTACTTACTCCCTCCCAAGTATTAGGCTTAGGTCAGGTACACTGGGGTAGGCATAGTTAGAAGCACCAGTTGAGTACGTTAGTCAAATGTATATATGAATGTATATATGTTTTATTCATTTTAAATCATTGTATGGCTAAGAAACCATATCAATGCTTTTACAGTATTATTTCGCAATCCTCATTTTACTGTACGCACTTTTTATAATAACTAGTCTTGCAATTGTGGCAATTCATTTCTCTTGCATGAGAAGAAAAACTGTTCAATAAATAATACCTTTTATTGAAAACGCCCATCTCTATATTCTCTGCATATGGGTGAAAGTAATCTGCACAAAACTGACTGAATAAAATAACTGTCTATTGTTTCACACGACTCTAGAGATTGACTCTTATTCTAAGGAGCAAAATTGTCATGTTTATGCGGTTGTTGGAAAACTGAATCCCTTCTTGTCTGTACCAGGGAAGCTGATCACTTCCTATTCAGTCAAGAAAGTTTCCAGTGACCTCTGAGCTAGTTGGTAACAAACCCAATTAAGTTTAGCATTGTCAGTGGAGACCTGGAAGATCCGCACTTCTACGTCCATACTACTGTTTGTTATTCCAATGCGCAGGGCCTATTGGGAAAATAGGAACTACACTACAAACCGGACAACTATTCTTGAAATATCCTTCTTCCTTACAGTACACACATTGATTAGGACCTAACAAACGTCGCAGTACAAAAGACTCAGGCTTCTGGAACACCTTCTGAAACTGTGGAGGTTGAGAAAACTGAGACTGTGCAGGACGTGGAGGATAAGCCTGCTGTAAAAGAACCTTTGTTTTCAGATCTTTATTTCTCTTCTCTTGTTTCTCTTTCTCCTCATTATCTCTATTCTCATAATATTGTGCAGTAGCCAATATTTTAGCAGGGGAAGAGACAGCCCATGCACTTTCAGAACTCTTTAATTTATTCGATAATTCGGGAAGCAAGTTATATAAAACGTATCCACAAATAACCGCTGACCACCCTCTACACTCAGATCCTGACCACTATGGTCAATAAACATCTCTTCAAAACGAGTGAAGAAATCCGAGAAGCTTTCGTCTTTCTTCTGCTTGCATGCGGCCATCTTATCCCAATTTACTCACACCGCAGGCATCATTGTCTTCATCAATTCAATTATTCTGCCAGGTAAGGCAGTAATCAGATCATCGGGCTTCGCATCACCCACTTGACCTCTATCGGCGGCTCTAAGAGCATCCCAATCACCACCTAATTCAGCAACATGATTTTCTCTACGAATCCGTGCCCATAATGCTTGTGGAAATAAAAAGGTCCTTGACTTTGTATGGGTAGGCTTTACGTGTGCAATGTAAATTGTTTCCTTTGTTGCACTGAATTATTCTAAACCTTATGCCTTTAGCTTTTCTTTCTCTCATCACTTGAGCAACCCTCTTTCTATTTTTCCTATTGTTCATTGTTATGAATATGTAAATAAACTGCAGTATAAATTCTCTTGATACTGTTGTGTTGGGTTCATTGCATTTAAAGCATAAAGCATTTAAAGCTAATAATACTTCTGTTGTTTTCAGATCGTATCTGATTATCTGTTTGTTGTGAATAACTAATACTTACATCAATTGTTCTTTTAAAATTGTGTCAAGGACCATTTTTTTCTATATATATACAATTACCCAGGTCCTGTTGACTTATTGGGTCTACCCCATTGTTTTCAATCATAATGCTTGTGGAACAACATTCCAAAATAATATATCAATATCAGCCAAATTCATAATACAAGCTTCAACTGTTTGAGACAATTCTTTATGATATCCAGCAGGATTTTTACAGGGGTCCGGAAGAGTCTGTTTAAGCTCCAATACTTCAGACCTTTTCCAGGGTTCGTGGACCCATATACGCTGGAAATGAGCAGGGACAGGAGGTGGACCAACCACCGCTTCTCTCCATACGGGAGGAACTTCACGCATCGGATAATTCTTAATACCCTGTCTATTAACAGAATCAGCCTCGGAAGGAGTCAGGGCCAAAAACATGGCCCGAAATGCAACAAGTTTATTCACCGCTTCTTCAACTCGTGGTCCTACAATAAAACCTTTATCAAAATCAGATTGTAACTTCAGTAGCTCCGAAGGAACTGAATCTAGCTCCATATCTTCCCATCCTTTAATAAGAGTTTGACACATGACATTAAAAACGTATCTCTGCATGGGCTCTACCCATTGATGAAAAGAACTCATAATATCCTCTGTACTATATTCTAGTCCTCTCTCAATCTATTTACGAGCAAGGGAACCCAAAACTACTTTCTCGTCCGTAAGAGGAAATTGACAGCGAGATTATCGTCTAGAAAAAGCTGGAGACATATTCAAAGACCCAGGAAAAGGAGAAAAGAAGTTTGAGACAGCATCTGCTATTCTCCAATGTGAGGTAGGAGAATCCCTCAAAAGAACAGGAGACATGACAGATGTAGAAGGCAACGGAGACTGAAATGTAGCCGACTGGGAGACAAGAGCAGGGGATTGAAGAGGAGGTGGGGGCTGAATAACAGGATGCGAAGGCGGAGCAGAGACAAGCAAAGGAGCAATAGTAGGCTGAGCCAGTTGCTGAACAACCGGCAATGGAGCAACCACTGGTTGAGCAATAGGAGGGGGTAATGGAGGTACATTAGGAGTTTGGGCATAGGGCGGAGGTGTTATCCTCCAAGTCCTCGGAATCAGCAGGTTGATGTGATAAAGGCCACCTCCTGATCTAACTGAACCCAGAAAGCTATTACAGCCTGGGTCCAGGAAGGATCAAGTGAGGGCAGAAGGGAAAATAAACAGGAAGGAAAGGAAGGGAACAGCAGGGAGGGAGATCTGTAACGACAAAAGACAAAATAATAATTGTATCTTATCTTGAAGTATGTTTAGACACAAACAAAAGACTCAAAGCAACACTGTACCCTATACCTGTAACAAAACTAAGAGTAGGCCCTGAAGATACTTCTCTTCCCCTACTATCTGGTCCAAGGTATGGGTATGAAGCGTAAATAAACTCCACCTGGAATACACAAGCAGAGGAGACCTTAGCGCGGATATGACCTTTTCCTGTCACTAAAAGAAGATTATTACTAAGTACATACCATGCATACTCTGATGGTGGCTGAGAACGTGGTTCAACATCCCATTGCAAGGACCAAGGTTATATGTTTACAATCATACAAGAATTAAAGAAAATATATTGGGTTACGTCACCCCTTTATATTAGTAACTACAGTACCTGATATAAGAACCTCAGGTCTGGATAAGGCAGGAAAGAATAACGTGGCATTCCCCGCACGAGCCGGTGAAAGAAGGCTCAGCCAACAGGGACGCCTAATAAGGAAACAAACTTCTGGCGTTCCCCGCATGAGCCGGTGCAAGAAGGCTCAGCCAACAGGGACGCCGAACGAGGAAACAAACTTCTGGCGTTCCCCGCATGAGCCAGTGCAAGAAGGCTCAGCCAACAGGGACGTCGAACGAGGAAACAAACTTCTGGCGTTCCCCGCACAAGCCAGTGCAAGAAGGCACAGCCAACGGGGACGCCGAATGGTAAACAATGAAAAAACAAACACCTTGTGTCTTCCGCACAAGCCGTGAAGGTAAGTTCAGTACACAGAACCACACCCTGATAAAACACACGCCGCCCCTTTTGCATGTAAAATAACTGGAATCTAGAGACCAGGAAAGCAGCTCGTCATACCCCGCACGAGCCGGTGATGAAAGGCTCTACCAACGGGGAACAACGAAGATGACTGAGGGAACAGCAAAAGGGCACAAGGAATAGCAAAACCGGAACTCCAACGACGATCAACACTCCACACCGGGTCCGAAACCAGAATATCCGACGCTTAACATCAGCAGATTAACCCTTTAATCCTCCTCCCACAGCACCAATGATTCTGGGACTTGTAGTCTTGCGAGCATGGATTGTACTTGAAGGTGCTTTCAGGCACTTGACAGTACATCCCCCTTCACTGAGAGCGCCTCAAAGGGCCAGGACGCAAAGGGAACCGCCTATGGTAGGCCGCCACCAGGCACGGAGCATGTACATCCGACGCCGGTTCCCAAGAGTGCTCCTCAGGTCCATACCCCTTCCAGGAAACCAAATAACTCAGGCCTCTACCCCGATGCTTGGAATCAAGAATACCATCCACCTCGTATTCCGGACCATCCTGGGAGGCAACAGGAGGAGGCGGCTGACGCTTTGGAGACAAGGAGGGTTTCAAAAGCGACACATGAAACACCGGATGCAACCGCAAATGGTGTGGCAATTTGAGTTTCATGGCCACTGGGTTGACCCGCTTCAGAACGGGAAAGGGGCCGATGTATTTCGGATTGAACTCACCGTACTTTTGGAATCTGATATTCCGTGTAGACAACCATACCAGATCCCCCACTTGATACAGCGGACCCGGTCTTCTGCGTTTATCCGCTGCTCCCTTGTAGGCCACCTTAGATGCCCTTAGATGAGCTTGGGCCTTTACCAACGTGTCCTTGATGTGCGATACCCTCCTGGCTGCTTCAGGCACCGTCTGTTCCCCAAGAGGATGGAGAAAAGGAATGAAGCGTGGATGGCACCCATAAGTACAATAAAAGGGGGAGACCCGAGTGGCGCTATGAGTGGTGTTGTTATAGGCCACCTCTGCAAGCCACAAATAGCTCACCCAGTTGTCTTTTGCCTGGCCGACATAGCATCTCAAGAACTGTTTCAACGTTTGATTGAGACGCTCTGTCTGCCCATCAGTTTGGGGGTGAAAGCTGGTTGAAAAAGCTGTCTCAATATGCAAATATGAAGACCATGCCTTCCAAAAACGTGCTGTGAATTGGGAACCCCTATCAGAGACTATTACAGCCGGTAGTCCTTGCAGACGTACTACATTTTCCATCAGTAATCCTGCCAATTGACCAGCTGAAGGTACTTGCGGGCACGCTATAAAATGGCCCATCTTGGTCAGATAGTCAATAACCACTAGCACTGCGGTGCATCCCTGATCCTTAGGCAGACCCACCACAAAATCCAAAGAAATGCGTTCCCAGGGAACCGAGGGAGTGGGAAGCGGTTGTAGAAGCCCAGCCGGGCGTCGATGATCTCTCTTTGCTGTTGCACACACCTCACACTGGGAAATCCATCCTTGACATCCGTTCTCAAGGAAGGCCACCAACATCTCCTAAGGAGCTGATCGATAGTCTTGTCAACCCCCATGTGACCCGCAATAGGAGACTCATGGCACCATTTATAAACTTGTTTACGAAGAGGCAACGTGGGTATCAACAACTGACCATTTTTTACTGGATAACCATCCTTGATTAGCCAATCTGGATGCGTGCGTATCCAATCCCTCCAGTAAATGGTCTTGATTCCCATGCGGATTCCCTGCAGGAATGCATCTGGTTGAATAGCACATATCATATTCGCTGGATCAATGATGGCCGTTTCCCCCACCTTCTCTTGTACTTTCAGAGATGATTGTCGTGTCAAGGCATCAGCCTTCCTGTTCTCCACCCCAGGGCGGAAGGTGATGGTGAAATGGAACCCAGAAAAGAACAACATCCACCGGAGTTGCCTCGGTGTAAGGTGTCTAGCCGATGTCATGTACTGCAAATTCCTGTGGTCAGTATACACAGTTACTATGTGTCTGGCTCCCATCAAAAAATGTCTCCATTCGGTGAATGCCATCTTTATTGCTAATAGTTCTTTTTCAGCGATGCAATAATTGGATTCGGCTCCAATCAGCTTCTTAGACATGTGTGCGACGGGATGCATCTGCCCTGTTGACTCATGTCTTTGTGAGAGAATGGCCCCCACAGCAACATCGGAGGCATCTGCCTCTACGATGAAGGGTTTCTCCGGGTCCGGATGTGCCAACACCGGAGCTGACACAAAAAGCTGCCTTCAAAGTCTTGAAAGCCTCCTCTGCCTCTTGCGTCCATAGGAAAGGCTGCGTCTTCCTCAACAGATGTGTAATGGGAGCCACCACCTGGGAAAACTGCTTGATAAAGCGCCTGTAAAAATTGGCGAAGCCAAGAAAGCACTGAATGTCCCTGATGTTTTGAGGAACAGGCCACTCCTTGACGGCTCTGATCTTTCGCTCTGCCATCTCTTGCCCCTGAGGACTGAGCATTACCCCCAGAAATACGACCGTGGTTACATGGAAGTCGCATTTGCTCAACTTGCAATAGAGACTATGTTGTTGTAACCTTCGTAATACCTCTTTGACATGCTGAATATGTGAATCTACTGACTCTGAGTATATCAGAATGTCATCTATATAGACGACGACGTATCGGTCCAGTGTCTCTCGTAGCACATTGTTTAAGAAATACTGGAACGCCGCCGGAGCGTTGCATAGCCCAAAAGGCATAACCAAATATTTGTAGAGGCCATATCGGGTTTTAAAGGCTGTCTTCCACTCATCCCCCTTCCTCATTCTTACGAGATGATAGGCTCCCTTTAAATCCAGCTTGGTGTAAATGGTGGCTGTCTTTACCTGTTCCAATAACACATGGATGAGAGGAAGGGGGTAGCGGTTTTTTACAGTGACTGCATTCAGGGCCCTAAAGTCAACACACTCCCTCAGTTCTCCATTCGCCTTAGGTATGAAAAAAAGAGGGGACGCAGCAGGTGACTTGGACAGCCGGATGAACCCCAACTTAACCAGTTTGTCCAGATAAGACCTTAAATGAGTGTTTTCAGGTTCGGTCAATGCATACAAGCGTCCACTAGGCACGACTGCACCAGGGACTAGATCAATTTGACAATCGTATTGCCGATGAGGAGTGAGTACCTCGGCTTGAACTTCATCGAAAACACTGGAAAATTCCTTATATGCTTCTGGCAAAAACACTTCCTTTTCTGCTGCTGTGGCCACATGGCCACTGCTGGCCAAAGAGAATGATGGACTAGCATTGTCTTCGTAACAATGATCCTTGCAATATGGGGAGTTCATAGAAACAATGCCTGTTTCCCAGTTAATGTCAGGGTTGTGCAATTTCAGCCAAGGTATCCCTATAATAATGCCATAATGAGGTGCCATGATGATACTAAACGTGACCCTTTCTTTATGGCTTCCGTATGCCATGTCTGTCTCCTATGTCTGATAACTGATGGGGCCTATGTCTAATTTCCTCCCATCAACCGCATAGACCTCTTCAAGGATGGCCCTAGAAATGAGTGGAATACCAAGTCTTCTAGCCCCTGTCGAATCCATAAACAGTCCTGAGGCCCCTGAGTCAACCATGGCCTGCACCGCAACCCAATCAGTTTGTACATATAACAAGATCTGTATAAACAAATGTTTCTTTCCCACAAACTCATTCAATAGTGAAGGGATGACTGACTGACTCCAAGGAACCCCTTCGTTGCCCTTAGAGCCCTCTAGTTTTCCGTCGGTTTATCCACCACCGCAGATGCCCCTTTATTAAAGCGGAATCTAGACACCTTGGGCTTAACAGGGCATTCTCGGACGAAATGCCCTTTTTTGCCACAGTACAGACAGAGCCCGTTCTTTCTTCTCTGTTCCTTTTCAGACGTTGTTAACGCTGCTCTCACCGCCCCTATATCCATTGGTTCAGCCCCTGAAGAAGTAGCCTTATCAGCGGCCTTGGACGAAACAAAAGAAGGTACCGTTCTACTCTTATCCTTATGGTCTCCCTTGCGTGCCCTCATCCGGTGATCTAAACGCATTGCCAGATTTATCAAATCCTCACAAGTCGCAGGTTGAGGGTCTATTTGGGCAATGACATCCTTCATTTTTTCGCTCAATCCTTGATGAAACAAGGAAGCCTGTTTGGCTTCCGGCCACTTGGTTTCTGTGACTAGCCTCCTGAACGAGTTTAAATACGTTAACAGGTCTTGATTACCCTGTCGCAGTATCAACAACTCTCTATCAGCTGTATACGTGTCTGCCCGTCTGTCAAAGACCTTTACAAATTCATCCCTGAACGCCTCCCAATCGTGAATGATGGGGTCATTAAAGGAACTGCCCACTGAGCAGCATCCCCTGCCAAATAGGAAACTAGAAAGGCCACCTTAGCCTAGTTAGTGGGAAAGGATCTTGGTTTGCATGAAAAGTGTAAAGTAACTTGGGTAAGGAATACCTGAATGGAACCAGCATCGCCCTTGAATCGCTCGGGATTAGCCAACGGTATGATGGCCGGCATTTCTACCACCACTGAACTAGGAGGAGGTGTTCCCGATGCAACTGCTCTAAAAGGATTTCTTTGGATATTTTCCAACCTAGTACGTAACTCTGCTGTCTCTTGTTTAGAGAAATGTAGTTCTTCCTGTACTAACACCAGGGCTGCTAAAACGCCATCCAGCATAGCCATTTCCCCAAAACCCCCCTGATCGGGAGGACGTATAACCTTGGGTTGGATATTCTGTTATCCTCCAAGTCCTCGGAATCAGCAGGTTGATGTGATAAAGGCCACCTCCTGATCTAACCGAACCCAGAAAGCTATTACAGCCTGGGTCCAGGAAGGATCAAGTGAGGGCAGAAGGGAAAATAAACAGGAAGGAAAGGAAGGGAACAGCAGGGAGGGAGATCTGTAACGACAAAAGATAAAATAATAATCGTATCTTATCTTGAAGTACGTTTAGACACAAACAAAAGACTCAAAGCAACACTGTACCCTATACATGTAACAAAACTAAGAGTAGGCCCTGAAGATACTTCTCTTCCCCTACTATCTGGTCCAAGGTATGGGTATGAAGCGTAAATAAACTCCACCTGGAATAAACAAGCAGAGGAGACCTTAGCACGGATATGACCTTTTCCTGTCACTTAAAGAAGATTATTACTAAGTACATACCATGCATACTCTGATGGTGGCTGAGAACGTAGTTCAACCTCCCATTGCAAGGACCAAGGTTATATTTGTACAATCATACAAGAATTAAAGAAAATATATTGGGTTACGTCACCCCTTTATATTAGTAACTACAGTACCTGATATAAGAACCTCAGGTCTGGATAAGGCAGGAAAGAATAACGTGGCGTTCCCCGCACGAGCCGGTGAAAGAAGGCTCAGCCAACAGGGACGCCTAATAAGGAAACAAACTTCTGGCATTTCCCGCACGAGCCGGTGCAAGAAGGCTCAGCCAACAGGGACGCCGAACGAGGAAAACAAACTTCTGGCGTTACCCGCACGAGCCGGTGCAAGAAGGCTCAGCCAACAGGGACGTCGAACGAGGAAACAAACCCCTGGCGTTCCCTGCATGAGCCGGTGCAAGAAGGCTCAGCCAACAGGGACGCCGAACGAGGAAACAAACTTCTGGCGTTCCCCGCATGAGCCGGTGCGAGAAGGCTCAGCCAATAGGGACGCCGAACGAGGAAACAAACTTCTGTCGTTCCCCGCACGAGCCAGTGCAAGAAGGCTCAGCCAACGGGGACGCCGAATGGTAAACAACAAAAAAACAAACACCTTGTGTCTTCCGCACAAGCCGTGAAGGTAAGTTCAGTACACGGAACCACACCCTGATAAAACACACGCTGCCCTTTTGCTTGTAAAATAACAGGAATCTAGAGACCAGGAAAGCAACTCGTCATACCCCGCACGAGCCGGTGTTGAAAGGCTCTACCAACGGGGAACAACGAAGATGACTGAGGGAACAGCAAAAGGGCACAAGGAATAGCAAAACCGGAACTCCAACGACGATCAGCAGATTCCCCCTTTTATCCTCCTCCCACAGCACCAAGGATTCTGGGACTTGTAGTCTTCCAAGCATGGATTGTACTTGAAGGCGCTTTCAGGCACTTGACAGGAGGTGAATTCAATAAACAAGACATTATGGAATCTTCTTCCAGTTCCCTACTTTTATTTGAATGGGAAGTAGGCAACATCGGATAGCATCTATCTATCGCCATGCGATGTTGTGTCTCCAGTATCTCATTCGCACCATCTACTTCATTATTTTTAAACTGCTGAGCAGCCTGTTTAATTGACATGTCTTGTGCTTTCTTATCTTTTTTGGCTTGCTTAATTTCTTTCTGTTTGGCTTCCTTACGCCAAAGTCGAAAAGAGTCAAACATTGCCGGCCAGGCTTTCCTTCTAAACAGAATCGCTTCCAAATTATCTAGTATGGCGGGGTCAAAACTAAAATTTTGGGGCCATCTTAAAACTCCACTATTTTTCGTGTATCGGACCCATGTCTCGTTAAAAGTAATGGGACCAATACCATGTTTTGAATAGAGCTCATAAGTGGGATTTCCAACTGGAGGAATCGGACATGAATCCTCTAACTGGGAATCCCTAGTACAACCTAAGCAACAAATTTTTTTAAACTTGCCCAGTCCAGGCATCGTTACTTCTCTAGACTGCTCTTAAACAAACAGGGGTATAAATCAATGAACCAGCACAAACGTACTTACCCCTTGGCTTCAGGTATTGCAATATCTGAATAAAAACCCAAAAACAAGACAAAACTAAGTTTGTGGGAGCGACCCCCCAAATACTTAACTAAGGATCGTCCTACACCAGCGAAGGTCCGTCTATCGTCTCGCTTTACCAAACGTCATCAAAGGGTCCAAGGCAGGGTGACAGTCAGGGCAGCAGTCGTCAGCAGCCGTCAGAAAGGAGTAGCCGCGCTGTAAAAGACCTTTGGTCCACTTTCGACATACAGGGGTCGATCACGTGGTGCGCTTCCTCCGGAATTTTCTTGCGGGGCTCCTCACAACCCTTGGGCTTAATCGCTACCACTGAAGTCGCCCCACGTTGGGCGCCAGTTGGAGAACCGCAGCCTTAAGGCCCGGCGGCGCAGGGTACGCCTTAGATCCCCGGGATTCACCTGCCTTGTCAGAAACAGAGAAACAGACTCTTCGTCTGGCGTAGAAGATTGTATTTATTAGCTGCAGCTAGTACAGTGGTCTTAGAAGTCGTTGATATAACGAGGATCAAAAGAGACTGCCACTTAACTCCGTGGTGCACAGGTTTATATACAGTACAATACAATGCAAAATGCAAACACACAAAAGCATGAGACATAGGCAAATGTTATAGGCAATGCTCTAAGTCTAAAGTAACTCAAGTTCCCGGTTATGTTTGTCACTCGACCCCTTAAGTAAATTACAAATGAATCCACACAACTCGCTTTACAAGCAGGGGAAAACACAGTTGTATGCTCTAGAAGGACAGTCATGAAACAAGAGAATGCATGAGACGTGTAGCGAAGGACAGCAGATAAGATAACCTACAGGAAAGAACCAACAAATAGTCCGGACAGGGATTTAATCAGCTCAGACAGGAATTAGTGTACTCGGCCAGACCCTGACACTCGTTAGTAAACAAAGGCAAAGAATCCACCTGACACGTAAATGCATAACGACAAAAAACATCGCGTTCGCCGCGCTTCCTTATTAGTGAATGGGACCAAAATTTGTATTCACCAGGACTTTGCCAAAGAAAATGTTGCTATTCACAAAGAGTTTTCTGCCTATCGTCCACAGCTGCAACACCTTGAATTTAAATAAGGTCTTTTTGACGTGCCCTTTAGTCCTTTGTCCGTTCCACTGACCACTCACATCTGCCCAGCAACAGGCTATTTTTAGTACTGGTCAAGCCACACATGCGCAGTTCTCACTGACCCGTATACCTTCAGGAATGTGCCGCTAACTGACCAGCGGGTTTGAAACCCTCCAATGAGCTGGCAGTATTCCAAAACATGACCATGTATGTCTCTAAAACTGTGTCTTAACTTGTGCCGCCTATCTTTTATTGCCCCAAAATTGTATATAAACGGGGTCACACCGGTGTTCGGTGTGATACCTCTTGCAATACCGAAGGGTGCTGTTTGAGTGTGCCACCACCCCATGGGGTTTTAATAAACTTGTTCTTTGCCTTTTACAGCTTCCGTGCCAACAGTTCTTTTGTGTATGTGGGTAATCTCTGGAGCGTGTAGGCCTTGGGAACCCCGAAATACTTCAAAGGGGATTGCGATAAATGATGTCATGATTAAAACTTTGGCCTATGCTGATGATGTTTTATTGTTTATTGGTAATCCTTTCTTCTGTTCCCTCCCTATTAGACATTATTAGGAAATATTCAGTGGTTTCTGGTTATAAGTTAAATGTAAGTAAAACAGAATTTGTTCCCTTTAATGCTTTTTGTACCCCGGATATGCTACCAAACACAGATATTATCTGGCAGAACAGTAAGCTGAAATACTTAGGTATTCTATTTGCCTCCTCGTTGCCTGCTACTTTAAAACTTAATGGTGACTTTATACTGGAATATATTAAGAACAAAACATCCAAATGGTCTCCCCTTTTCCTCACCTGGTGGGGTAGAATGGAAGCTATAAAAATGAATGTTGCACCAAAAAATTTCTACTCATTGGCCATGATTCCCACTCAGTTCCCTCTTAAATTTTATAAAGATATTGACAGACTGTTATCTAAATTCCTTTGGTCTAATAAGGTTCCTCGTATTGCTTATAAGAAATTAAAACTCCCTAAGTCCCAGGCTGGCTTTGCTATTCCGGACTTTTACCTCTACCATAAAGCTTTTATTTTATAGCAAAGCTCCTTACTTAAACTAAATAGAAACATCATTTTCTGGTCCTCATGGATTTCAAAAGGAATTTTTTATCTCAAAGATGTCTTTTTGGTCACCTATTGATTCGTATGTTATGCAATGATTCTTAGGTTATGTAATGCGATGACCTCTAGTTCTATTCTGTATTTTAATACTTAATTTCCCCTATGTTACTGGCCTTTATAATTCAATTTAATTATGACTCTATTTTGTTGTATTTCAAAATTAGAATCCAAATCATTAATTATTAATCTAGAGGATTTGATGATAGAGGATTTATGAATAACCTTGGATGTAGAAGACATTGACAGCAAAGAGGGCAGTGAAAAGGGACGAACAATTGAGGATTCAATATCAAGCCAAATTGGGGGTGTGACCATATGAGATGTTGTAAACCATAAGGAGCTTTGCTTTAAAATAAAAGCTTTATGGTAGAGGTAAAAGTCCGGAATAGCAAAGCCAGCCTGGGACTTAGGGAGTTTTAATTTCTTATAAGCAATACGAGGAACCTTATTAGACCAAAGGAATTTAGATAACAGTCTGTCAATATCTTTATAAAATTTAAGAGGGAACTGAGTGGGAATCATGGCCAATGAGTAGAAATTTTTTGGTGCAACATTCATTTTTATAGCTTCCATTCTACCCCACCAGGTGAGGAAAAGGGGAGACCATTTGGATGTTTTGTTCTTAATATATTCCAGTATAAAGTCACCATTAAGTTTTAAAGTAGCAGGCAACGAGGAGGCAAATAGAATACCTAAGTATTTCAGCTTACTGTTCTGCCAGATAATATCTGTGTTTGGTAGCATATCCGGGGTACAAAAAGCATTAAAGGGAACAAATTCTGTTTTACTTACATTTAACTTATAACCAGAAACCACTGAATATTTCCTAATAATGTCTAATAGGGAGGGAACAGAAGAAAGGATTACCAATAAACAATAAAACATCATCAGCATAGGCCAAAGTTTTAATCATGACATCATTTATCGCAATCCCCTTTGAAGTATTTCGGGGTTCCCAAGGCCTACACGCTCCAGAGATTACCCACATACACAAAAGAACTGTTGGCACGGAAGCTGTAAAAGGCAAAGAACAAGTTTATTAAAACCCCATGGGGTGGTGGTACACTCAAACAGCACCCTTCGGTATTGCAAGAGGTATCACACTGAACACCGGTGTGACCCCGTTTATATACAATTTTGGGGCAATAAAAGATAGGCGGCACAAGTTAAGACACAGTTTTAGAGACATACATGGTCATGTTTTGGAATACTGCCAGCTCATTGGAGGGTTTCAAACCCGCTGGTCAGTTAGCGGCACATTCCTGAAGGTATACGGGTCAGTGAGAACTGCGCATGTGTGGCTTGACCAGTACTAAAAATAGCCTGTTGCTGGGCAGATGTGAGTGGTCAGTGGAACGGACAAAGGACTAAAGGGCACGTCAAAAAGACCTTATTTAAATTCAAGGTGTTGCAGCTGTGGACGATAGGCAGAAAACTCTTTGTGAATAGCAACAGTTTCTTTGGCAAAGTCCTGGTGAATACAAATTTTGGTCCCATTCACTAATAAGGAAGGAATTTCTCTATCAGCCTTGCGAATGAGGACCAAATGATGATGACGCAGAACCTTGAAAATCATTTGCCTGGGTTTAGTATGTCTAGGATTCCGATGGGAAGGGACTCTGTGGGCTTTATCAATCTCAAATTTTTCAGCGAATTTTATATTCAAAAGGCCCGGTAGAAGAGATTAAAGATATAAACGACAGCTAGTCCCCTCAACTTCCTCAGGCAAATTAAAAATACGCAGGTTGTATTGCCTATTACGATTTTCCATGTCCAACAGTTGAGTATGCATTGGAACAATTTTGGCCAGTAAAGGTGTAAAAGTGTCAATTTTGTTTTTATTATCCTGAATTTTAATGGCATTGTCAGAAATTTTCATTGACATAGAGGCCATATCTTTGCGGATATTTTTGACTTCTGAAGCAATTGTATCAGTATTCAAGCGTAGTGCTTTAATTTCCTCCAAAATTAGAGCAAAAGCAGGGTCTGAAGACTCTACCATCTTAGACTTTGCTGGAGGAGGAGAAACCTGCTGCTTACGTTTATTAGCATTGGAATTCTAAGAATCCATTTTGAGGTGAAGTAATGGCTCTGCAATAGGTGTAAATTGATAAAAAGATGAAAAACAGCCTCAAAATCCAAGAACAATGAGGTAATTATCACCAAAAACACCAACAAACTCTTAAAAGCAGCAGGTGCAGCAGCTAAATTAGACTGGAGGCGTAGCTAGGCCCAAACCAGGCTCTGTCACAGAAGTCGCTCCGCCCCCAAGCACTCAAACTCGGCAGTACCTGAAGCAGAGACTGGGGTGCAGAACCATGGAGCCAGAAATCGACCTTCCTCCACAAGAAATCGCCCCAAAATCACTCCACAAGTCGGCAACTACGTTATGAGGTAAGCGTCGCATTTCTGCCGACTTCCTGACACAAAAATCAGCGTTTGAAACGAAGTCGGGCTGAGGGAATTACGGAGCTCCGGTAATGGCGGCCATATTGTTTGACGCGCTCGCGCGTCTCCTTACATTTAGTTTTACAATGAAAATGTTGATCAATATTGTTACCTTTAACTTATGGCATCTGGGCAGAAATGATCTTAGTGCCAAATTGGCCCCCTCTCACTGAGTGACTCAAATGCTTAACAATCTGTGTCAAGAAATATTGGGCATAAGACTCTTAGGTCTGAGGGGAGTGTCTAAGGTCTCAGGCGAGAGAAAATTTTACATTAAATTGTGTGTTGAGTTCATTTTACATTGCACAAATAAACTTGTCTACAGAGTTAGCCCACGTACTTTAAGTAATAACTTGCGCCACTGCCAATAGTCCAGCATAATCAACAAGACGTCTTCGGAGAAACAGTTTGTGCTATGCGTACAACAGATACCCCAATTTAACATAAGATGTCATAAACCGAAAAGTGAATGGGAAGTTAGTTACAAAGATGTAACAAAATAGGAGGAGAATATCAGTGATGTGTGTTTAAAATTTAAGGGGTAACACTACTAACATGCACCACAGTATCTAACAGGCCATAAATAATCAAAAGTATTTTAATGGATACAAACAATTGTTTGAATCAGTTCAGTGGTTGGAGCTCCAATTCCTGCACAGGGGTCGCATTACACGTGTGATGCATTGCCCTTCATTGGACCGGGTGCACCTTTAAAAAGGTGTGCCCGGTGTAATGAAGGAAAATGCACTGCATTATGGGAAATGAGCTGCCCCCAGGGCAGCCGCGAACTTGTGCTGCCCCCTGGGCAGCGCACACACATGAAATACGGAGGAGCTGCTTTAAAGCAGCTCTGTGTTTCACTGTGCAGGGGGCAGCCTGCCCGCACTCTTAAAGGGCTTACAGATCCCCTTGCAGGTGGATGCAGTGAGAGACTACACCCACCTACAAGGGGGTGTCTGTGGGGTCCATAGTACCCCTTTAACCACCTGCAGTGGGCTGCTCTCAGGAGGCCCACTGACACTGTGCCATGGTTTAGGTGGCACACTGTCAAGCCCGGAAGCAGAGGCAAGGGGATTCACTCATTTGCATCAACAGAAAAGACATTATGCTTCACAAAGTTACTTATTTGCAGCTGCAGACTTGCAAAACTTTAAATGCTTCTGATTGGTTTATTACTAAATGTCTGACACAAATAACGTGGCAGTAGCATGGATAAATAGAGACCCAGTGGCAGTAACATAGAAGGCAACTGTGGGAGTTGCATAGATAATATAAAGACATAAAAACAGATTAACAGAGTGGAAGTAGCATCAATATATAAAGTGGAAGTGACATGGATAGAAAAAAGCTATTTTTCCCTCCCTTGTAGTAGTATTTTGTAGCTTCCAGATTTGTTTAGAATTAAATAGTTTAGTCCCTCATAATAACTGCCTACTTTATTACTAGTTTATCAAGCGCTCTCCATAATTAAAATTGAATACAAAGCCCCATAATTAAATATCTTCTAGGAAGGATGTTTTCCACATATGTCTATCTGCAAAACAGCACTACTTTGAATGCCAAAGCTGTGCATAGACTTACTGTAATCTTCAGCATATTAAATTGAAAACGTGTATATTCTGATTAATATTCTTTATAGTGGTATTTGACATTTAAATGTTATGATGCACTCATCTATAGTGGATCAACATGTACAATGCCATTTCCAGTATTTCAGAATATCATTCATCTGGCTTTCCAGCAAACTGTATGAGGACACATATCTATTTTTCCAAATGCATTAACACTGAGACAGTCCATCACTGAAGATAATATTGCAGTTTATTTTGCTACTGTATATCTAAAGGTTATGCCAGAGTACAGTATGGCCAAAACAATAAAAGCATATTGAAAATAGAGCTTCAGATTTATGCAGGGATTGTGTGGTGCTGTGCAAAGCTGCAACTTTTTACCTCACAACTTTATTAAGATGTATTTCAATTTTAGAATCTTTTTGAAATTTGTAGAAGATTGCTGTAGGAAATATGCCTTTTTTTACATGTTCACCCCAGATTTTTCACCTTTTGCTGGACACTATTTTTGCTTGCTTTTAGAACTCTGCGCACTGTACCCCTGCTAATCAGAAGTAAAGGTCCTTTGCTCTCCCTTTAAATCTAGTAAAATTGAATTATGCTTGATAAGAACATTTAACTTCCTTACAGGATCCTTAATATTGTGGAAAAAATCCAATATGGTGGAAAAAATCCACCCAGGGCTTGGACCTTAAGTGCTACTATTGGACTGCAGCACCTCTTTTGCCATCTACTACAGTGGCAGTCCAAAACTAGCTAAATGCCTACCCTGTGTAGCCTGACGGCTGCATCATCAGAGAATAACAATCAGGTGTGTTTTCTATAGTTCCTAATAAACCAGACTTTGTTGGACAAATACGGGTCACCAAATGGTGACCTGAATTTCTCGACCTACCAAAACGTAGTTTATTAGGACCTATGTAACAACATACCTGATTTTTATTGTTTTTAACAAGGGAGGATGTGTACTGGACCGCTCAAGAAACCATTCATTCCCATTGTTTTGTAGCTAATGCAGTGTAAAACCAGTTAAAAGTATGGTTTGCAACACAGAAAGGGTGGCAGGTACTATTGCTGCACTAACCGACAGTTATTACAACCGTTTTTTGGTTTAGGCTATTATTTCCACTTCTGCCCACCTCCTAAGACCAGCCACCAGAAATGGTCTTAACATATAAACTTGTTTAGCACAACAGTGGAGAGGCAAAGCGTATCAATATTACTTTATGGCTTCAGATGCCATGCATTTTAGTCAACATAGATGACAGGAGTAATGGTTGTCCAAACGGTGACGTGATTTTCAAGTGCCTTTATTGTGTTCATAAAATCCACAGCCAAAATCCACAGCCTATGCGTTTCGCCCAAACACGGGCTTCTTCAGGGCTTAGTATCATATCCTGGTACTACACTGGTTTCAAGACTGGCTTGGTCCAAATGTGGCTCCCATAAATGGCAGTTGTATCTCACTGGTATTCCACCCAGGGCCTGGACCTTAAGTGCTACTATTGGACTGCAGCACCTCTTTTGCCATCTACTACAGTGGCAGTCCAAAACTAGCTAAATGCCTACCCTGTGTAGCCTGACGGCTGCATCATCAGAGAATAACAATCAGGTCTGTTTTCTATAGTTCCTAATAAACCAGACTTTGTTGGACAAATACGGGTCACCAAATGGTGACCTGAATTTCTTGACCTACCAAAACGTAGTTTATTAGGACCTATGTAACAACATACCTGATTTTTATTGTTTTTAACAAGGGAGGATGTGTACTGGACCGCTCAAGAAACCATTCATTCCCATTGTTTTGTAGCTAATGCAGTGTAAAACCAGTTAAAAGTATGGTTCGCAACACAGAAAGGGTGGCAGGTACTATTGCTGCACTAACCGACAGTTATTACAACCGTTTTTTGGTTTACGCTATTATTTCCACTTCTGCCCACCTCCTAAGACCAGCCACCAGAAATGGTCTTAACATATAAACTTGTTTAGCAGAACAGTGGAGAGGCAAAGCGTATCAATATTACTTTATGGCTTCAGATGCCATGCATTTGAGTCAACATAGATGACAGGAGTAATGGTTGTCCAAACGGTGACGTGATTTTCAAGTGCCTTTATTGTGTTCATAAAAATCCACAGCCAAAATCCACAGCCTACGCGTTTCGCCCAAACACGGGCTTCTTCAGGGCTTAGTATCATATCCTGGTACTACACTGGTTTCAAGACTGGCTTGGTCCAAATGTGGCTCCCATAAATGGCAGTTGTATCTCACTGGTATATTCTTGTGATCCCTTGTATGCCGCTAAACTCCTTAATTCGAAATTCGTTCCCCACGCTTCCGGAACGAATTTCGAAAGGGACGGGCTCCGACATAGGAGACACTATACTATGCCTTAATTGGCACGTGATAGCGATACGGCCAAGCTTGAAGTTCTTCTCCCATCCTCTGAATTAAGGACCCAACCTACCCCAGAACCCTAAAATACCCCTGTACCCCAAACCCCAAACCTAGTCCTGAACCCTAAAAATACCCCTGTACCCTAAAAATACCCCTGTACCCCAAAGCTAGCCCTAAACCCTATAAATACCCCTGTACCTCAAAACCCAAACCTACCCCTGAACGCTAAAAATACCCCTGTAACACAAAACCCAAACCTAGCCCTGAACCCTAAAAATACCACTATACCCCAAAACCCAAACCTACCCCTGAACCCTAAAATACCCCTGTACCCCAAAACCCAAACCTAGCCCTGAACCCTTAAAATAACCCTGTACCCCAAAACCCAAACCTACCCCTGAACCCTAAAAATAACCCTGTACCCCAAAACCCAAACCTTGCCCTGAACCCTAAAAATAACCCTGAACCCCAAAACCCAAACCTACCCCTGAACCCTAAAATACCCCTGTACCCCAAAACTCAAACCTAGCCCTGAACCCTAAAAATACCCCTGTACCCCAAAACCCATACCTATCCCGAAAACCCTAAAACCACCCCTGTACACCATAACCTAACACTATATCTGAACCCTTAAAATACTCAAACACCCCAAAACGTATACCTCAGTACCCCAAAATGTATACCCCTATACCCATACTTACCTTATCCAAACATAAAAAATACATGCTTTTACCATTTAAGCATTTACAACGAATTTCGTTGTAAATGTATGCATGGTAAAAGCATATAAAATGTAATGGCATGCGTTATAATGGCATTGCGGAGTCATGGTACTTTCGTAATGAAAGTATGCAGAGTGATGGTATGCGGAAATAAAGTTGCGGAATAATGGGTGTTTACCCTCCCCCGGTAAGTACATTGGTGGCACGGCGGCCCACATCTCCAGCAACATACTCATATTTTTTCACCACCCATTTGAAAAATGCACAGGTCTCTCTCATTGATTGCCTGCACCGACATACACTTTTAGACACACCTCCCGACACAAGTTCTAGAATTGCGAACTTTAGAGCTGGGGAGCTACGTTTGAATCACGGCATCAGCTCAACATCCTGTGATTCCAGGCAAATCGCTTTGTCTCCCCGTGCCTACCACAAATGAATGTGTTCTTCTGTAATGTAAATTGTGCTCATGCCATGTTGTCGAGTTTGCGCTATATAATATTGCAAGGAAACATAAAGTAGGTGAACTCAAGTTCACACACTAATGAACGCGTACTCTTAAGTGCATCAGCAGTGCACTGTGAATCGGAGCGTTTCACAGGCCTGTCACAGATAAGAAATGCTATCAAAACGAAATCCTACAAAACAATATACTACTGGCCGGCAGCAATTCATACCCGGACAACGTCGGGACGGGCTGCTAGTATATATATATATGAACTTAATTTAAAAACCACTTGCACTATTAGGGGTGTGTGACTGAAAAGGTGCCTTGTATATAATAAATGGAAAATTTCTCCGTTTTATTATGACTATAACAATGTTTGAAAAAAATCTTTTGATGTTATGAATGGAAATCATTAACATTTGAAATGTTTTGTGTTTATAGTCATGTCTTTATAAAATCTGACATGGGAGGTTAACATTTGCTCAAGTATATACAATGTTAAGAAATGTGTAAATTTGATTGTAGATAAATTAGTTCTGAAATACGGGGAAGAATATAAATGAAATATATATTGTGACATAGGAATTGTGGTTCACAATAGGTTCTCCGCACACGGGACTTTTATTTATTTGTTTGTGAGAAAAACGAGTATGTTTTCCATGTTTATTTTTGCACCGGTCACTAATCACGGGATTAGCCTCATTTTAAATAAGGGACGGGGATACTTGCACTGATCACCAGCGAGCAAGGCGTCTGAGAACGCCGAAACGCGTTTGGGTTTCCTGTTCGGAACATGCACTTTTGAAAATTATGCTAAATAAATTTTACCTGCGGCTGCGGTAAAAAAGGAAGAATTGGTGTCCGTCTCTCTTTTCCCTGGGAAACTTGGGCGCCGTCAGGAAAGCGGTGTGAAGAGTGGTCTTTGGATATATATATATAAAAGCATTCCGTATGGAGAACTTCTACGGATGAAAAGAAATTGTTCTGAGGAAAAAGAGATGGAACTCAAATTTAAAGAAACTAAAGACCGCTTCAGACAGAGGGGATACAAACAGGCTGACTTGACAAATTGTGAAATAAGAGCAAGAAGGAAAACCAGAGCAGAAACTTTGATACCTAAGAAACATCCCATTTCCACGCAACAAGTTGAAGATGATAAATCTAACCAACCAAGGATGGTAATGACGTTCAGCAAGGAAAGTTACAAAATCCAAAATGCAATGAGGAAGTACTGGCATGTACTCAGGAAAGACCCTGACATTGGAACAACGATAGGAGACTATCCACTTGTTTCCTACAGGAGGGCCCGCAATCTAGCAGATGAACTGACCCAAAGTCATTTTGAATATAAAAAAACACCATCCTGGTTGGAAACAAGAAAACAAGGCTTCAACAAATGCCCAAACTGTAAAGCTTGCAAAATAGGACGAAACATGAAAAGTCTCAAAGATGCAAGTGGAAAGAATTTTGTAATCAATGGCAACATCAACTGTGACTCTTCCTTCGTGGTGTACATGATCCAATGTTTCTGTGGAAAATCTTATATTGGCAGCACCACATGTTCCTTGAAAGTACGGATTCTCCAACATATCCGCGCCATACAGAATCATGATAACTCATATGCCATTGCGAAACACCTTGCTTACCATGAGAAGAAAACATGGCAGGACGCCAGATACTTTGGCCTTGCCATGATCGCACAAAATGAAAGAGGTGGCAATCGAATTCAACAATTAAGAAGACTAGAATCGAAACTTATCATGAGGTTCAAGACCAAACAACCTGGAGGCCTCAATGGCGATGAGGAACTTTATGTACATTTATAAAGGACACTGAGTATTTAGTTTAACAACCAGCAAATTTAGACTCTACCTGCAACGCATTCCCTAAATTGACGAATGTTCACCTTTATGCTTATCACTGACACTATACCTGAGTTGCATTTTGTTATTTGTTAACATTTATTTCTTGATTTCTTAAATTCGCCATTTAATTTAAAATAACTCTAAGCACAGTCAGGGGCGGCTGCTAGCATTGGGGACGTAGGGCACTCAGCCCTTTATTGACAAATGGAGAATCTCCATATTAGTTACGCATCACAAAGCCAACCCTCTAGTAAATGGAGGGCTGACTATATACGCACATGTTATCATGTGCATCACAGAGCGTTATCGCCCTAGCTAACTGGGGGCCCGCTCTATGATGTTGTAACGCTAAACTCGCCCCAATGCAGCGAAAACCCCGTGACTAACACTGAAAAAGTGATGGCTTAAAATAACCAAAACTACATGTTCCAGCATGCCCCAAAACATAGGGGCGTGCTCTATAGGCGCAATTGTATTAAAACAATGAAGGGACTACACGATTTGGCTACCGTGTTGTCACGTTTTGAATAAAGAAACTGCAACTTAACCAAGGCGAGTGCGGCGAGTTATTTGGTATCGGATAAATCTGGGACACTGCCCTGGTCCCGTCGCTGGCACCGGCTGTAAAGTGCTCCCGCTGCGACAGGACAATTCGTATGCAGATATATATATATATATATAGATATATATATATATATATTTATATCAAGTCTTGCCAAACTTATCCGATAAGAAGAAGGCGCTGACACCATGAATCTGAATCCAAACTCGATTTATTCACTCAAAGTCTGCTTAGACGCGTTTCGGCGTTGCCGCCTTGTTCACTACCTATTTATATATATATATTTTATCCACTGAAAGTCGCCAGTAGGTAGTTATAGTTAGGACCTTGTTTCTATTCAAAAAGAGTTTTTTCTTTTGCCAATATCTTTGACGCCTTTTGACAAATCTTCGCGCAATTTTCAAAACTAATGGTTTGCTCAGGTCAGTTCCCATCTTGAACGCTTTGGGTTGCTTCATCAAGTGGGGGCTGAGAAAAAAGGATGGTCCCAAAAACACATTTTCCCTATGTTAATTTCCATAGGAACTTTAGCCACGGCTACAGCCCCAACTACTGACCGCAATTACACCAAATTTGGAAAAAGGTAGCTCTTTGTAGAGAAAGAGACCTTTTTTTAAATGGTGTAAATCTGTTCAGTAGTTACTGAGAAATTCAAGAAATAAAAATATCGATATCTGAGGGCTGAGGAGTATTTGCGAATCCTCCTGAGCACGAGAGTTCTCTTTGATTGGCTGTCAACACTCCAAACCAGGAAATGTTGGCAGCCATCTTGGGACTCGTTAGAACCCAGTCACAAGAAAAAGGAAATAAAGTTAAAAATTAAGAAAAAGGGCAGGGTAGAAACACCCTACTCCTTAGGCCTGCTCAAGGGGTCCCACAGGGACCTAAAAAAGAATTCAAAAAATAATTTCAGCAGGATTTGCGAACACTCCATGAACCCACTGAAAAAATAAAAAACAATGTTTCTTTAAGCCCCCGGGTGGGCCAGTTCCCAGGGGCCATGCTTTATTATGGTGCGGGCCCTTGGGGCCTCCACAGACCTGGGGACCACCAACTCCATGGGGCTTTAATAATAGTGTTTGGGAGGTATGCGGCTCCTCTGCAGACCAGGGAACTGCCACCTGCCCGGGGCTTTGTTATTGAAATGCATGGGGGGGCTCCTTCCCCCCAGGGACTTCCACCTCCCCAGAGCATTGGTGATTAGTAGCGGGGGGCCTCACAAGCACCCCAAGCCCGGGGACCACCACCTCCCCAGGGCTAAATGTTTTCAATGCGGGAGGCCACGAGTCTCCTAGAATCTTATGGGTCCTTCGTGGCCAACTAGCCCACCAGGTACCTCCAGTAAGCCCCACACAGAGGGATTGCTGAGAGGTGATTGAGGCCATGCCCCATTTACACCACTCTGCTGGTGGGGGGATGAGGTCGTCTTGTGTGCCAGAGTGGTTAAAAAGGGGGAGTGGTCTTTGACCACTCTCAGCAATCCAGCTGCATGGGGCTTACTAGAGGTAACAGGAGGGCTTGTTGGCCCACAGGGACCCTCCGGAGGCAAGGGAACTTCCTCCCCCAACCAAGAGCGTTCCCGGAGGCATGATTGCAGAGTGGTGGAGAGAGGGGGCCTAGCTTGTGTCCATTTCGCAGCAATCCCACTGTGTGGGGCGTACTGAAGGTGAAAGGTAGGCTAGTTGCCCTCTAAGGACCCCGTGCAGCAAAGGGGACTTCGATTCCCATCCAAGAGCGCGCCAGGGAGCGCATTTGCAGAGTGGTGGGCAAAGGGGTGTGGCCTGCTATGAGAACTTAGCAATCCTGCTGTGTGGGACATACTGGAGGTAATAGGAGGGTTATTTGGCCCCCAAGGATGTCCTTGGGGACCAACTACCCCTCTTGTTACTCCCAATAAGTTCCACCCAGTGGGATTGCTAAGAGGTCTTCGGAGACTATGCCCCACTTTTTTCACCACTCTACCAACACACCTCCTGGCAAACTACTGGTTGGGGGATGAAGATCTACTTTACTTCTGACGGGTGTTGGGGGCCATGAATCCCTCCTGGTACCTCATCCTTTACATTGGAATTCCTGAGCCCTGGTCAGAGGCCCAGCCCCCTTTCCACCACTCTGCAAATGTGACTACCAGTGAAAGAAGCATTTGTAATGTAATAGGTCTGGCATTTGCGAGTGTTAGAGCTATTGTCAATGTAAATGTAAACATGTTTTACTAATGTTTTTTGGAGTGTAGTAGATGTAAGTTGTGTGTAGTGACATTATGTGGTATGTTGTGCAGTGAAATTATATGAATAGAAAGTGTGTGGTATCTAGTGTATAGGAATTATGTAGAGTGGGATTATGTGTTATGGAGAGGAGTTATGTGGTATGGTAGTCTGTGTTGTTGAGTGGTAACTTCAGGTTTAGTCTTCCTCGTTTTAATAGAGACTAAACAATAAACTCAATGAGACAAACAGGAGAAAGTACCACTGAGGGGCACTTCTGGAACTAGTCGGAGGTATCAGCAGGGCCACTGGAATTATGTGACTGTTTGGCTGCACTTTTGCACAATTATACATTTTGCACATTTGCCATATAATCCATCATCTGCTGCGTAATCAGCAGATTTGAAAGTAAAAACCTTGTTTCTTGCCCAAACACTACCAAAAATGCAGCAACAAGAAGGCCCTTTGAAAACCTAGAATGGTCAGCTGTTACTTATTGCTAAATGTGGGTGTTAAATTGATATTAATGGTGTGCAAACCACTCTTGCTTCTTTCTGAGGCTCTCTTGCCACTTTCTGCATTTCTGTTGCTTTTTCTGCACCTTCTTTCTGCACTTATTTTGCCTCTTTCTGCTCATCTCCTACACGTTCTGCAACTGTGTTGCCTCTTTCTGCACCTCTTGTGTCTCTTCCTGTACCTCTGTCGCCTCTTTCTGTACCTTTCTTGCTGCTTCCTGTACACCTCTTGCCTTTCTGCACCTCTCCTGCCTGTTTCTGCACCTCTCTTGCCTATTTCCTCACTTATTTTGCCTCTTTCTACACCTCTGTTGATCCATGCTGCACTAATTGTCTCTTTCTGCACCCCTTTTGCCTCTTTGTGCGCCTCTGTTGCTTCCTTCTGCACTTCTCTTGCCTCTTTCTGTACCATTTTTGATTCTATCTGCACCTCTGTTGCTTCTTTCTGCACTTCTCTTGTTCTTTATGTACATCTCTTCCTTCTTTCTGCACCCCTCTTCCTTCTTTCTGCACCTCTCTTGCCTCAGTCTGCCTGCCTGTTCCCTCTTTCTGCACCACTTTTGCCTCTTTCTGCAACTCTTTGCCTGTTTCTGCACCCCACTTGCCTCTTTCTGAAACTCTCTTGACTCTTTCTCAGTACTCTTGTCTCCTTCTACACCTCTCTTGCCTGTTTCAACACTTCTTGTGTCTGTTTCTGTACCTCTTTTGCCTCTTTCTGCACTCTACTTGCTTCTTTCGCTACCGCTTTTGCCTGTTTCTGTGCCCCTCTTCCCTCTTTGAGCATTTCTCTTTCCTCTTTCTACACCTCTCTTCCCTCTGTCTGTACCAATCTTGCCTCTTTCTGTACCTCTGTTGCTTCTTTCTTCACTTCTCTTGTCTCTTTCTGCACCCTAAGTACCTCTTTCAGCACGGCTGTTGCTTCTTTCTGAAGTTCTCTTCCTTCTTTCTGTACCCCTCCTGCCTCTTCCTATGCCCCTCTTGCCTCTTTGTGCACCTCTCCTACCCCTTTCTGCACCCCTTGCCTCGTTTTGCACCTCAGTAGATTCTTTTTGCTTTGTTCTGCACTTCACTTGCCTCCTTCGGCTGTTACTGCCCCCTCTTGCCTCTTTCTGCACCTCTGTTGGTTCTTTCTGCACTGCTCTTGCTTCCTTCTGCAACTCTGTTCCAAATTTCTGCATCCCTCTTGCCTTTTTCTCTGCACTCCCCTTCCCTCTTTCTGTAAATCTCTTGCCTCAGTCAGCCCACCTGTTGCCTCTTCTCTTTCTGCACCCCTTTTGCCTGTTTTTGCAGTTCTCTTGCCTCCTCCTGTAAATCACTTGCCTCTTTTTGCACCTCTGTTGGTTCCTAGGCACTGCTCTTGCTTCTTTCTGACCTCTTGCAAATGTCTGCACCCCTCTTGCCTCTTTCAGTACCCTTCTTTCCTGTTTCTGCACCTTTCTTGCCTCTGTCTGCACCCCTGTTCCCTCTTTATGTACCTCGTGTGCCTGTTTCTGCAACTCTATTGCCTCTTTCTGCAGATCTCTTGCCTCCTTCTGAACCTCTGTTGCTTCTTTCTGCCCTTTCCACTTTTTGCACTTCCCATGCTTCTTTCTGCACCTGTCTTGCTTCTTTCTGCACCCGTTATCTCTTTCTGTACTTGTCTTCCCTCTTTCTGCACATCACTTGCCTCTTTATGCACCTCACTTCATGGGCGTCCGCAGGGGGGGCAAGAGGGGGCACTTGCACCCCCCCTGGATCTGGTGAGTCAGTGTGGCATTTATTTTCAAGAAACAAATATATTGGAACCGAACTTCGGAACTTTTTATTTTGTGAGAGAGCAGGCCTCTTCATTGTTAGGCCAGCAGCAGCACCAAAATGCCTATGACATCATGACGCCGGAGAGTGCTGCGCCTGGTGCGCCACCTATCCTACGCTGCAAAGTACCGTGCCGGGCGCGCCCGCGCGTAAGGTCACACACAGCCGGGCCCCCACCATGCACACAGTGGTGTTTGCTTCCAGGGCCGGCCCGGTGACACCGTCATTTAGGAGCAGCCCGGCGCCGAGCAGGAATTTGGGAAAACGCACGGCTGCTGCCTGTTCAGAGTAGCATTTAGCGAAGGTCTGCAAGTAAGAGAGAAATCTGTTTCTCATCAAAAATGAATGGTTTGTGTCATTTGTGTATATAATATTAAGACGAAGGCGGTAGTGGGGGTTCACGAATCACGACCTTTCCCCCGCCCCGCAAATCACAGGCCCCCTTAAGTCTGCTTGAGCCGCCGCCCAGGACCCATTAACTACCGATGCCTCACAGGTCATGCATGCGCGCTAACCTTCCTCTGATCAGCCTTCAGCTCCTACCTTAGCCCCACCACGCGTGCCGCGCTTACACGTGGTTCTGAGCCCGCCCGTGTTTCCTATCACTTATGGCCCGATCTGCCAATTGTTCCACTACACGCGGTGATAATCTGACCCGTGGTCTCTAGCAGCTATCACTCACAGACCTGCCCCATTCTTCATATCACGCGCGCTGCTCAGGCCACTTTGCACTACATAGAGCATTTCACCACACAGGCGCTCTGCACTACACGGAACCCTGCACCACACAGGCTACTCTGCAGCACATGAAACACTGCACCACGCAGGCCGCTCTGACCCACGTGAAGCTCTTCACACCACACAATGTGTTCATCAGCATCACATAAGGTGCGTCACAAGACGGGTTTCACTTTTTCTGCACACAGGATTGCCAGCAACACGGTGCATTCGGGAGAAAGGCCTTTGTAAAACTAACAGCGAAATAAAATGTTTTAATGGACTATAATTACTTCATTAAACTATGTTGGAGTTAAAAAAGTTTTTCATCTGTAAATGTTGTGTATATGTCAGAAATTGTTCTTTCATCCTGCCTACACGAATGTAGAATCATTTCTGGTATATGTATTGGAGTTACAATACTTTAAACCATTTACTACCACAGAAGCAACAAAATCGTGCAAAAATGATTCGAGCTGTTTTACGCATCAAATGTAAGGTTCTTTAGCAAGGATTGGCTCGTGTTCCTCATCACCAAAAATAATTTCTAATTCTGTGTTCATTTCTTCAAATAATGTGCTTTGATGGTCTGCATTTTGCTATCCTTTCTCCTTGAGTGGAGTGAACCTTTATGGGATAAAAGAGGGGCGTGGGGGGGCTCACACACGGCTTAGTCCTGCCCCCGCGACTTAATTCAAGCACCAACTGCTCCTGGACCAGCTATTTCACCCTGTTACCCGCTCCGCAGTCACGCGTTCTGCCGTTCTCAGTCCTGCTGCCTGGCTGTTTTTAAAGCGCAAACTAACTGTCCACCGCCATCCATGTAGACGCTGGCCCAGCCTTGCACGTTCGCATTCTCTAAACTAAATCTATGCCTTGCACTAGGATTTATTGATCCAGTTGACAGAAAATACATACTAAAGCGTTTCACTGTTCTAAACTGAACTCCAGTTTTTAAACCACTGCATCAGTTCCTCCCCCAACTGTAATTTTCACATTGCTGAAAAAAAGAATTTCTAAGTCAGTATTTTTCTTGGCAGAGATGTGATTATCTGAAAAATGTGATGGTGTACGGATATGTTTATATTTCATTGTCAGGAAATTGCGGTGCTCCCAATTTTTCTGTTCAGCAGCTTCAGTTAATGGGGCAATTATTCAGCTTGTTTCAGGTGCACAGACCAAGGAGTCATTGGCCTTGGAAGCAGCCAGGGTCGGATTGGGAGATGGGCCAGTACTGAGGCGCCAGCACTGAGGCCGCCCAGCTGTTAGGCAGTGTGTTTTACCCCCAGTGCCTCGTCTGTAGTAAACCCAGCTGCCAGGAACACCTCATACAAACCACTGTTTGTAGCCATAGAAAGGTATGTATTCCACCCAGCCTGCTCGGCCCACTTGCGCACAGAATGTGGAGTCCTTTGCCCTCTCTGAACTGATCACATGCTTGGGCCTGAGCAACCTTTAGAAATGTGGGGGATAGGGGTCGAGGTGGAATAAAGCAGTTGTGTTACCCCGGCCGTTATGGTTTATTGGGTATTTATCAGCCCGAGTGGCATCAATGCCTTTGAGGTGGCCTCTCGGGGGGGTTTCAAGCAGCCCACAGGGTTTGAAGACTGAGGCCAGAGGTTGATATGGGACGGCCCCAGAAGAGAACAGTTTTTCAACAGAGTGTACAAGAACCCTAAATGTTATACAAGCCAGCGATGCAGTCTTATGTACATTTTACTAGTTTGACCTCACCTGGTGTAGTACATGCAGGCCTGTTTCCTAAGAGTATTTACCTTACCTAGATGCAGCGCATAACACGAGCTGAGTTGCTTGTAAAGGTTCGAGGAGCTCAGATGGTGGAAGGGGTTCTGGTGGCAGAATTGAGCTCTCCAAAGTGTGAAAGCAGTGTGAGTTTCACTCTCATTCAAACTTTGGCCTCTCTGCAGAGCACAGTAGAGGTGCCGCAAGTCAAAACTGACTCAGGTGCCGCATCAGTTTTTAGTGGAGTGCCCTGGCACAGCTGTGATTGTCGGGAATTAAGGGGCAGCTGCTGAGGTTGGTTCAGCACTGGGTTACAGGCAGGTCCCAAACAAGGCAGAAACTTTGACTGTTTACGAGTCGAACATAGTGCACCAGTTGATGTCCAGGCGCTTCACACAACCGAGCTAGAGCCCCCCCCCAAAAAAAGTGCAAAACTCAAAAAAGGAACACGGATTAAAAATCACCACTCTGAGCCTACATTGGTTTCACACACTGTGTGCAGTCCAGCATGTGGCATGTCACACTGAGTGAGGCATGACATGCACCGCATACGTGCTCTTTGATATGTCTCCTGCCTTTGGTTGCAGCACAGTTCCACCGAGGTCAGGGGGCATCACCCCTTTATGGGGTGGGTGCCTTAAGTGCAGGTCTGCATTTGGGGGTGTCCCAGAAGGATGGCCCTGTCAGTCTGGGGGAGGCAGGAAAGGGTCTCTTGTCACTGCCGGACACCGCAAGAAGCACAGGCAGGTCAGGAGCTGCAGAAAGAAACCTGTCTACCCGGTGCCAGTGGGTAGAAGGAGCATGAGGGTGGAGAAGGCACCGCCCTGCTCTGAGGACACATAGATGTAGCATTGAGATAGGAATGGTCCTGATGAATGCCGGTGATCTCACACCACTAGGGAAGAAACATGTTGACCGTAAGCATCTATTGCATATTAACAGTGATACTGTCACACTGTTAGATTGTTTTTATATTGACGTCCAGACGGATCCTAATAAATAATTTTTTCTGTCTGTATAGTCATTTTAACTCATTACATTTATTGATTTTGTTTGCACTGCACTCTATCATGATCACATGCTTTGGAAACACATCATCCATCTACCCGGACATTAGTCAAATGTTTTGCCAGCCGTTCTATCTGGGCTATGGTACACAGACTGTTTCCTTGGTGGTCCTAAATGACGATGCTCCGCCAAATGGGTGGGCTGATAGGACTTTTTCCAGGTCTAGATGGTTTTCAACTCATGTGTTAGCTATTTCTTTTGGCTTGGTGTTCTGCAACTACCGGGTTCCGACTTAACTGATTAGACCTACAAGCTTCTTGAGTTGTGTACTCTAATTGTTATCCAGTTTCAAATGCAGAATTCACCACTTTTTATCCTCAGCTTGGCCTGAGCATTACCCGATCCTGGTTGTCTGCCATTTTAGCCCCGCCCCTATTGATTAACATTAGCCACGTCCCTTCATTTGCCAGGTTTGCCCCCCCTGGAAAAAAATTTGCGGACGCCCATGCCGCACTTGCCTCTTTCTACCCTTCTCTTGCTGCATTCTACACCTCTGCTGCTTCTTTTAGCAATTCTCTTGCTTCTTTCTGCACGTCTCTTGTCTTTTTCTGTACCTCTCTTGCCTTTTTCTGTACCTCTCTTGCCTCTTTCTGCACCTCACTTGCTTCCTTCTGTACCACTCTTGCCTCTTTCTGTACCCCTCTTTGTTCAACTCTCTTGCCTCTTTCTACACCTCTCTGACCTCTTTCTGCACCACTCATGCCTCTTTTGTACCTCTTTTGCTTCGTTCTGCACTTCACTTGCCTCTTTCTGTACCCCTCTTGCCTCTTTCTGCACCTCTGTTGGTTCTTTCTGAACTGCTCTTGCTTCCTTCTGCAACTCTGTTCCAAATTTCTGCATCCCTCTTGCCTTTTTCTGCACCCCCCTTCCCTCTTTCTGTACCTCTCTTGCCTCAGTCAGCCCATCTGTTGCATCTTCTCTTTCTGCACCCCTTTAGCCTGTTTTTGCAACTCTTTTGCCTGTTTTTGCAGTTCTCTTGCCTCCTTCTGTACTTCACTTGCCTCTTTTTGCACCTCTGTTGGTTCCTAGGCACTGCTCTTGCTTCTTTCTGACCTCTTGCAAATGTCTGCACCCCTCTTGCCTCTTTCAGTACCCTTCTTTCCTGTTTCTGTACCTTTCTTGCCTCGGTCTGCACCCCTGTTCCCTCTTTCTGTACCTCTTGTGCCTGTTTCTGCAACTCTATTGCCTCTTTCTGCAGATCTCTTGCCTCCTTCTGAACCTCTGTTGCTTCTTTCTGCACTTTCCTTTCCACTTTTTGCACCCTTGTTGCTTCATTCTGCACTTCCCATGCTTCTTTCTGCACCTGTCTTGCTTCTTTCTGCACCCGTTATATCTTTCTATACTCGTCTTCCCTCTTTGTGCAAATCACTTGCCTCTTTATGCACCTCACTTGCCTCTTTCTACACTTCTCTTGCTGCTTTCTACACCTCTGCTGCTTCTTTTAGCAATTTTCTTGCTTCTTTCTGCACTTCTCTTGCCTTTTTCTGTACCTCTCTTGCCTCTTTCTTTACCTCTCTTGCCTCTTTCTGCACCTCACTTGCTTCATTCTGTACCACTCTTGCCTCTTTCTGTATCCTTCTTTGTTCAACTCTCTTGCCTCTTTCTACACCTCTCTTTCCTCTTTCTGCACCACTCATGCCTCTTTTTGTACCTCTGTTGCTTCTTTATGCAGTTCTCCTGCCTCTTTCTGCTCCCTTTGTGCCTCTTTCAGCACCTCTGTTGCTTCTTTCTGCACCCTTCTTCCCTCTTTCTACACCTCTGCTCCACCTTTCTGCACTTCTCTTGCGTCTTGATGCACCCCTGTTCTCTCCTTCTGCACATCTCTTGCCTGTTTCTGCACCTCTCTTGCCTCCATTTGCACTCCTCTTGCCTCTTTCTGCATTTCTGTTACTTCTTTCTGCAGTTCTTTTGCTTCTTTCTGTACCCCTCTTGTCTCTTTCTACACTTCTCTAGCTTCTTTCTGCACCTCTCTTGTACATTTCTGCACTCCTCATGCCTCTGTGTGCACCTCTCTTGCCTCTTTCTGCTCCACTCTTGCCTCTTTCTGCACCCGCCCTTGCCTCTTTTTGTACTTTGTTTGCTTTTTTCTGCACTTCTGTTGCCTCTTTCTGCACCCCTTGTGCCTATTTCTTCACCTCTGTTGGTTCTTTCTGCACAGCTCTTGCTTCTATTTGCTACTCTCTTGCAAATTTCTACACACCTCTTGCATCTTTCTGCACCTCTGTTGGTTCTTTCTGTACCTCTCTTGCCTCTGTGTGCACCCCTGTTCTCTTTTTATGGACCTCATTTGCCTGTTTCTGCTACCCTCTTGCTTCTTTCTGCACTTCTCCTGCCACTTTCCGCACCTCTGTTGCTTCCTTCTGCACTACTCATGCCTCTTTCTGTACCTCTTTTGCCTCTTTCTGCACCTCTGTTGCTTCATTCTGAACTTCTCTTGCCTCTTTCTGCACCCTTTTTGCCACTTTCTGAATCTCTGTTGCTTCTTTCTGCACTTCTCTTGTTCTTTATGTACCTCTGTTCATTCTTTCTGCACTCCTCTTGCCTTTTTCTGCACCCATCTTCCCTCTTGCTGCACCTCTCTTGCCTCAGTCTGCCAACCTGTTCCCTCTTTCTGCACCCCTTTTACCTGTTTCTGCAACTCTTTGCCTCTTTCTCCAATTCTTTTGCCTCCTTCTGCACCTCACTTGCCTCTGTCTTCAACCCGCTTGCCTTTTTCTGCAGTTCTCTTGCCTCCTTCTGCACCACTCTTGCTTCTTTCAACACTTCTCTTGTATGTTTTTGCATCTCCCTTGCCTCTTTGTGCACCCCACTTGCTTCTTTCTGCACCCCTTTTGCCTATTTCTGCACCCTTCTTCCGTCTTTGTGAAACTCTTACGTCTTTCTATCCCTCTCTCCCCTCTTTCTACACCACTCTTGCCTCTTTCTGTACCTCTATTGCTTCTTTCTGCAATTCTCTTGTCTCTTTCTGCACCCTTCGTGCCTCTTTCCGCACCTTTGTTGCTTCTTTCTGCAGTTCTCTCCCTTCTTTACGTACCCCTCCTGCCTCTTTCTGTACCCATCTTATCTTTTTTTCTACCTCTCCTACCCCTTTCTACACCCCTCTTGCCTCTTATTGCACCTCTGTTGGTTCCTTCTGCACCTCTTTTGCTTCATTCTGTACTTCACTCAACTCTTTCTGTGCCCCTGTCGCCTCTTTCTGCACCTCTGTTGGTTCTTTCTGCACTGCTCTTGCTTCTTTCTGCAACTCTGTTCCAAATTTCTGCATCCTCTTATCTTTTTCTGCACCCCTCTTCCCTCTTTCTGTACCTCCCTTGACTCAGTCTGCCAACCTGTTCTCTCTTTTTTTCTGCACCCCTTTTGCCTGTTTCCACAACTCTCTTGCCTCTTTCTGCAGTTCTCTAGCCTCCTTCTGCACCTCACGTTTCTCTTTTTGCAGCTCTGTAGGTTCTTTTACACTGCTCAAGCTACTTTCTGTACCTCTTGCAAATTTCTGCACCCCTCTTGCCTCTTTCAGCACCACCCCTCTTTCCTGTTTCTGTATCTCTCTTTCCCGTCTGCACCCCTGTTCCCTGTTTCTGTACCTCTTTTGCCTGTTTCTGCAACTCTCTTGCCCCTGTCTGCAGTTCTCTTGCCTCCTTCTGCACCATTGTTGCTTCTTTATGCACTTCTCTTGCCACTTTCTGTACCCCTGTTGCTTCATTCTGCACTTACCATGCTTCTTTCTGCATCTGTCATGCTTCTTTATGCACCCCTGTTGTCTCTTTCTTTACTCGTCTTCGCTCTTTCTCCACTTCTTTCCTCTTTCTGCACCTCACTTGCCTATTTCTGTACTTCTCTTGCTTTTTCTACAACCCTGTTGCTTCTTTCAGCAATTCTCTTGCCTCTTTCTGCACTTCTCTTGTCTGTTTCTGTACCTCTCTTGCCTCTTTCTGCACCTCTTTTGTCTCTTTCTGCACCTCACTTGTTTCTTTCTGCTCCCCTCTTACCTCTTTCTGTACCCCGCTTCCCTCTTTGTGCAACTATCTTGCCTCTTTCTACACCTCTCTTCCCTCTTTCTGCACCACTATTGCCTCTTTCTGTACCTCTGTTGCTTCTTTCTGCAGTTCTTCTGCCTCTTTCTACACCCTTTGCGCCTGTGTCAGCACCTTTGTTGCTTCTTTTTGGACCCATCTTGCCTCTTTTTACACCCTTCTTCCCTCTATTTACACCTCTGTTCCCTCTTCTTGCAACTCTCTTGCCTCTTTCTGCATCACTGTTCCCTCTTTCTGCACATCTCTTGTCTATTTCGGCAACTCTCTTGCCTCTTTCTACAGTTCTATTGTCTCTTTCTGCACCTCTGTTGCTTCTTTCTGCACCCCTCTTGCCTCTTTCTGTACCTCTCTTGGTTGTTTCTGTACTGCTTTTGTTTCTTTCTGCACCCTTCTTCATCTTTGTAAAACTCTCTTACCTCTTTCTATACCTCTCTTCCCTCTTTCTACACCACTCTTGCCTCTTTCTGTACCTCTATTGCTTCTTTCTGCAATTCTCTTGTCTCTTTATGCACCCTTCGTGCCTCTTTCAGCACCTCTGTTGCTTCTTTCTGCAGTTCTCTCCCTTCTTTACATACCCCTCCGGCATCTTTTTGTACCCATCTTATCTTTTTTTCTACCTCTCCTACCCCTTTCTTCACCCCTCATGCCTCTTTTTGCACCTCAGTTGGTTCCTTCTGCACCTCTTTTGCTTCGTTCTGTACTTCACTTACCTCTTAATGTGCCCCTCTCGCCTCTTTCTGCACCTCTGTTGGTTCTTTCTGCACTGCTCTTGCTTCTTTCTGCAACTCTGTTCCAAATTTCTGCACCCCTCTTCCCTCTTTCTGTACCTCTCTTGACTCAGTCTGTCAACCTGTTCTCTTTTTTCTGCACCCCTTTTGCCTGTTTCCACAACTCTCTTGCCTCTTTCTGCAGTTCTCTAGCCTCCTTCTGCACCTCACTTTCCTCTTTTTGCAGCTCTGTAGGTTCTTTTGCACTGCTCAAGCTACTTTCTGCACCTCTCTTGCAACTTTCTGCACTCCTCTTGCCTCTTTCAGCACCACCACTCTTTCCTGTTTCTGTATCTCTCTTGCCCCTGTCTGCACCCCTGTTCCCTCTTTCTGTATCTCTTTTGCCTGTTTCTGCAACTCTCTTGCCCCTGTCTGCAGTTCTCTTGCCTCCTTCTGCACCATTGTTGCTTCTTTATGCACTTCTCTTGCCACTTTCTGTACCCCTGTTGCTTCATTCTGTACTTCCCATGCTTCTTTCTGTACCTGTCATGCTTATTTATGCACCCCTGTTGTCTCTTTCTTTACTTGTCTTCGCTCTTTCTGTACCTCCTTCCTCTTTCTGTACCTCACTTGCCTATTCCTGTACTTCTCTTGCTTTTTCTACAACCCTGTTGCTTCTTTCAGCAATTCTCTTGCCTCTTTCTGTACTTCTCTTGTCTGTTTCTGTACCTCTCTTGCCTCTTTCTGCACCTCTTTTGTCTCTTTCTGCACCTCACTTGTTTCTTTCTGCACCCCTCTTACCTCTTTCTGTACCCCTCCTCCCTTTTTGTGCAACTATCTTGCCTCTTTCTACACCTCTCTTCCCTCTTTCTGCACCACTATTGCCTCTTTCTGTACCTCTGTTGCTTCTTTCTGCAGTTCTTCTGCCTCTTTCTGCACCCTTTGTGCCTGTGTCAGCACCTTTGTTGCTTCTTTCTGGACCCATCTTGCCTCTTTTTACACCCTTCTTCCCTCTATTTACACCTCTGTTCCCTCTTCTTGCAACTTTCTTGCCTCTTTCTGCATCACTGTTCCCTCTTTCTGCACATCTCTTGTCTATTTCTGCAACTCTCTTGCCTCTTTCTACAGTTCTATTGTCTCTTTCTGCACCTCCGTTGCTTTTTTCTGCATTTCGCTTGCCTCTTTCTGCACCCTCTTGCCTCTTTCTGTACCTCTCCTGGTTGTTTCTGTACTGCTTTTGTTTCTTTCCGCACCTCTCTTGCAGATTTCTGCACTCCTCTTGCCTCTTTCAGCACCCCTCTTTCCTGTTTCTGTATCTCTCTTTCCTCTGTCTACACCGCTGTTCCCCCTTTCTGTACCTCTTTTGCCTGTTTCTGCAACTCTCTTGCCTCTGTCTGCAGTTCTCTTGCCTCCTTCTGCACCATTGTTGCTTCTTTATGCACTTCTCTTGCCACTTTCTGTACCCCTGTTGCTTCATTCTGTGGCTTCCCATGCTTCTTTCTGCACCAGTCATGCTTCTTTATGCACCCCTGTTGTCTCTTTCTTTACTCGTCTTCCCTCTTTCTGTACCTCTCTTGCCTTTTTCTGCACCTCACTTGCCTCTTTCTATACTTCTCTTGCTTTTTCTACAACCATGTTGCTACTTTCAGCAATTCTCTTGCCTCTATCTGCACTTCATTTGTCTGTTTCTGTACCTCCATTGCCTTTTTCTGCACCTCTTTTGCCTCTTTCTGCACCTCACTTGTTTCTTTCTGCAGTCCTCTTGCCTCTTTCTGTATCCCTCTTCCCTCTTTGTGCAACTATCTTGCCTCTTTCTACACCTCTCTTCCCGCACCACTATTGCCTCTTTCTGTACCTCTGTTGCTTCTTTCTGCAGTTCTTTTGACTCTTTCTGTAACCTTTGTGCCTGTGTCAGCACCTTTGTTGCTTCTGTCTGGACCCATCGTGCCTCTTTCTACACCCTTCTTCCCTCTGTCCACACCTCTGTTCCCTCTTCCTGCAACTCTCCTGCCTCTTTCTGCATCCCCGTTCCCTCTTTCTGCATATCTCTTGTCAATTTCTGAAACTCTCTTGTCACTTTCTACAGTTCTCTTGTCTCTTTCTGCACCTCTGTTGCTTCTTTCTGCATTTCTCTTGCCTCTTTCTGTACCCCTCTTGCCTCTTTCTTCACCTCTCTTGGTTGTTTCTGCACTGCTCGTTTTTCTTTCTGTACGTGTCTTGCAACTTTATGCACACCTCTAGCCTCTTTCTGCACCCCTCTACCCTTTTTCTGTACCTCTCTTGCCTCTGTCTGCACCCCATTTGCCTCTTTTTGCACTTCTGTTCCTTCTTTCTGTACTTCTCTTGTTTCTTTCCGCACCTCTCTTACACATTTCTGTTCTCTTTGTGCCTCTGTGCACACCTCTCTTGCCTCTTTCTGCTCCTCTCTTGCCTCTTGCTGCAACCCTCTTGCCGCTTTCTGTAACTCTTTTGCTTTTTTCAGCACTTCTCTTGCCTCTTTGTGCACCCCTCTTGCCTCTTTCTGCACCTCTGTTGGTCTTACTGTACCTCTCTTGCCTCTGTGTGCAACCCTGTTCCCTTTTTGTGCACCTCTTTTCTTGCTTCTATCTGCTACTCTCTTGCATATTTCTTCACCCATCTTTCCTCTTTCTGCACCTCTGTTGGTCTTACTGTACCTCTCTTGCCTCTGTGTGCAACCCTGTTCCCTTTTTGTGCACCTCTTTTGCCTATTTCCGTAACTCTCTTGCTTCTTTTTGCACTAGTCTTGCCTCATTCCACATCTCTGTTGCTTCCTTCTGCACTTCTCTTGCCTCTTTCTGCACCCCTCTGGCCTCTTTCTGCACCTCTGTTGAAAAACCTCTGCATATCTATTGCTTCTTTCAACATCTCGATTTCTTCTCTTTGCACTTCATGTACCTTGTTCTGTATCCTTCTTCCCTTTTCCTGCATGTCTCTTGGTTCTTTCTGCATTACTCCTGCCACTTTCTGCACCCCTCTTGCCTCTTTCTGCACCTCTTTTGCTTCTTTCTGCACTTCTCTTGCCTCTTTCTCCACCTCTGTTGCTTCTTTCTGTATTTCTCTTGCTTCTTTATAAGCATCTCTTGCTTCTTTCTAAACCTCTCTAGTCTCTTTCTGCACACATAGGGCTACTTTTAAACTGACCTTAGGCTCAGCAGTACCCAGTGGAAGAGGTGTGGCGCAACGGCCAGGGTGCCTGACTCTGGGCAATAGCTTGCCTAATCTTCACAATGGCCCCCAGCGCTGGGACACCTCCGTTGGAGGTAGCTGTGTGCTTTACAAATGCTGGCATTTACATTTACATGTAAGTGCAGAAAAGGGCTGCTGGCCTCTAAACTGCCATGCCCTAGGGACTAAGAGGAAGTTTTCATCCTCCTGCCCTATTATGTACTAGTGCTTTACAGGGGAGGTCATGCCAATCACATGGTATCTCAACCAAAAGTGTACCCTAGTGTATGTAGGTGTTTTCACTGTATTCTAAGTCTCTTTCAGCACAACACTGGCTCCGGGCCTGGTTACGCAGAGCCCAGGTCAGAGTCACCACCTGTACCAGTCAGCAAAAAGTTGTGGGGTGCCCAGGGCACACAATGACTTTGCAACACGGCCTCTGTCTGCACCTCTGTTGGTTATTTCTGCTCATCTCTTGCTTCTTTCTGCACTTTTCCTCCTCTTTCTGGTCTTCTGTTACCTCTTTCTGCATTTTTCCTGCTTCTTTCTGAGCCTTTCTTTCTCTTTTTGCACATGTCCTACCTATGTAGGCATAGTTAGAAATTAGCATTTAAAAAACCTTAGAAATTGACTGAAAAAAACATACGTTTCATGGACGTTATAGTTAGAATTAGCATTTAAAAAACGTTTGAAATTCACTGAAACAACCATGGGATTCAGAGATGCTATAGTTAGAAATAAGCATTTACAAAAACCTTTGAAATTCACTGAAAAAACCATAGGTTTCAGAGACATTATAGTTAGAAATTAGCATTAAAAAAACCTTAGAAAGTCACTGAAAAAACACAGGTTTCAGGGAAGTTATAGTTAGTTGGACATTCTCACCTATGTTATGTGTTTTATATTGGAAAGGGTAGAGCCAAAGCAGTCTTGCCTAATCTTCTGCCCTAGCCCTCTTCGCTAGTCAGACTAGCTTGGCAACCCAGAAATTCTCTGAAATATTTATGAGTTTTCCTTTCTGAATGCCTATAAGAACTGAATTTTTAGTCTATTTATCACAGAAATAGTGCTGAAAATTGCACCAAAATACATGAATGTTTTTCAAAATTCTTGGAGGGAGACCTCCTGCACCCGCCTTATTGCCATCGGGCTTGCTCGTTTGACTCGCTTGCTAACATTTCTTGATTGCTTATGCCACATCAGTTTAAAAGAAAAGAAGCACCAAGTAGTGACAACATTCATTTCTAATATTAACGTTAGCAATACAAAGTAATTACACTACGGCCCCAATTATAAGTAGGTTAGAATTCCCTGATGAGATACCTGGTGGCAGGAGTTACTCTTACAGGCCTGTATATCTGCATATAATTGCTTTTAACATGAGTTAAAACCCTCCAAATGGGGACTAACTGAACAGAAATGGAATTACCATGCATAATTCTACACAGTTCTCACTATTCTTTGGTGTTTAAAGCTCCCATTCACCAACAGCTGTGAGCAGATGGTAAACAGGAGCAGGAGTTTCTTGTAGGGCAGAGGTGGGGGGAAGGGTTGGCAAGGTAGCGGAGAGAAAGGAGATATTTTGTCTGGCAGTGGGGAGCTCTGCATGCTCCCTCATATCCCTAGAAGAAGATCTAGCTGGGCTGGTTTCTAAGACCTGGATGCCTCCTTCAGCTGAAGCATCAGGCAATTTTGCTGGCCGGAATTTTTCACAAGTAAAATCAAGTGTGGTATTCATGCAGAAGTAAAAACCAGGTGGGAGAATGCTGAGCCAATTGTAATAAGGTGGGTTGGAATCCCGTGCAGATTTTGTAGTGCACATCTAACTAGCCTGTGACTCACATCGAAAGGAACAATAGCTGATTTTTATTTTGAGCAAGTAAGTTTTGATGGTGAAGAAACTCTGGTTAAAGGTAATTTCATTTTACTTCCTCTTTCACTTGTACCTGGCCAGCGAATGACTCACACTTCATCATGTCTACACAAAGCCTTATTGCGAGTTTGCAATCCTGGCAGGATGACTGCTAAGCCTGTATTGAATCCAGAGTGGGCAGCCAGTGCTGCAGCAGGCTCACAGGAGCAACTGTGTTAGGCTCATAGGAGAAGCTTAACAGCAAACCACCGCCATGACAGCGCCTGCAGCACGTTCCTGTATATTGTGGAGTTCACCATTTTGTGCATGCCACACCTTGTAGGAAAGGGTGTGAGATTCCAGGGGGCACAACCTGTGCCCCCCTGCATAAACCCCCAGGCACAGAAGCAGAAGAGAGCCCTGTTATGGCCTCCTTAGTTGCACCACAAGCACCCTTTTCATGGTGGGCTCACTGCCAGCATATTCCTGCCCCTTTCCACTGCACCATCACAGTGGGATCCTGGGTCCATGCAGATGTCGTGGTCCTGTCATGATGGCGAGTCCTAGCACCACCATACGGGAAATAGGGCCAGTAGTTTTTTCCAAGATTGCAATACCTATGAAGAGAGAGGACGTGGCCTAACAGCAAGGACAGTCAACCTCGAAGCTGGAGTCTCAGCAGGGATGCTCAACATCCTGTGATTCTGGGCAGATCATTTAATCTCCCCGTGCTTAGCAAAAAAATGAATGTGTCCATCTGTAACGCAACTGAGGCTCATTTTAAGCACTCTGATACCTTCGGGTCTAGTTAGCACTATGTAAAACGTCCCCCCAAAAAATATCATTTTATTCTGTAGAGAATATTTTCTCTTTAGATTCGGTTTCATTCTATATATTCAGGCATTTATATTTCCCAACTACTCTCGCAATCATTACCCCTATCCACATTGACATTTTCTAGATTTATGCCAGCAAAAATTGAATTAAATTTGTACATATTGCCCTCAGCCACAGTAAAAGACAGCCACTCATCAGTTTTTTATGGGTACTTTAATGAAATCAAGGCAGGTGGAGCCTAGCCAAAATCCTTATCAATTTTCTTTTCCTAGTTCGATCCTTAAATGTATTCTTCCAAGGGACTGGGCATACCCTTTTCAGAAAGGTAGCCAGCACTGCACATTCAAATTATACTAACAAAATGTGTGCTAAAAATCAATATCAGGACAGAACTGCAAATGAAGCAGGCATTTATGTTTGAATTACTTCACAGATAGCAAAATGATCATATATTGCTTTGCTCTCTTTAAATTGCTGAAAAATGTGTCCAATAAGCTGCTAGGCGTGCTGCTCAGTTACTTAAAACATCTGTAATTTTTTCGGATGTTAAAATCTTTGATGGAAATATTTCTGACAAGCGGGCTGATTTCTGCTATATAAATTAGTTGTTTTCAATGAAGCAACACATATAGTAGCATGTAGGCCTATATATTTGACTGGTGTAAAAAGAAGGGGCATATGGGTGGATTAGTAGCTTAGAATTTCAGTTATTCCTTTTGATTAGAAAAATATGTAGAATGTGTTTGGGTGCTCAACTAATGAAAGCGCACAGTCTCATTTAGAGAATAATGTAAATAGATTTCTCTGCCAGCTAGTGCTGCTACTGATGGAATGTTTTTAACTTTGGTGTTGCCATGGTGCAAGTAAATTGTGGAGAGGCAAAGTATCCTTTATCTCTGACTCTTTTGGCAGTAGACATTGTACCATCATGTCGGAGGTAATGCATAAACCAAAACGTGGTACTTTTGCAACCTCCTCCTCTAGATAACTTAAGAACAAATTTGATATGTTAAGCTTTGTTGCAGCAATCATCAAGCTAAATGGAAGAAAGTTAAAGATGATGATGAAAGAAAACTGCTTACCCTTGTCTAAGAGGTCACAAATGATGTGTGACGGCTCCTCGGTTACGTAATCACTAAAAATCCAAAGAAAATCCAGAGCTGGCAAAAAGCAGGGTAGTGGTTGCAAATCCTAACAAACATAGGGGATTGTTGCCCATTTTCAGATGTTTGAAGATCTCAACAGTAGATAGCATTAACACATCGTAAGTCTTCTTTGCCACATGACTAACATAGTAAGCTTCAGCTCCCCAACAGAACCCTCCAAGCAAATTGGCACTCTAGTTCTCCCATCCCTCCCTAACATGGCCGGCCTCCTTCACCCCAGACCTAGAACTAAGGAAGGAATGACCCACCCCACTTCTTGTTTTTTGGTTATGCTCTGCAGACTCTCTGAGAGCAAATTACAGGTAAGTGGGGTGAGGTCGTGTGCTAGCCTGCCCAGACACCGGGGAACGCCCTGGTAAGTGGGCTAGTTTGCTGGCGGCAATGCTTTATGATAGGCGAGTGTTGGGGAGGCTATTTATCAAGAGGGGAAGGTCAAGGAGCTGTCATTTGTGCACAAGCAGGCTTTTGTCTTGGTGGAAGAGATAGCTCAAATTAAGCGTAGGTACTATTGCTAGTGTGTAATGAAAATCTTGAACTTTTTGCTGTAATGTGAGGGTAGGGCCATTCCTTCACCTGAAGTAGATCGTAATGAGCATATTTTCAAAGGTGATAGTAATTGCCATAAGATATACTGTCCATGAGCCTATGAATTGAAAGGTAGATTAAATGGAATGAAGGAGGCCAGTTTTGTCAGTAAGTAGATCATGACGTGAGTGGTACTATTACCCAGGCTATGAAACATTTGCTGTCTGAAACCCCATTAACACCTGATGATATATAGTGATGTGCATGCATTCTCTTTGGAAGAACTATTGCTATGCCAGCAGGTGCATACTTCATCTCTTGTATGTTCTCCAGATGAGAGAGTGGATATTGTTCGCCGTAAACTGCAAAGAGGAACAAACCCTTTGAAGGTGCTTCAAGAATAAGAGATTCAGGAAAAGTGGGATACATTTTTATGAGTCCTCCTCCCATCACTAGTCAGGTCAGAAAAATAATAATTTATGATGTGTCTAGCAACTGCTTCTAAACAAAGGCATGGCCTGACAGCAGGTAAGACCCCCATATTGGTAATAAGTAGTATAACAAGTAGGTCTGTCAATATCTGTTTTCAAGGAGAATGGACTGCAAATACGCATTTAGAAAAAAATCTTCTTAAATCCATTAATATGACAAGCAGCATTAGCAAAGACAATGTTGTAGCTGTGTTTGCTAAATATCAAAGTAAGAACAGTAGCATATCTTTAGCCCTCTCAGCCCCTGCGGTTTGAGGGGGGCTGAGCTCCAGTGATCCCCCACCAGCACTGTGCAAGGGTGGGCATGAGAGAACCTGACTGGGCCCAGAGTGTAGGGGGGCCTCCATGCACGTTGCAGGGGGGCCCATCAAGTTGAGTCAGACAGAATATTGAGGGTACTAAATATCGAGGACAAGATATTGAGAAAAGTCTAGGGGGTATATTTGCAAGCTGCGTTAGTTGCACTTTAATGACATGCAAGGTAGGCGTTCCTTCTCACAATGTCATGAAAAATTTCGCTAACACCACATCGTACTATTAGCATGATGGCCCGGACCCGCAAAGTGGTACAAAAAGTCACACTAAGGCCCTTTAGCTGCAGGAACTTAAGACCAGAAAAAAGCTGGTTTAAAAATGGTGAAAAAAGGGAGGTATATAAGGGAGAGTAGCCCAGAGCCCCATCTAAAGACCCACTGACGCCATGGAGGTACTAATCATGCAGCTTGGAGCCCCACGCAGGCAAAAACCACCACTGCCACTGCCACCTCCCCCAATACCACCACAGAGGCAGTGCCGAAGAAGACAGCGGGCCCTGTGCAGACGTCTCTGCCTCGCAGCCCTAACGCCAGAGGATCTAATTGCCCACTACAGGCTCAAAAGGACATCCATCCAACACATCCTGAACCTGATAGCCCACAGGCGGACAGCACCAACACAGCGGATAATCAACATTCCTCCGCAGACAAAGCTGCTGGCTGTGCTGCACATGTTGGCCTCTGGGACCTTTCAACCAACAACGGCCAGAGTTGGAGGAGATTCACAGGCAGCCTTTTCAATCTTCCTCCCAACTGTCTTGGATGACATACTCAGCCTGATACCCCAGCAAATTCACTTCCCAACAATGCACAGGAACAGATTGTGACCAAGCAAGGCTTTCATGCCATAGCTGGATTCCCTCAGGTTTTGGGGCAATTGACTACACACACGTCCAATTTGAGCCCCCTGCGGACAGTGTACACATATACCGCAACAGAAAGCACACACATCCTATGAATGTGCAGGTAATAGTGGACCACCGGGGACTGTTCACCAATGTCATAGCCAAGTTTCCAGGGAGTGTGCAGGATTCCTACATCTTCCGACAGTCCATCATAAACCAGCGCTTCCAGGATGGCATATACGGAAATGCAGTTCTTGTTGGTAAGTACTAATTGAACACACCACACGCCTCAACTCCACATACAAGCAACTCACAATTGTTAGAATGTACATGTCACAATCTGTCAAACAACATGGCAATCAACAGGCCCACTTACCAGACCCAACAACACAAGGAACTGTGGGAACTGTGGCTAGCTATGTAGACAAACCATCCGGAAAGGCTTAGCCCCTCCACCACTCATTTGCAAATATGGGGAGAGGTGGAACCAAGTATGTGCGACGGAGGGACTCGATCCATAAGGAAAGTATATACACAAGGCCCAGTGTGTCTGGGTTGTGCTGGACAGTCGGGACTAAGCTGAGAGCAGACCTGCCCATGTGGGCATATAGTGTGTTTCCGTAGTCCAGCCTGATGGTAATGACTGTGTGGGTGACTGTCTTACCTGACAATGGGGGGATCCATTTGAAGGTTGCATGGAAGATGTGAGAAGTTGGCCTGATATGTGATGTCCACTATTCTAGTGATTCAGAAAAGGGGGTGGTGATGAACAGAGTGTCTGAATTAAGCAGACCACTCTTACCCAGCCCAAAGATCAGGGCTTGATCCATCACCGTTTTTTAGCTCACTGCACCATCCCAGCTCAGAACTTGGCTATATGCAAATTAGTCTGACCCTGGCCCAGTGCATCATGGGAACAGGGCAGACCAAACTACCAAGCCAATTCTTGTACTGGGAAGGAAATAAGCTACTGGGGACCGGTTTCTGGCATTTCAGCCGTCTTCGGCCCGGCTTGCTTGAATCCTGATGGTGCAATGAGCTAGGGACTCACATCTGAGTATACCCTTCCACGCTTATGGTTGACAAAAATGTTTCAGAAAAGGGGGTGGTGATGAACAGAGTGTCTGAATTAAGCAGACCATTCTTACCTAGTCCAAAGATCAGGGCTTGATCCATCACCGTTTTTTAGCTCACTGCACCATCAATGCCAGAAACCGGTCCCGGTAGCTTGTTTCCTTTCTGGTGAAGAATTGGCTTGGTAGTTTAGTCTGCCCTGTTCCCATGATGCACTGGGCCAGGGACAGACTGATTTGCATATAGCCAGGTTCTGTGGTGCAGTGAGATAAATAACGGTGATGGATCAAGCCCTGATCTTTGGACTGGGTAAGAGTGGTCTGCTTAATTCAGACACTCTGTTCATCACCACCCCTTTTCTGAATCGTTTTTGGCCACTATAGGTGTGGCAGGGTATACTCAGACATGAGTCCCTTTCTCACTGCACCATCAGGATTCAAGCTAGCCGGGCCGAAGACGGCTGAAATGCCAGAAACCGGTCCCCAGTAGCTTGTTTCCTTTCTGGTGAAGAATTGGCTTGGTAGTTTAGTCTGCCCTGTTCCCATGATGCACTGGGCCAGGGACAGACTGATTTGCATATAGCCAGGTTCTGAGCTGGGATGGTGCAGTGAGATAAATAACGGTGATGGATCAAGCCCTGATCTTTGGACTGGGTAAGAGTGGTCTGCTTAATTCAGACACTCTGTTCATCACCACCCCCTTTTCTGAATCGTTTTTGGCCACTATAGGTGTGGCAGGGTATACTCAGACATGAGTCCCTTTCTCACTGCACCATCAGGATTCAAGCAAGCCGGGCCGAAGACGGCTGAAATGCCAGAAACCGGTCCCCGGTAGCTTGTTTCCTTTCTGGTGAAGAATTCTCTTGGTAGTTTAGTCTGCCCTGTTCCCATGATGCACTGGGCCAGGGACAGACTGATTTGCATATAGCCAGGTTCTGAGCTGGGATGGTGCAGTGAGATAAATAACGGTGATGGATCAAGCCCTGATTTTTGGACTGGGTAAGAGTGGTCTGCTTAATTCAGACACTCTGTTCATCACCACCCCCTTTTCTGAATCACTATTCCAGTGGGCACCCTGTATCAGTCCAAACAACCCTTATGGTGATGGTTGTAAAGTCAACCTTATAGACCAGCTATCCTGGTGGTGGCATGGACAAAGCAGTCTTAGGCTAAGCTCAAGAGGGCATGTGAAGCCAGCTGTTTTACCATATGTAACGCCTTTAATACCAAATGAAAGGATCCCACACAGGTTATATATAAAATATATATGTATTTATTACTAACACAACCCCTCTGAACTCTTTATGAGGTCAGAGGCACAAGCACATAACAAGATACTCAATTATCATACAATAAGTTGCACAATATACAGTAGAGCCCTAGGGGCACGTAAAATCATATACTAAAATAGTGGTATAAGAACCACGTCACAAACAAGGAATAGGCCTAGGGCCTAGGGAATCGCTGGGGCTACGCTTTACTACCAAAGGATAGGAAGCAGGAGGCCCATGGGAGGCGTGTGCAGTGGCTTAACACACACGCGAGTAACCATTGAGTTATAATGGGAACAAAAGAAATGGAAACTAGTTATTTTAGGACACTTCTGGATGGACTAGGAGAAAGCTACTGAAAACTAGAACACTAGGATAGTCAATACCAACAGAAGCACCGGAGTACTCACATTACCTCACCCACAGGAAGCAGGTGCATAGGTGTTTGGTTTCGACACTGAATCCTAAGGAGCCTTGGAGAAAGATGCTGCAGGCGACCAGGAGAGAAGTGTCCGGTTGGATCCAAGGGCAGATCGAGAATGAAGAGTACCTGAAAGCAGAGGGGACAGAGTCTGGGTCACTAGCCAGTGACCAGGAAGGAACCTGGTAGGAACTAGGCGATGTCATGAAGCAATCAGGTGATGTTGTGAAGCTTGTCTCTGCAGCCATGTGGACCAGGAGGTGACAACGATGACCAGGAGTTGGGCATGGATTTTGCCACAAAGGATCTCGCTGTCGGTGGTGTCGGCTTCCGGATTGGAGTCAACAAGCCTTGGCAAAGGCAACCCATGTAGGAATCGAAGATGGCTTCTTGATCAGACCAGCAAGATCTGATGGGATTTTCCTTTTCAGGAAAGCAAGGGCCAGCCTAGAGCAACCAGGCCAGTGGTGTAGATTTGTAGATTCATCATCACAGAGGCCACTAGCCAACGGGGAAAAGACAGGACAGACACGTCAAGCACAAAAACACTAGAAGGCCCCACGCTGCACTCGTGGAGTGTGGAGGGTTGTGCGTCACAGTAGAAGATGCTCGGGCCAGAGCTTCTCAATCCCCAAAGCACAGATTTGAGGGTGCCTCGGGAGCTGCACAGGTAGCAAAGTGCAGGTTTTCTAAGATGGCGAGGCCCACGTCTCTCGTCGCCTCCACAGGTCTCAGCTTTGCTGTGGCTGTGGATTGGGCTCAGGGAAGTCTGGAAGTCTGGTTCTTGTCAGGCTCTGTGATCGGACTCGGGCGGGAGTGTCGACAAAGCAAACCGCAGATCGCTGGATGGTGCCTGTTTGCACAGGGTGGTCACTCCATGACCACAAGGGAGATTCTTCAGTCTTCTATCTTCAGTAGAATATCGAAGGTCCAGAGTTTTGTTTCAAGTTTCAGTTTAGGATAAAGCTAAAGTCTCTTGACTCAGCTCCTACCTATATACCAATCTGAGGGGCTGGATTACCTGCTAGGTTCCTCCTATGGGTGGGATATGGGAAGGGGGTGGTTATACCCCTTTCCCGTTGTCCAGTATCATGCCAGAGGTGGGGCTGGAGTGCCCCAGCAACTGGTTTCAACTGCATGGAGCACCTTGTGTGCCCCAGGCAGTGTCTCATTTCTTTAAGACCTCCCTGCCCCAATACACTATGGCATGTCTGGGGTGGTGCTAGCACCTCCCAAGACAGAAAACCTATTGTCTGAGCCTCCCTCGCTGGAAGGACTCCCAGCAGCAGGCGGTCAGACTTGTGTCTGTGGCAGCAGCATCCATTTTGTGATGCTGAGGCTCTGGTTAACTTTAACCGGGATTACTAGGAACAGCATGTCTTCTCCCTCTAGAAGGGTGGAATGCGACCCCCATCACCAGAACTGGCGAGGGGGTAGTATTTCAAAGGGTATGACACCTTATACGACATGTTTTGATAAAGCCAAACCAAAGTTAGCATTCAACCGCGAGGATGATAATGCACTTAAGGGTATATGGTATGGCTATATCATAGAACATCTATAACGACATGGTTCCGAAAGCTGCAGACAGGCTCAGCTCATGCTAGAGCCTCATCTCACATAAAACCAAGCACTCTGTCGCCAGGATTGTTAAGGCCTGCCATAGGAGTGACTTATAGATGTATATGTGTCTATATATAACGTTAGATATAGGTATACTATATCTAAAGCAAAGGGTGATTACACCACCTTGCCCCTGCTGAGTGATCAGCCAGTTGTGTCAATTTGGATGGCCAGCCAGGGGTGGCATAATACATGCTGCACAGCCCCTGGTAGGCCTTGGATGCACCTATGCCCTGGGTACCTATAGTACACTGTACAGGGGCTTATAAGGTGACCCAACATCCAATTGGAGATGTACCTAAAGTACACAGAGTCCATTTTACAGTGAGAGCAGGTAACCTGGGGCCCTGTTTAGCAGGATCCCAGGCCAAGTCGAAAACCAGATAAACACTCAGGTATCCACCTTCCTACACAACCCCCCCCCCCCCCCCCCCCCAACGAAAGGAGATGAGGCTATCCTTAACCAGGTAAGCCTATATTGCCTAAGTGGCCATATAAGGAAGTACCTGCACTAGCATGGTTACCCCCCGTCTCATGGTCCGCTAAGCAATCCCTTACCCTAAGGGTATCATAGGGTCTCCACCATAGGGAATCTCTACCAGTGGTGTGTTTTGGCAAAGTAAAAGGCTGGTGTTGTGATGGAGTACTGAAGTGAGGCTCCTCTAATGTAGGGCTCAGCTTCCTCCAATCATCTTCCACATGTAGGCCTTTCTTTCCTTGACTGGTTTGCAGTGTGCTCTCAGGGTCAACCTCTGGCTACCTACAGCTGGAGGCTGGGTCCCTTTTGTTGGCTTACTGGAGGGACAGGTCAGGTCTGGGGCTATCAGTTCCATGTTTGGCTGTGCCCAACAGTGTCCATCTGGGGGAGGTTCCTAACTAGGTGTAAGGGAGATCCCTCAGGAGTTTTTGAAATGTTTACCTTCCTAGAGCTGCTAGCATTGGTGCCCCTAATCTGCTGATGGGGGTGTTCTTGTGAACAGGGGGCCCTTTGGGGTCCTCTGACCTCCCTGACCTCTACAGCCCTGGGCTGACTGAGGCAGGGTAGAGAGGGGCAGGTAACCTGCTCCAGACTGGGTCCCACCTTGGAAGGGTCCACTGACATCAGGGTCTCTGCCAGACTAGGCCTGACTACCTCTAGGGCAGTTCCTTCACATGGGATAGGGTCAGTTTCCTGAGAAGGCTGACTCTCACCTAATGTCTGGTGGGAGGGAGACTTTTCTTTTTTTTTTAAACTTTTTTTTGGGACGTTTTAAGCGATAGAACATCATCAAAGGGTGCAATTACAAGTACACATTTTAGCTCAAAATATACAATGTTTGCATTAAACCATTGTGCCCGAGCATAAATGTCCGTATCATAATATTACTTTGCATTGATAAGTCATCCCCACATTATTCACATCCGGAGTCTACCCTGCAGTACAAGTTTCTCGTAACATAAGCACATTCTTATGAGAAAAGAAGTCCATCATTTAACATCTAGTATATAAACGCATGAGGTCCCCAGATCCGGTTTCCTGATAAAATAAAAGCATGTTACACAATGCAGGTCCGCTCCCACATACAGCCCCCCTCTTTCCCAGCTCCAGCCTATACAACACTCACACCAGAATCCCAATCTCACATTGTCAGTGCTTTGTGTTCCCGTGTGTGTCCAAAGGCTATCTTATAATGAGCTTTCAAGACTCCACTTCTTCCTCAGCAGCGATACTCCCTGCCAAAAGATAACATTGCAATGGGGCCTAGATATCTGTGGGTCGTGAGGAAGTCATCAGTAGTTCAGAATACGTATTCATCTGTTCCTGGCAATAAGTAAGGCCGCGCAGTCAGTCCTTAAATTTAGGGGTTCTGCCCCTGCCCCATCTACAGGCATGATTTACAAAAAGTGAGCAACCCAAGTATACCCTTGAGGGCTTGGGTAATGAAAATGAATGGGTGAAGTGCACCTTCACCCATTCATTTCCATCTACAGGCAGCTCTCCTTTTAGCTACTAATAGGGCTAGTGCAGTGAATTTACGATGTGCTGCCTGTATGGCCTCCACATATCCCAGTAGGGCCAGAACCGGTGAGGGATCTATCTCTGTATTAATCATTTTGGACAGTGCCGCAAACACTTGGCGCCAATATAGTTGTACTGCGTCACATGCCCATGCCAAATGTAAAAAATCAGCCCCTGGGGCATGACACCTATCACAATTGTCAGTGGTGCGAAGTTGAAATCTGCACATTCGGGCCGGGGAGTAATATAGTCTATGTACAAATTTATAGTGTATAATTCTATATCTGCTGCTAGAAGAAATGCGCTCTGTTTGTTGGCGACAGAATTCCCACTGCTTGTCTGTAAGTGGCACCTCCAGCTCCTGATCCCATTTTATTTTAGCCGCTAATGGTGGGGTATCTATTTGTGTGTGGACTGATCTGTAGATTGTCGACACCAATTTTTTAGGCGTATCATCTTGGAGTATGCGCTGCAGAGGAGCAAAAGTCTGAGGCTCACGAGGGAAATCAGGCGTAAGTGCTTTCAGTCCCTGCTGGAGTCGAATATATAAAAAGACATCCAGTGGAGACGGTTGTATACTTTCATATAGCTGTTCCATAGAACGGAATATTCCATCTTGATATAGGTCGCGACATGGATATTGTGGAGCAACCTGCGAAAACCCGTTTCCTGCAGTAGCAGCATACTTGGGTGGTAAACGAGAGGCAGCAGCGGCGCATACAGCATTTCAGCCTCCAATCTAGCCGCAAGCCGGGTCCATGCGGTCACTGTGCTCATCACGGTCGTGGGTGTCTTGTCTCTGCTTGGGACTAATGCATACAGTGCACCTTCTATGGGGATTAGATGGGCCAGCCAGTGTTCTGCTGCCAGTTGAGGCATATACCTAGGTTGTCGCACCCAGAAGAAGGCGAAGTGAGCCTGAGCAGCTTGATAATAAAGTTCGAAGTCGGGGATGCCAAATCCGCCCCAATTGTATGGCCTAGTGAGAACATCCCATCTTAGTCTAGGTGTTTTTCCACCCCATACTAATCTAATGAGCTCCGTTCGGAGATGTTGAAAAAAATACCTGCCTGGGTAGAAAGGAATGTTCAAAAACAGGTACAGCAATTGCGGGAGGATCACCATCTTTATCAAAGACGCCCTACCTGCCATGGAAAGAGGCAGGGTAATCCACCTCTCAATGTTCTCCACAATATGAGTCATCGTCGTGCCATAATTGGCTCCTAATAACGCATCTCTGTTTTTTTCAATGTGGATACCTAAGTATTTAAAGTCCCCTTCGCACCAAGCAATCGGGTAATCAAGTCTGAACTGTCTTGTTGATGTCGTGAGTGGGAATGTGCACGACTTATCCCAATTGATCTGAATTCCTGATAGTCTACCAAATCAAATAAATTCTCTTAAGATGGGATTAAAGTTTTCGCTGGGATCTCGTACATATAAAGTAATATCGTCAGCGTACATGGATATTAGAATTTGTCTTTGGAAACATCTCAGCGGCTTTCTTTGTGATGTTGCCGCAGTTTTGCCGCCTGTGGCTCTGTAGCTATGGCAAACAGGAGCGGCGATAGGGGACACCCCTGCCTAGTGCCTCTGCAGACAGAGAATTCAGAGGAGAGCCTGCCATTAATAAGCACCCTAGCCACTGGAGCCTCATATAGTAGCTTAATCCATGAAATAAATATTGTCGGAAAACCCATCCGTTCCAGTATGCGGAACACATAATCCCATTCCAAAGAGTCGAAGGCTTTTGTGGCGTCAAGGAAAATAGCCGCCATTGGTTGGTCTTCGTGTACCGAATTTAAAACTGAAAAAAAAGTACGTAAATTATGTGACGTCGCCCTGCCAGGAACAAAGCCTGATTGATCGGGTAGTATTAGGGTAGAGAGTAAGAGAGCAATACGATTAGCAATCAATTTGGCAAGTATCTTCACGTCACAATTAAGCAAGGAAAGGGGCCGGTAAGAGTCACATTTATTCGCAGACTTCCCGGGTTTCAAAAGTGAGGTGATAAGTGCTGCCCTCATAGAGGGGGGCAGGTGGCCCACTTCCAGTGCATCTTCGTAGACTTCCCGAAGTACCGGAGCCATAAAGTCAATGTACGTTTTATAAAACTCTATCAGGATCCCATCCAGTCCCGTAGCCTTACCCGACCGCATATTCATGATGGCCTCACGCACCTCATCAAGTTCAAAAGGGGCACTTAGAAATGCTCTCTTCGCATCACTCAGCCACCCCAAGGAGACATCGTCAAGATATTCTTGCAAGCAGCGCTCACCAGGCCTAGTGGACGTGTACAATGCACTGTAATGCGTTACAAAGGTGTTGAGGATCTGCGCAGTGTCTCTAAACGCTTCACCTTCTGGATTTTCGAGCTCCAGTATAACGTTAGGGGTTCGCGCCAGTTTCATTGTGGCGGATAGAGCTTTCCCTGGTCGTTCGCCATCACTATATCGGCGAGCTATCCAGTACTTGCCCCTAAACTTGGACTCCCTGGCGGCTTCATCAGTATACTCAGATATTTTCTTACGTATACTTGATAGAGTGGTTTCATCAGGACAGATAGCTAACGACGCCTCAAGGTTTTTAAGCTCCATCTCCAGCGTCATCAATCGCGCCATTATACCCTTCAAAACTCCTGATCCCTTCGCTATGCAGACCCCCTCAATGTCACTTGAATGCGTCCCAAATAGTTTCTACGTCATTGACTGAATCTTTATTCCTCTTGAAAAATTCCAAGCATTCTTCGCGTAGCTCATCCTGAAATGCAGCATCAAGCAACATCGTGGGTTGCAGTCGCCAGGCAGTTGTCAGGGGGCCTGAATCCGCCGACCGCAAAGTAACTTTCACTGGTGAGTGATCAGAATACGTTCTAGGGAGGTGGTATGATTTAACAAGTGCAGTGTAAAGCTGTGGGGATATAAATATATAATCCAACCTCGCCCATGAGCGCGCTTGTGCTGTAAAATGCGTACCCTCCCTTATGTCCATGTGTAAGTGTCTCCAGGTGTCAATCAAATTGTGATCTACAAGTGCCGCTCGTAGTGTCATCCTTGCGCTAGTGTAATGGTGGGGGGAACGGTGAGACCTACCAGTAGTTGGGTCTAACGTGGTGTTGAAATCTCCCCCCCATATGAGGTGCTGTGGGCCCGTTTCTACAATGGTCGCCCATAAATCCGTGAAAAACTGAGGATCGTCAATGTTGGGGCCGTAGCAACAGACTAAGTTGATTTCAATGTGTCCTAGTCTGCCCCACATCATACAGTACCTCCCTTGTGGATATACTTTGGTACCTGCTATAATAAAGGGTGTGCCTTTCTTTACTAGTATCGCTATGCCTCTGGCATACGTCGAGAAGGACGAGAAGACCGTGTTGATCGCCCATCGGCTGGCAAAGGTGTGGGTAGCCTGTGCTTTAAAATGAGTTTCTTGGAGAAAGGCTATGTGTACTGAATGGCGGTCCAGGTATGATAGAATCTGGCGCCGTTTCCTATGGTCTCCCAATCCCCTCACATTCCATGTCAGTATATTTAAATCAGTATCCCCCATTAGCAGTTCGGTCACACAATAATGTATAGCATATCAGGTGCGTCAGGGAAGGGCGAACGCCACCCACAGCAGTTCCAGAATCTCTCTTCTGCACAGCCGGCCAATAGTCCTGCAACCCGAGCCCCACAGTAACATACTTTCTCATGCAGTATTGTGAATTAACTCATGTGTACGAAATGCACTGCGATTTCACCTTCTGGCATGCCCTCAACCTGAAAACTGAACGGATCCATATGCAACACCCCTTTGATATTCATTGCGCCCAAACTTAGACCAACATTGTCAAATACCCAACTCCCCCTACCCCCAACTGCAGCAATCCCACCATGCTAGACGGAAACATTTCTACTACAGTTCCAAGTATAATAGCAGAGCACATCAAATAGACCTCAAAATCCCCTACCCCTCCCCACTCCCACTGAAGCATCCCCAACTTGCCAGAATCCCCATCCCCCCCACCACCCCGAATAATGATTAAACAACCCAAACCACAATGCACCAAACAGAACCTTGGGGGAGTCCCTATCGGGGTCATCTGAGGAGTGCACATATCCACCCCCTACACCTTGCCCTTCGTCCTGTACGGCCTCAGTTGAGCACAATCTAAGGGAAGGGGGTGGTGCCTGGCATACGTTACCACCAACAGTCCAGTACCCGTCCATGGTACTCTCGGCCAGTAGCGTTGTTCTCATACGATAGAGGCGTCCCTGTGGGCCCCTTAGTGAATGCCAATCGGACAGCACAGCTCTTTAATGTTCAGAAAATTCCAGGTTAATTGTCTCCGTTCATTGACCATTCATCATCTTCTCCCTCATCTCCGTCCTCTCGACGTCCCGGTCTCGCCCGTCGCAGAGTTTTCAAAAATTCCTCCACTTGCTGCGGATTCGTGAAGAAGTGTTGCTTTGCTTGATGGGTTGCTCTCAATTTTGCCGGGTAGTGTAATGGATAGTCTATCTGTGATGCACAGAGTTTTTTCTTAACATCAAGGAATTTACGTCTCTGCTCTTGTACTATGGGCGTAAAGTCTGGGTAAATGGAAAAACTGACTCCATCGCATGTCAAATTTTGGTTGGTACGTGCTGCTCTCAATGCAGTATCTCGGTCCCTGTAATTTAGGAGCCTTGCAATGATGGGTCTTGGCGGGGCCCCGGTTTAGGCCTCAGTGCAAGCGAGCGATGTGCCCTTTCGATGATAAATTGTTTAGAGAACGCTTCAGGCCCAGCCGCTGCAAGGAGTATCCTTTCTACGTATTCTTCCATGAGCCCTGTGTTGGTGGATTCCGGCACGCCAATGACTCGAATGATATTGCACCGGCTGCGGGCCTCCAACTCCTCATTCTTCGCAGCAATGACTCTGAGGACATTATCCATTCTCAAGAGTTGAGTGGTATGCGAGGCTGTGGTGTCATCGTTATCAGAGATTCTCCTTTCCATTTTGGTGATCCGTTCTTCGTGTACATCTATTTTTTGTAAAATGGTGTCCATTCTAGACGACATTCTATCAACGTTATCCACTATTGTGGCAAACGCCTGTCTCATTTCCTGCATCAGCTGTTGTATGTCCAACGTGGATGAGTTAGAACTCTCTCCACAGGCAGATGGGCTCTGTGAGCTCCCTGCGTCTGGTGCATTCCGCAGTCCATTTTTGGTAGTTGTGGACTCAAAGGTCAGTTTAGGCTGTCGATTGCCCTGTTTGCCCATTTTGAGTCTTCTATGGGGATTTGTGGCAGCTGGTGAGGGGCGCTTCCCCTGTTCTTCTCTAGAAAGGCAGGAGTCTGTATTCATGGGCAAAATTCCGTGCGTCTGGACGTGCCTACCAGTATTGCACAAGGAGTCACTAGGTGATGCAAGCGGATGTATCACTCCGAACGGAATTAGTAGCGTAATACACTACCTCCAGTAAAATGATGTCCACCTCACGTAGTCCCGTGGCAAAACAAAAGGCGTAGTCCGTCAATAGAGTGAGGATATATAGGCAGGTATTAGTCCTTATTTCCCCAGCATAATGGGCGTGGGGGGCTTTTGTGTGCAGTAGCCTTCACTCCGCGGCAGCAAGGGCGACCCGTTGTCGTGGCCCCAGTGACAGCACCTTCAGGGTTGGGTCAAAGCAGGCAGCAATGCAAATCCACTGTCCATGAAGGAAGACAGGCCAGTCAGCTCCGCCAGGACCTACGGTCCGATTCCTCCGCTTATATGCTGGCACTTTATGGCGTAATTATCATTAATTGAAAACGCGGTAGGTTAGCCAGAGGGCTGTACTATCACCTCGCTTATGTGGCACCGAGGCTAGTAACAGCAAAATCCAGATGTCCTCGAGGCTTGTTTGCGTAGCTGTAAGACAGTGTGAGGTAATATGGTACTTATCTGAGCGAGAGTTTGTGCTGTGATTGTGCTGCTGGCTGATGTCCAATTCCTCACTTTTAGGGCTCAAAGTAGTCTGCTATGCTTCCGATGTGACAACACTGAGGGTAGCTGAGAAATAGCTCCCCTCCACCATCAATTGTCACTGTTGCCGTTCCTTGCCGCTGCAGTACATATGCCACGACAATGCGTGCCGACCCAGCGTCGCCGTTCAGTCCTGTGTGCGTTTTCTAGGCCTCCCGCTGTTGGTATACCCCAGCTCCCGGCCGCACCACCAGCCGCTCATCGGGGCTGCTCCCCTCGAGACTAATCGCCGCTTCCTTCAGGTCCGTCTCAGCACGGGGTATGTAGAGGCTAAGCGCCCGCTATGGAGGCTGGGGGGGTTCAACGCCATACACGGTACCTGTAGAGCGCCTATGCATATCCGAGTCCTTGGCCCAAAAAAATAGTGACTCCATTTGGCAAATTCCAATACGGACCGTGTATTACTCAGTCAGCCCGTTAGACCCAACAATGTTATTTCAGCCAGATACGTGTGGCGGGGAGGGGGGGTCTCTGTTCCACCTCAGAGCTTCGGCTGTGCTCCCTGTTCCCACCGGTGCCGTGCTCCACGCATTTAGGCTCACCTCAGCTTCGCCCAGTAAAAAGAAAAAAACTGCACCTCTCACTGCAGAGCCGCAGCCTCTGTAAAACCAGCATGTCGCCGCTCTGCCCTTCAGTATCCAGAAGCCGCGCGGGCGTTGACGAGGAGTGCAGCAATGGTTTATGTCGGCCTGGAACTGCCAGACGCGGCTCGTGTTGGGGGTCTCTCTGTCGCTCTATCTCCTGAGGCCTGCGCGCCTCATGGGCCGCCGCAGTGTAAAGTAGCCGCTCGCTCCCCGCTGCTTGATCCACCAAGTTCAGGCGCCGTCCTCAGTCTGCCACTCGGACACTTATAACTTCAGTCTGTGAGGTCGGATGTCTTTCAAATTTTCACCAGAGCTGCAGGTCACGATCTGCGACACCCCTGCATAAAATAAGTCGGGTTGGTGTTGGTCGGTAAGGATAATTCAAGGATAACCTGGCCAGGCTGCAGGAGCCTCACTACAGTGCAGCCATTCTGCGTGCGCGCCCTCTAGCGCCCCCCCGGGAGGGAGACTTTTCTTCCTCCCCAATACTGTCTGTCTGAGTGGAGTGATCCATAGTTTCAGGCTTCACAACACTAAAATCTGTTTGAGTTTGGGCTGTGACCATCACAGCCTTTCCAACCTCTTAAAGAAGGAATTCTGCTTGAGCTGGGGCTGTGGCTATCGCAGCCCCACTAACCTTTTCTGGAAGGCCTACTGTTTTGGAATGGGTTTCTTGCTCTACCCCAGCCCAGGCTAAGATCTCTAGATCATTTCCCAGTAGACAATCTACAGGCAAGTTTGTAGACACTGCCACTCTCTTGGAGCCAGTGACACCTCCCCAGCTGAGATTTACTACTGCCATGGGATGATCTTTCAGCACTCAATGTTGGTCACCTGATAGGTGAACCCAGGTAAAAGTAGTCCTGAGGGGACTAGACTCTTAGTCACCATAGTGATGCTAGCCCCTGTGTCTCTGTAGGCTTCAACTTTCTGGCCATTGATGAGTAGCTCCTGTCTGTACTTGCCCAAAGTGTTGGGACAAGCAGTGAAGTTGGCAAACCCCATTGCCATTTTCACAGACAAGAGTAGCTATGGTAGGGGACCTTCTTAGGCCAGAGTCCATATGAGTTCCCAAAGTAAACCCAGCCAAATTCTTGGGAGCACTCCCACCACCTGGGGGATTACTACTAATAGTAACAGGAGGACTGGGAGTATTACTTGGGGGGATGTTTTTCTTATTGTTGGCCCTTGGGCAACTGCTGTCAGTCTTCCAGTGGCCAGGCTGTTTACAGACATGGCAATAAGGTTTCTTTTGGTTAGAGGAAGTGTTTTGAGACCCACCCCCACCATTGGAGTTTTAGGGGCTTGTGGAGGACTTGTCTTTTGATTTATCCCCAACTTTCTCTTGAGGCTTGGTAGAATCTTTCTTCTGGTCACCACCATGATGTTTAGGCCTAATCCAGGTTCTGACCCATTTGTCTGCCCTCTTACCCAATTCTTGTGGAGAGGTCAGATCTGAGTCCACCAGGTGCTGGTGTAGAAGCTGGTTTTGACCATTACTAAGGATCTGCTCCCTCATAATCAAATTATACAATCCTGTATAGTCATGTACTTTGCTGCCCAATAACCAGCCTTACAGAGCCTTAGTAGCACAATCTAGAAAATCAGTCCAGTCCTGAGTCTGTGCCTTTTAGGTATCCCTGAACAACAACCTATATTGCTCAGTAAGCCATCTCCATCAATTAGAGCACTCTTCAGGACTTTGCAGGTATTAGCATCCCCATCACTAACTGTGAGGAGCTTATCTCGACCTTTTTCTGAAAAGGAGAGCTACAAGATTGCTTCCCACTGACTTTGGGGTACCTGATGTACTTTGCAAGCCCTCTTCAAAGCAGTTATCCATTTGTGGATGTCATCCCCACCTTTGTAGGGGGGCACAATCTTACTTAGGTTTCTATGTCATAGGTCGGACCTATCTTTATCCTTAGCGATATTGCTGCCACCAGTGGAATCTAATCCACTTAACTTTTGCTCTCTTGCAAGAGCAAGCTTCTCTTTGGCTAGGGCAAGTTCTTCTCTCTCAATCCGGAGATTGACTTCCCTCATCCTAGCCTGTTGTTCTCTTCTCTGAGGAGAAATCATTCCCCCTCTGAGAACCCCTTGAAGCATTGGAGTGGAGAGATTCCCTAGAGCGGAATCTTTCCCTCCTATACCTCTGGTTAAGTCCACTTATAGGTCTGAATGGGGCTTCTCCATTCTTAGCCCCAAGTAGGCTTAGGTTAGCCTGGCTAAGTCTTTTAACTAGGACCTGGCTGTCTACCTCTTCCTCCTCCTCTTCTTCCTCCTCCTCTTCCTCATCTTCTATGACAGTAGGGTCGGGGGCATCATTTGTGGAGGGTAGGCCCTCATCTGCATTACCTGAAGGGCCTGGGTTAGAGGCCTTTTGAACATCAAATCCTTGTAGGAGTTCTATCAGGTGCTGGAGGGTAGGGTTAGAACCCTGATTCAACCTCCTTGTGGTACACATGTGTCTCAGCTCATGGAAGTTGAGTGCATCATATCTAGAAGGTGCCCTTGGAGGGTCCCTTCCCACAGGGAGAGACACAGTAGGCTCTGCTGTGATAGACATGATCTAGTGAGGTGTGGGGTGTGCACCTACCTATACTTAGTGTTTCCTACTAAACCTCACTAGGAGTTTTAGTCCGGGTGTGCTAAGCCCTTTGGTCTACAACAACTAAGTTCAGTAGAACGTAAGTATTATAAGTCTTGGTATATGTACCCATAGGTACCTAATGTGATCTTTGAAATGATATCTCAAAGATTACAATTGGTAAAACAACAGCAAGCTCTTATCCCAACCGCTGCACACCAATGTGAGAAGTTGGCCTGATATGTGATGGCCACTATTCTAGTGGGCACCCTGTACCAGTCCAAACAACCCTTATGGTGATGGTTGTAAAGTCAACCTTATAGACCAGCTATCCTAGTGGTAGCATGGACAAAGGAGTCTTAGGCTAAACTCAAGAGGGCATGTGAAGCCAGCTGTTTTACCATATGTAACCCCTTTAATACCAAATGAAAGGACACCACACAGGTTATATATAAAATATATATGTATTTATTACTAACACAACCCCTCTGAACTCATTATGAGGTCAGAGTCACAAACACATAACAAGATACTCAATTATCATACAATAAGTTGCACAATATACATTAGAGCCCTAGGGGCACATAAAACAATATACTAAAATAGTGGTATAAGAACCACATCACAAACTAGGAATAGGCCTAGGGCCTATGGAATCGCTGGGGTTACGCTGTACTACCAAAGGATAGGAAGCAGGAGGCCCACGGGAGGCGTGTGCAGTGTTTTAACACACACGCGAGTTACCATAGAGTTATAATGGGAACGAAAGAAATGGAAACTAGTTATTTTAGGACACTTCCGGATGGACTAGGAGAAAGCTACTGAAAACTAGGACACTAGACCAGGAGAACTGGAGTACTCGTGTTACCTCACCCACAGGAAGCGGGTGCATAGGTGTCAAAGTGTGTCGGGTTTCGTCGCTGAATTCTATGGAGGCTTGGAGAAAGATGCTGCAGGCGACCAGGAGAGAAGTGTCCGGTTGGATCCAAGGGCGGATCGAGGATGAAGAGTACCTGAAAGCAGAGGGGACAGAGTCTGGGTTACTAGCCAGTGACCAGGAAGGAACCAGGCGATGTCGTGAAGCAATCAGGTGATGTTATGAAGCTTGTCCCTACAGCCACGTGGACCAGGAGGTGTTGACGATGACAAGGAGCTGGGCACAAACTGTCTCACAAAGGATGTCGCTGTCAGCGGTATCGGCTTCTGGATTGGAGTCAACAAGCCTTGGCAAAGGCAACCCACGCAGGAATCAAAGATGGCTTCTTGATCAGATCAGCAAGGTTTGATGGGCTTCTCCTTTTCAGGGAAGCAAGGGCCAGCCTGGAGCAACCAAGCCAGCAGTGTAGATTTGTAGATTCGTCATCACAGAGGCTACTAGCCAACGGGCAAGTGACCGGACAGACGTGTTAAGCACAAACACACTAGCAGGTCCCACGCGGCACTAGTGGAGTATGGAGGGCCATGCTTCGGTGTAGAAGGTGCTTGGGGCTGGGGCTTCTCAATCCCCAATGTACAACTTCGAGGGTGCCTCAGGAGCTGCACAGGTAGCAAAGTGCAGGTTTTCCAAGATGGTCGGTCCCACGTCTCTCGTCGCCTCCACGGGTCTCAGCTTTGCAGTGGCTGTGGATCGAGCTCAGGGAAGTCTGGAAGTCTGGTTCTTGTCAGGCTCTGTGATCGGAATCCAGCAGGAGCATCGACAAAGCAAACCACAGATCACTGGATGGTGCCTGTTTCTACAGGGTGGTCACTCCTTGACCACAAGGGAGATTCTTCAGTCTTCTATCTTCAGTATAATGTCGAAGGTCCACAGTTTTGTTTCAAGTTTCAGTTCAGGATAAATCTAAAGTCTCTTGACTCAGCTCCTATCTATATACCAATCTGAGGGGCTGGATTACCTGCTAGTTCCCTCCTATGGGTGGGACCAGGGAAGGGGGTGGTTACACCCCTTTCCCTTTGTCCAGTTTCGCACCAGAGCTGGGGCTAGAGTGCCCCAGCAACTGGTTTCAAATGGACTATGCATGGAGCACCTTATGTGCCCCAGGCAGTGTCTCATGTCTTTCAGCCCCCCCTGCCCCAATACACCATGGCCTGTTTGGGGTGATGCTAACACCTCCCAAGACATTGTCCAAGCCTCCCTCGCCGGAAGGACTCCCAGCAGCGGGAGGTCAGACTTGTGTCTGTAACAGCAGCATTCATTTTGTGATGCTGAGGCACTGGTTAACTTTAACCAGGATTACTAGGAACAACAAGTCATCTCCCTCTAGAAGGGTGGAATGCTACCCCTGTCGCCAGAATTGGCGAGGTGGTAGTATTCCAAAGCATATAACACCTTACACGACATGTTTTGATAAAGCCAAACCAAAGTTAGCATTCAACCGCGAGGATGATCATGCACTTAAGAGTATATTTTATGGCTATATCATAGAACAGCTATAAGGACATGGTTCCGAAAGCTGCAGACAGGCTCAGCTCATGCTAGAACCTCATCTCACATAAAACCAAGTACTCTGGGCCCGATTCACAGAACTAACTTAAGACAAAATCCTAAACTTACTACCATTTTCGTATTCACAGAAGGCACTTACTCATTTTGGTATTCACAGAAGACACTTACTCATTTCGGTATTCACAGAAGTTAGGAGTCCTAACTTTAGGACTCCTAACTGCTTTCTGTGACGACTGAAAGTCTTAAAATTAGGATTTTTCTCAATTTAGTAGTAGTAAAGTTACTACTCCTAACTTTAGGACTCCTAAATGACTTCTGTGAATACCGAAAGTCTTAAAATTAAGATTTTTCTCAATTTAGTAGTAGTAAAGTTGAGAAAAATCCTAATTTTAAGACTTTGCGTTTGTAGTCACTACATGCGAGTTTAGTGGGGTTGATGGACTAGTCAAAGTTTAGACATGCAAAAAAGGTGTCAAAGGTGTGCCCTGCCTTGTGGCTCCTGGTGGTGAAGATTTGGGACAGTCTGATGTCACAGGAGAGGATGAGGGTGGTGCTACACAAGGAGGGCTAATGCCTCCCTCCTCCGATTGCTTGTACATGTCACCCTCAGTCCGGGTATATCATGGCACCATCGTTTGACACTGTCAGTCTCATTTGGTTATGTCAGAACATGTACCATGCCATGCACTGTCATGTCAGTCTCCCCAGCATGTAGTCACAGATCAATGCTTCAACATTTCGTTGTCCAGGTCACTTTCTGACTTCACAGAGTTACGCTGGAGTGTAGACTCCTATGTTTAAGTGATCTTGTAGTACAGATGTGAATGGAGAACATTGACATAGTCCAAAGGAGTCAAAATTTCCATTGTTGATATATTACACACAACATGACGCCAGCCGAACATGCCTTCTAGGTAAGGAAGGACTGCGGCAAAAGGGTACCACAACATGGCCAAGAGGCATCAGGAGGAACCGAAGAAAGGTACATGTAAGGCGGTGCCTGAGATTGCAACATCTGGCACACAGCCCATCCCAGACCCTTCTAGGGCCAGAGGTGGGTCCTAGCCTAGCCTGGAAAGATGTCACATTCCCCTACGGCCACACCACCCCAAGGGACAGTCCCACCAGCACCTGGCAATCAGGTTGTGCCATTTACAGTGGGGACAGGAGGACCTGCATGATAACAATTCTACCCGCCCTGTTTTCCCCAAATTCTTCAGAGAAAAAGGGTACCTCACTTGTGGGGATAGGTCTAGTGCCCACGACAGGAAACGGGCCAAAACTCAACATGGACACACCACATTGTCACAGTGAAAACTGACCCTTTTTTTGCAAAGTGCCTAGCTGGAGATTTTGAACCCTAACTTTGCCAGCACCTAGGGAAACCTAGCAAACCTATACATTTTTGAAAACTAGACACCGAGGGGGATCCAGGATGGGGTGACTTGACTAGCTCTCACCAGGTTCTGTTACCCAGAATTCTATGCAAACCCAAAACTGTGTCCAAAAAGCCACATTGTCCTTACATTTCTGTGGTGGAAAGAGCTAGAATCCACATGGATCCACAAAAATTCTACTCACCGCGTGTTCCCCAAATTCTTCAGAGAAAAATGGTACCTCACTTGTGTGGGTAGCCATAGTGCCCACAAAAGGAAAAGGCCCAAAATGCAAAGTGGACACACCACATTTTCACTGTGAAAACTGACCCTTTATTTTCCAAAGTGCTTAGCTGTAGATTTTGAACCCTAACTCTGCCAGCACCTAGGGAAACCTAGCAAACCGATACATTAAAAAACAACTAGACAACCAGGGAAATCCAGGATGGCGTGACTTGACTGGCTCTCACCAGGTTCTGTTACCCAGAATGACTTGCAAACCTAAACATTTGTCAAAAAACACATTTTCCTCATATTTCTGTGGTGGAAAATTATGGAATCTGCGTGGATCCAAAAAATTCTACCCACCCCACGTTCCCCAAAGTCTTATGAGAAAAATTGTACCTCACTTGTGTGGGTAGGCCTAGTGCCTGCAACAGGAAACTGCTCAACACGATATGTGGACACACCACATTTTCACAGTGAAAACTGACCCTTTTTTTTGCAAAGTGAATAGCTGTAGATTTCGAACCCTAACTCTGCCAGCATCTAGGAAAAACCAAGCAAACTTATACATTTTTTAAAACTATACACCCAGGGAAATCTCTCACCAGGTTCTGTTTCCCAGAAGCCCTTGAAAACTTAAAAATGTGCAAAAAAACCCATTTCCTTACATTTCTGTGGTGGGAAGTTATGGAATCCGCGTGGTTCAACAAAAATCCACCTATCCCGTGTTCCCAAAAGTCTTCTGAGAAAAATGGTACCTCACTTGTGTGGGTAGGCTTAGTGCCCGCAACACGAAACGGCCCAAAAAGCAACATGGACACATCACATTTTTACAGTGAAAATAGACCCTTTTATTGCAAAGTGCCTAGCTGTAGATTTTGAACACTAGCTCTGCCAGAACCTAGGGAAACCTAGCAAACCTATACATTTTGGAAAACTTGACACCCAAGGGAATCCAGGTTGGGGTGACTTGTCTGGTGATCAGCAGGTTATGTTTCCCAGAATCCCTTTCAAACCTTATCATGTGTCAAAAGAAAACAATTCCTCACATTTCTGTGGTGGAAAGTTCTGGAATCTGCGTGCATACACACAATTCCACCCACCCCGCATTCACCAAAGTTTTCCAAGAAAATGGTACCTCACTTGTGTGGGTAGCTCTAGTGCCCACGACAGGAATGGCCCAAAACGCAACGTGGACACACCACATTGTCACAGTGAAAATGGACCCTTTTTTTGCAAAGTGCCTAGCTGTAGATTTTCAACCCTAACTCTGCCGGCACCTAAGGAAACCTAGCAAACCTATGCATTTTGGAAAACTAGACACCCAGGGGACTGTTACCCAGAATCCCTTGCAAACCTCAACATTTGTCAAAAAAACAGATTTTCCTCAAATTTCTGTTGTGGAAAGTTCTGGAATCTGTGTAGATCCACAACATTCCACCCACCCCGTATTCCCCAAAGTAGATTTTTGGGCACAAAGGGAAATGAAATATTAGATTTGGGGGTCTCTAGTTGGCAGAGGTATGTACCTTTGACCAAATAGGGACCCTTGTGTTTAGTCAGGGTAAGTGGGTACACTCCTAAAATAACCACTGCTCACCCCCTTGGTAGCTTGTCACAAGCAGGCAGGCTTATATCAGAGGCAGTGTGTAAAGCATTTGTGAACTCATACAGTAACCCAGTGACAACACTACAGATGGACACCACACAAGTTGTAGTATAAAAAAAAGTATTTTTATATAGACTTAACACAAGACCACAAACGACAACAGTCAGTAATACTGTACTTAAAAATGGTAGAAATAGCTTAGATATCTTTAGATAGTAAGTGCAACACTTTAAACTCAATGTACCTTTGGATGCATTCCCTAGTGCTGCGTAGGGGACGGTGATGTGGCGGTTCTTCACGGCGTGGGGAGGTGGCGCCTCGGTTCCTTACTGTGCTTCCGTGGCACTGCGACCATCAGCGCTGTGATGCAATGAAGATCCGGTACCATGAAACAAAATGGCGTCTTCTTCTTGATGCGACAAATGAGGTGTGCACGCTTGACGACCGTGCGGCAACTCAACAAATATTCTGAGGCGCAACAGGCACTGCAACACGCTTCTCGGTGATGCAACAGCGTCTGCTGCAATGGCGAAATTTTTCTCCAGGAATGCGGGGAGCCTCGGTGATGCGATGCGCCAGCGGCGGCACGCTTTCTCAGCGATGCCACAACAGCGGCTGCGGCAGTGACACGCTTCTCCGGTGATGTGATGAGGTCTGCTGCGAAGGCGACACTCTTCCCCCGTGATGCGAGGCACTTTGGGTGATACGATGGTGACAGCGGCAGCGGCCGTACGCTACTCCGGTGATGCGATGGCATCTGCAGTGGCTGGGACACTCTTCTCTTGTGATGTGACGACAATGGCGGCGGCGGCGACACGCTTCTTCATCTTGAGTCACGCTTCCAGCTCCCAGCGACACACAGTCTCTCAGAAGGCCCAGCTCAACAGCAGGCACTTCAATTCCAAGCAAGGGATTGCAGGGGAGCTGTTTGTTGAAGTCTGTTGGCCCTGAGACTTCAGCAGGAGGCAAGCAGTCAGGCAACCACTGCAGGCCAAGCCCCCAAACAGCACTCAGTTTAGGGATTTTTTCCTCCTCAGTCTCTATGGTTCCTCTCCTAAGCAAAGGTTCTTCTTGTTTACCAAAGTGACCTAAAGTTCTGGTGTCAAGATCCCCCCTTTTATACACCTAATCTCTTTGTTCTCTGAAGGCAGAGAGTGTCTGTGCCTAGTCCAAACCAGTTCTGTCCAGTCCTGGAAAACTTTGTTGACAAGATACCTTCCATCCTTTGACAGTGTGGGCCAGAGACATTAGACGCACCACAGGAGGTGGAGCCAGCATTGTGGAAGGCAAGTACAGTCTTATTTAGGTCCCAGGTGCAACTCCTCCCACCACTATACATGCAGATAGCTCTATTCAGCCCTGTGCTGACTCACCCTGTCTCCTGGAATCCCCCAAATCCTGTCACTCCAACTCCAGACAAGGAATACACAACCTAGCAGAAGCAAGCTTAGATAGTTAAGCAAGAAAATACCTACTTTCTAAAAGTGGTATTTTCAAACACAGAATGTTACAACCATCTTCACTAAAAGATGTATTTATCATTCTGAGTTTAGGAATACTAAACTCGAATTTCTACCTGGTTCCCTCAGTCAGTTAGGATTATAAAATGTTATAATCAAACTGCGCATTCTGGCCTATGGGGAACAGGTAGCCTTGCAATAGTGGTTGTAATTCACTATCAGGAAATGCCACATGCATCAGGGCATGTCCTACATTTTACATACAATGCAGCCTGCCCTTGGGCCTACCATAGGGGTGACTAATATGCAGAAAAGGAAAGGTTTAGGGGCTGGCAAGTGGGTGTACTTGCAAATCAATGTGGCAGTAGCAGACTGCACACAGGTTCCGCAATGGCAGGCCTGAGACATACTTTACAGGCTGCTTCTGTGGGTGGCACAACCAGTGCTGCAAGCCCACCAGCAGCACTTGATGTACAAGCCCTGCGCACACGCAGTGCACTGTACTAGGGTCTGACAAGTAAACCAAATAAGGCAAACATGGAGTCACTAATCCATACGTCAATTTATAACAGGGAGAGCATATGTACTTTAGCACTGATCAGCAGTGGTACAGTGCCCATAGTCATAAAACCAATAAAAACAGGTCAGACAAAATACAGGAGGAAGGCAAAAAGTTCAGCGATGACCCTTCAAAAAGGGTCAGGGCCAAGTCAACCCCCTTCCAGCCAAAACACAAAGGAGACCAATGACTACCCTGATGGGCTTCTCTGCTTGGGGTGATAGAACGTGTACCCTGGCTTGCAACAGCAGGGGCATATTCCAGTTCTACGCCAATTCCTCCTCCTCACCTGTGGACACCATCTGTGCAGCACCTAACCTTAACTTGCTCACAGGTGGGTCCCAACAGACAGACAGCAAGCCACAGTGACCACTAACAATAGTCAGTGATGAGACCCATAGCTTATGCCTCTCAGGGCTCTCAAACGTCTGTGGCATCAGAGAGCGGGGGACAGTAGCCCCAGGTGCTTGGCACCCTTTGTCCACTCTCCCTCCTGTCAGGTCAGGTATGACATCCTGACACTGACCCACCAGCCCCAGTCCTGTACCTGGCAGCTGGACATGAGACTGGGGTGGGGTCTCCCACACCAGGTCCTCCTCCTTGGAGCTCTGTACCCTCCAAACCTGGAGCGGTATCCCGGTCAAGAATTGTCAGGGTGCCTGTAGCAGGTATCCTGCACAAATTGCCCACCAGTTCAGGGGTTCTATCCTGAAACTGGGCTTTCATGTCAGGGGGGACACCCTGAACCTGGACCTCCAACCTAGGGTCTAAACCCTCCAGTTGAACCAGGGTTAGAGGAGAGGACTCCCTCCCTCTGCACCCCCTTTCCAGGGTGCTGTACCCTCCTACCTGGAGTGGTATACCTATAAGACCAACCTGTCAGGACACTGTTTACAGTTGTCCCTCCCTCCAGGTCAGACAACACCTGAATTTGGCTCTCCAACCCAGGGTCTGAACCCGGTAGTTGAACACTTGCCCGGCAAACAAGGACTTCCTTGGGGGCACGCATGCCCCCCCTGAGGGTAACACATAACTCATGTGCTATGTGATAGTCTGCCTGGCACAGATCTCCCGACCCCTGTCCATCTGACAGTACGTAAAGATCCTCAGGACAGAAGTGGTGTCAGCATGGTCATTCACTGCTGATGCAGCCGTTCTGGCTGGCCCCTGACCCACTGGTTCTTCCACTCGGGACTCTTTCCCCCTCTCACCCCTAAGTCTGGACTTCTGCACCCTCCACTTAGAGTGATACTGCCAGACACCAGAACTGAGGGAGGCCTGTTGACAGACATTCCCAATTCATCAGACACTAGCGGATCCTCCTAAATGGGCGGCCTACTAGGACAGCCTAGGCTCCCTACCTGGTGTGCCCTTAAAGAGCCATCCAGGTCCTGTGACTAGGTTTCAGGCACCTTGGTACATGCAGCCCCACACTCACTCCTTCTCCACTGAGACAGGATGTGAGTCCCTACACCTCTCCCACTAAACTGAGACCTAGCTGGGCTACACTGAACCTCTTCCCCCACTCTGGGCAGGAAGATACCTGAGCCACTACTCTGAGGGTCACTCCCCAATGCCTCTCCAGACCCTCTAGAATCCACCGAAACGCCAGCCTCCAATGTGAGCTCCCTGGGGTCAGAGAACTCACTCTCCAACTGGTGTTGGCATAGCTCTGGAAAACAGGGACTTACAAAATGCTCTCCCACAATTGGATCACACAGCCCCCCACAAGGGTTAACCAAACTATCCCTCACCTTACCATCCAGTGCCTCGCACACATACTCCACACCACTCTCCTGAGACTGTCTCTGTCATTTTCAACCCACACTCTTCTGGGCGGTCTTCACAATCACACACCCAGACTTCAACCATGTGGGAAACCCTCTCCCTGCACCTCTCATCTAGAGTCAGTAGAGTGTCCCGCCCACCACTAGGACCATGAACCCCTGCATCAGTTTCCCAATTCTCCTCAGGGACACTGCGCACTACTGGAGCTACCTCATGTCCTTGAACCTCCTGGTGTATGTTAACCCCCTGCTTCAAGTCAGGTGCCACATCTCTGGGTGTGTGTACTGCTCCCTCAGCACTATATAACCCAATTTTGCTGCCACCTTCTGAGCTGGATTCCACCTCCAACTCAGCAAAGCTCGCTTCCTGAGCTACACACTTCTTTTTTCTGGGCTGAGACACTCATGGCCTCAAGCCTCTCGAGCTCCAAATCAAGCTGCCTCATTCTCAACTCATGCTCAAACTGCATCCTCCTTTCCTCTAGTGCCAATTTCCTGGTTTGCAACTCAAATTCTAACTGCCCACTCAACTTGAGCTTGGTCAGCTCCATCTCATGCATCCTACTCTTCTCCCAGTCCTCCAGCTAATCTGGAGACAGGCCCTGGACAGAAACACTGCTACCTGCTGGGCAAGGTGCTCTCCTCCCCCCTGGACCCAACGTAGAACAAAACTTGACACACAAATTGTACTTAGAAATGCTGTGTGTGTCAGCAGAAAATGTCATTAGAAATGTAAACGCTCCAGGAAAACCCGAAAAATAAAGGAACTGAAAAATAATCATTAGTTTACTAGAAACTAATACAATACACAGTTCCTTTAAAAAAAAAAGCATGCTTTTCCCAATGGCAACTTTCAAATGACAAAAACCTGTAAAAAAACACAACAATCCCTCCCGCAAAAATTCACAATAAAATCATTAAACACACACATAAACACACTAATAACACCATAGTCTAAACATATTTAAACATATAATACATACCCTAAAACCTACCTATCAACAAACAGCATTTAGCAAACACAAAACTACTAACTAAAACGCACCAAAAACACAAAATACAAATTATAGATACACTATACACTGCCTAACTACCTTCTCCCTACACCTAAATTAAGCCTAAAAGTATTTAAATTAAACTTACCTTAACCGATGAAACGCAGCTTCCAACCGCGAGCTTCTCCCTCAGAAATGACTTAAAACAACACAGACAGCCTACAAAATACAACTTAGTTTAGAAAATGGCTACCTAAATTAAATAATAAAATCCTTTTTTTATTAAAGTCAAAGTACATTACAAATGCAATACAAAAAAAGTTTAAATAAGAATAATTAATATTACTAATGTACTAAATATTTTCTCTTTACTGTTTAAAAATGTTAAAGTATAATAAATATTTGAAAATAAATATTTATTATTATACATTAAAATAAAATATGTTAACTTACCAATGTTGCTATTGTTATTTAAAAAAATATAATGCTTTCTAAATATTTGAAAAATATGTAAATGTTCAAAAAAAATATTCTTTTTCAAAATGTTCTCTTACTTTAACAATTTTATTTGTATTTACAACTGAAATAATATTATACAAAACATATTATTATGTATTAAACAATATGCAAAATATATAAAAACATTATTGAATGAGAGAATTGTAATACAATGTATGTTATTAAAAATGTGCACTGTATGTAATTATGTATTGCATATTTACAAAGTAAATAAATAATCTATAACTTATCACAAACGTATGTTATAAGAAATGTATAAAAACCAGTGGACAACTGCATCTTTTATTTGTAAAACATGTACATATTTAACAAGTTCTACATAATAAAAAAGTAAAAATTGTTTCATGCTGACTATACTTTAAAATTATATGTTTATGTTAAAATATGTACTAAATATGCAAAGTAAACAAACAAATTGCAATTATAACTCCTTATAACATTACATGCTAATACAACAAAAAATTATTATTTATTTGCTTGACTCTTTAAATGAAAATAAAAACTAGAATAAAATATAAATATTCAGGCACATGTATCAAAGGAAAAAACGGTCGCAAAACGGTCGCAAACGAGCAGATTCACAGAATCCGCTCCTTTGCGACCAGTATTTTTGCATTTGGGATGTATCATCCCAAATGCAAAAATCGCAATTTAAGGAATCTCTAAATACCGAATCCTTAAATTATGATTGCATTTAAGGAATTCCAAATTGAGATTCCTTAAATGCAGTGCATGAAAGCATTTTCGCTATTAGGAGTAGCAAATTACCATGAAGTTGAACTTCATGGTAATTTACAAAAACTTTGAAAAATGCACTTTTGTGCATTTTTCAAAGTTTTATGTTGTGAACACACATGCCCTTAGGGCATGTCTGTGTGCAAAATATGTGCACAGATCCGTTTCAGGGGTGGAACAGGGTGTCATTTTGACACCCTTGAAATTGCAAGATGCATGTTGCTCATGCAATCTCCAATTCATTCCTATGGGCCTGTAGGCCCATAGGAATGAATGGGACAGCATTCCTTAATTGTGACTAGCAATTTCGAGTAGCAATTAAGGAATGTTTAGGAATCGCTATTGTTATAGCGATTCCTACATGCATAGGTTTTTGCGATTCCTTAATTGTGATTCCTTAATAATCGCAAAAGCCTACGTTGATGCATGTGTTAAATTGTGTTTTAGTTAATTCCTATTGTTATTGTTGTTTTCTGTGTTTACGATAAAATAATTATCTTAAATTATATATCACACATATATTTTTTAATACACATATATAACATACTAATACCAATTTAGCGTAGATTTTTATCATTAACCTTACTACAAAGTAAAGCACTAATATTTTACTATTCCCATTCTACAATATATTAACACAGGGAAACTGCAGATCTCTAAACATTGAATTTCAGGAGGCCGGTCAAGACTTTTCTCTTCCCACCCAGTATCTAGGTCCTGTCACTTTTCTGCACCTCTTTTTTCAGCTTCCGTCTACTCTTTCTGACATTTGGTTCTTTGTTGATCACAGCGCAGAGACGCCCCTTTGCTGGGGCAGCTGTGCGCTACAGAAATCTGATTAACATAACATAACAGAACATAACATTGATAATATAATATTTCCACTCCAAAGTAGAAAAAGTCAGGGAAGGTGCTGGACAGTAAACATATATAATTTGCTATTCCCACTCAAAACTACATAAAGTCAGAGAAGGTGCTGGATGCTAAACATATATTTAACTATTCACACTCCAGACTAAAGTCAGGGGAAGATGCTGGGCACTAAACATTTAAATTTACTATTCCAAATCCAAACTACATTAACTCAGGTAGGTGCTGGACACTAAACATATATAATTTACTATTCCAACTCCAAATTACATTAACTCAGGGAAGGTGCTGGACACTAAAAATATTCAATTTCATACACCCACTCCAAATTGTATTAACTCAGGGAAGGCGTTGTACACTAAACATATATAACTTACTATTCCCACTCCAAACTTGAAAAAGTCAGGGAAGGTGTTGGATAGTAAATATATATAATTTACTATTCTCACTCCAAACTACAACAAGTCAGGAGAGGTGCTGGACACTAAACATATATAAAATAATATTCCCTCTCCAAACTGTATCAAATCAGGGTGGGTGCTGGACACTAAACATATATGATTTACTATTCCCACTCCAAACTACATTAAGTCAGAGAAGGTGCTGGACACTAAACATATATAATTCACTATTCCCACTCCAAACTGTATTGACTCAGGGAAGGTACTGGGTGCTAAACATATATAATTTACTATTCCCAAATCAAACTATATTAACTCAAGAAAGGTATACAAAAATATAATTTATAAGTGTAATATTGCCAAAAAATATTACATAAAAACATATAAAATAATACACATTATACATATATTTACATATTTCCATTTATAATAGCTTATCAAAAAATATGTAATTTTTGTAAATAATGTTATATCATAATCAAAATTATTATAAGTTCTCAATTTTATGTTAGGTTTTTAATGTAAACATGACAACAAAATTATTTACAAATTTCACAAAATTACACACTTTTTTTTCAAAATAAAAAAAATCATACATATTAAAATATGATTTAAAAAACGTTACAATAATTTTAAAAGTAGCCCCTTCATCACCTATAACTGCAACATCACACTCCTAAAATACTATTTTTTATATTTTAAATTGTTCTATATTAAAACACTCCCCACCATTATCCCCTATAACCACAGCAACCCACTCCTTAAAAAATGTATATTTTTAAATAACTTTTAAGATGTTTTTTAATTACATTTATTTTTCAAAAGACTCCCCACCATTATCCCCTATAGACACAACATCCGGCTCCTAAAACCGCCAAATGCAGAGACTAATGATCAGATGGAGCCTCTTACCCACTGATGGCAGCTTTAGGATGGACCTCTGCCCCACGGATTCAGCAGTACTTTCAATAAATTGCGGCGTCTACTTACATTCCTTGCTGCACAGATGTGAATCAGTTCGGGTGAGGTCCTTTTCCTTTGGCTGCAGTCAGCCTCGAAGAACAAACCTCCCCAATCTGGCTCACCAAAATCTTGTTAGAATGTGAATTTTCCATGAAGAAATAATGGAAAGGGGCGACCATTCGGTCCCCCCGAACGTATGGCGGAGTACCACGATCCCCCCGGGAAGCCATTTTTGGGCGGGAAGCGAGCCTCGGCTGGTATGCCCGAAGCGGCGTAGCTGGGGCGCGCTTTTTCCCGCCCTAGAGTGGGCTGGCCTAGACACTGACGCGGCCGGCCACGCCCTAGGGGCAGGCAGGGGCGGGTTTACGCCCACCCTGAAGACGGATAAAAGGAGCAACAAGCCAAGAACGCATCCTCTTGTTCCTGTGCTCTGAAGCTGCACCTCCTCGCTGCACGTGAGCTCGAGACGGAACGAAGAGCCAATTTTGACCCACCCACCAGCCCCTGAGGACAGCATGTGGGTTTGAATAAAGTGTGATGTGGTAACGCTAATTCTTGCAGGTGGTGATGATTATCGTGATAACTTTTGATTATGCAATAAAGAATGGTCAATTCATAGTATGTTTTTCAAATAAAGTAATTCTGCACTAGTGTTGATCCGTAATCTTGCTTGTGGAGAAGCTGCAATTGTACTGTCTTTTAGTAATTTAGTCATTTTAGTAATTTAGCTAGAATTGTCGTATTTATTTTGGTCGGGCGGTAAGGTCATGATCGGTGAGCAGTAATTGGAAGATCCCTATGAGTGGGCGTCACCCATTACGGATGGGAGCGCTCGAGGGAGGTGGCCATTGGCCCCTCAACGGGGAGGCGGTCCCTTCTAAGGATGGGCCGCCGAAAGGAAAGGAAAGGCGGTCAAGGCCCCTTCCTGGGTAGGAGGGGCTACAGCCCCCTCCTGGGGAATTTCCCGGGGCCAGGACATCTGCGACGGCAGATGTGGTAAGTTGTGTGGGGTTTGGGAGGGGGTCTACGCTACCTTCTAGATACCTCACACGAGTCCTCGGACGACCTTTAAGTGGCGTCGAGTTTATTGGGGCCCCCGTCAAGTCAAGGGAAATTGGTAGTTGCACTTGAGGTACACCTCTGTGCGGTCGCCCCTCACAAGTGAGGGGGATATTTCTGGTTTAGGGATCTTGACACCGGTTACGACCTTGCCGTTGGCCCTTAAACGTTAGGATGTACAATTTCAAAATTTCAAGTTAATGTTTTGTAGGATGTTAGTTCGGCTAGGAGAACCTTTGTATTAGAGAAAATGTTAAGGTTAGCCAAACATCGCAATGTGGTAATGAAATTGTACATAATATGAAACTGTTATTTTAATGTTTTAATTTTGTTTCATATTTTAATCAATACGGCCGGGAGGGTCACTCCCTCCCGTCTTCCAAAAGTTCAGAACTGTTTCCGGTTTCCCATCCTTGGGGAGTGTGTTGAGAGGGGGTGGCGGGTATCTCAGCCATAAAGACAAGAAACGTTTGAAAAAATAGGATCAGTTGGTTTAAATAAACACTGCAGCAATGAAAGAGTTAGAGAAACGTGTCTGAGGACTGTTTCATCAGACATTTGTTCTGAGTGCTACTATATACAGTCTATGGAGCACAATAAAACCATGTAGCTCTTATTTTTGAAAAAGGATGGTGGGCCTAGTCATGGAGATGTAAATCAGGCCTCCTGATAGCGAATGCAGGTGGGTCTCGAACTTGCCTGGACAGAATGAGGACTAGTGGGTGAAGTGTCTAGATGTCCAGCAAAAGGAGCATGAGATCACTTTGTGTATTGTGTGTGCTGTGTTCTAAATGGCTGAGCGTTCCTAACTTCATGTCGCGTCTAACTTCATGGTGGTGTGGGTATATGGTCACCCCTCCAGCCATATGTACTTTATGGGAACATTGTGGTGTTGCTTCCTATTTGTGGGACTAATCTGTGTTTTTCCTGTTTGCATGTTTGTCCTGCTGGTTACGTGCCACCCCATCTGTAATCTGTCTATCAGTAACTGCAGGCCAATGTTGCAGGGCCTACCTGACCATGTATTACTGATGGAGAGGTGTTCTTGGGAGCTTTTGTCAACAGTGATTCGATCTTGTTTTTTAACATACACATATTGTTGTGTGTATCAATATCAATATTAACCTCATGTAAACTAATGGCACACGGAGACCGTCCCAAACCCCACTCTTCTATGTGATTCTTCAAATTGTACATTTGTAGAACTGGGGACAGCTGAAGTAGTATCCAGATGCAAGAAAGGCTTGCCAGAAACAATGATACAGGCAATGCCATACTATCTCACTTGTTAATTATTTTTTAGTGTTTCTTGTTGTTTTGATGTTAACATTTTGCATAATAATGATATCAGTTGTGGTCGAGTCTGCAGCATTTTCTCACATTCAGTGTGTAAAAGTATTTGCATTTCTGAACATTTACTTGCAAGTTGCTGTTTTGATATTTCGAAAGTTACTCTACAGTTTCAGAATGTCACTTAGACTTCTCTGCTATTTCCCTAATTTTTCTGGCTCTTAGAATTCTCATTGTACATTTTGCTGTGTCACAAGTTTGTAGTGTGCACAGTGTGTGACCGCACACGATTTCAACATTTCATGCACATTTAAGTTTTGCTGTAGGGGCACATCTTTGTTAAAGCTAAGGCGCCTTATCTAACTGATGCTACAAAATGTTTAGATTTTTGAAGCACACATCTTCAGAAACCATCTGTTGATGTTTGGGATTTCTCTTTTTCTTCATTGCTGTGACAGGCACTTTAGCGCTTCCAGATGCAGTGTTGATTGCTTACAGTTCAGTTCAAGAGTTTGTTGCATTTTTCTACTGTATAGCTCAGAACTGCTTAAGTAACTAAAGAAACATGTTAAACATATTTCACCCCGACTTGTAATAAACTGCCTTGGGGGGCTTAAATTTTGATGTTAGGTATGTGTTAGACTTGTCAGGCATAGGCTGGCCTTCCCCAAACTTTTTGCCTTCCTCCTCTATTTTTACTGTCTTAGGGGTCTATTTAGATGGCAGGTGGATCGACCTCTCCGGGTCGGCAATAGCCACTGCCGGCCCAGCGGGGGCAATCCACCCGCGTCCACGCCTGAATGACCCCCCGCCATATTAGGATTCTGGGGGGTCTGCGGCGGACGAGAGGACCATCTGCCGCTTTTCCGCCTGTCGACGAATCATATGTGCGGAAAAGGTGGTTAATATGGTGGCGGTGTCTGCAAGACACCGTCATCCATATTAACATGCAGGCGGAGATGTGCCTTTCCATGGCAGTATTGCTGCCATAGACAGGCATGCAGTTTCTGCTTGTGGAAGCCCGTTGCGGGCCCCCGGAGTGTTGGGGTGGTGAGGGGTACACATGAGAGGTACCTATGGTATCCCCCTATATTGGTGTGGACAAGGTGGCAGGCACCACGTGGTGCCTGTCACCTTGTGCTTGCCAATGCACAAGGTGCATCCACAGCATTGTGGCGGGTGGTGCTGTGAGCACTGCCCGTCACAATGTTGTGGATGGGGGATGCCACTGTGGCGGTGGCATCCTGATGGCCACAGCGGGACCGCTGCACCTCTGGCGCATGGTCCTGTTCACCGTTTCGGTGGTGGGTGGACTATGTCCGCCCGCCATCGTAATAGGCCCCCTAGTTTTTGCTGGCCTCACAACTCTGAGCATTTTACCACTGCGCACCTTTAAGTGCATGTGCTAATTCGGTACAAAATGGTATCCTTGAGTTATACCCAATTGGTTTAATTATTTTACTTATAATCTCTTTTAAAGTGGCACTACATGCACCCAGGGCCTGTAAATTAAATGCTACTAGTATGCCTGCAGCACTGATTGTGGCACCCATTTAAGTAGTCTTTCAGATATGTCTCAGGCCTGCCATTACAAACTGATGGTGGAAAGCCACACCAAGGATGTCAGATCCCATAGATTACTCTGGCAATACTTCAGTTCTTCTACCCTTGAAGTTTCACCTGGAAATGTAAGCTGCCTACAGCACCCAGAATCCTCAGAAAAAATGAACTGGCTCCATGGATGTAGAGTGGACCTGGTAATTGCTGATGTAGGTCGATAACTCGTTTATTTAATCTATGGGAGGAATTCTTTAGACTTTGTAGTCAGGCACTCAGTTACCGTTTGCAGCTCACAATGGAATGTAATTTCTCCTGAAATAATAGTAAAAAGTATTGTGCAGTGTGCGCAGCAAGCAGATTCAAACACCGTCTCCAGAAACTAGCACTGGTGGTGCCCGTTGCGACAATCTTTTTGGTCAACCCCCCCATGACATCCTCCTTTTCCCCCACTATTATCTGGCAAAAGTGCCCCTCATCTCTCCATAGCCCTTGCCTTAGATAATTTCATGTGTTTTAAAGTGCAGGTAAAGGCTGACTTCAATAATCCTCTCAGCTATCCACATAAAATTCAGATCTGTTCTTTGCAGCATTCATATTAACCCTCTGTGCTACTTTATGGAGAGTCAAAACTGGCACTAGACAAAACTGATCTCTCTCCCACATTCATCACGAGTTATCATGACATTTTTATTGCTGCCTGAAAGCTGGACCCACAAGGAACACTGCAGCAGGTGTTATTAAATCTTAAGTTATATGCTAAACACAGCGCCCCCCTGAGGTCGGTGCTCCCCTTCACCAGTTTAGTGACATGGGTCGCCCCGCCCTAAAGCTGGACATGCATTCTACCAATACTCTTTGGTCTTGAGAATGCGCATGTGAATGGAATTGCAAATCACCCTTGGTTGTGCTTTAATGTATAGTTTGGCTGCAGAGCATAGCCTTTTCATGTATATTACACGAAGGGGGTTCTCAGGGGGCATTGCATGTACACAAGCCTGCCCTTCTCACATCAGACTCGGCTGCTGTTGTGGAGGGAAATATCATAGCCAGTAAATAATTAAGGGCATTCGAGAGACAAGAACAGAGTGTTGTTGTGCTTGCATTTTGCAAAGTGAATTAGTTAAGAATCAGTGTGCCTTTCCCTGCCTGCCTTGTTAAGCTGAAATCACCACAAACCCCGAGAGACTCTTCAAACGCTGCTTTAGCATTCCCAAAGACCCGAGCCGCGTGAGTGATGGAGTGGACCCGCCTAATCTCTGCGAAATCAGATCAGCATCTTGGAAATTGACAGTAATTTATTGTTCACAAACTGGAGGGTCTAGCCAGAGTGAGGAGCGGCCAGCGCGCGTGGATACCTATGCCGCAGCGTAACACCATAGGGTAACACTTTGGGGAGTGGATTAACACATGTTGTAATACAGAGGTGTGAATGTGCTCCGAAGGAGGGAAGTTAACTGCTACATTATCCTCTGCTCCCTGTAGTTACAATTAGCCATATAGAGCGGGTGGGATACGGTTTTGTGAGTTATACCAAAGGCACATTTTGAAACAGTGTTAGTCCAATTGAAGGAGAGGTGTAAAGTCGTTTCAATCACCCCTTCAGGATATTGCAGCGGTTGTTAACAAGGTGTCATAATAAAGACACCATTAAGCATGCTTGTTAATGGTGGTGTGAAACAACAACACTACATTAAAGCCAAATCCACACCTTTGGAGGGAAACTAAGATCAAACTAGAAAAATGTAAATAATTGTGCTCACAAAAGAGATTAGAGCAAACATTCTCTAGCCTTTCTATATTCCCCTTTTTAGGTCTCACATAGTAGACAGCTTTAGCTGTTCGTAGCCAAAGCTTGCTTCGCATACATAACAAATGCATAGAGTCGGCTTTGTGTCAGCCTCTTGCTCATGATTTGATTGCTTTCTTTTCTCTCTCCGTTGTCTGCTCCCCCTTCGATGGATTTCCTCCTAGTTTTTCTGTTCATCCAACCATGCCCATCCATCATATTAGATTGGTGAATTCAACATGGCCACCTGTGTCACAATGCATGAGTAAACATGCACCACAACACATGCGTGTAGACCTTCAGCCATGTGGGATGCAGTTTCCTGTAATAGAAAACCCACTTCCAAGATTGCCAGCCATGTATGCATTTGCATCTTGGTGTCTGTGAACAAGCATTTACAATGCAATAGGTCTCGCAATTACAGATTGTGAGCTATTGGCATTGTAAATGGCAATGTATTTTATAATATTAAAAGACATTGGGGCATATTAACTTGCTGAAGTATCGCCGCTTTCTCAGCACAATTCTCTGAGAAAGCGGCGATACTTCCAGAGCCCTATTAACAAGGGCATTGCAACGCCTGCCTTAAGCCCACTTTGCAAGTCAGCGAGAAACATTGCTAATGACATGCAAAGTGGGCGTTCCCACGTCCAACCACATGTAAAATGTGGTTGGAGGTGGGAACACCCTATCACCAAGGCAGGCATTGGGTGAAAAGACCTCCGATAAACACATTTATCGCAGGTCTCACAACGCCTGCTCTGGCCAGGCGTTAGGCATTGATAACGTGAGGGTGTGGATCATAAAGCTGAATCCACCCCCCCAAATTATCAAGGCACACATTAGCGCGTGAAAACAACGCTTGTTTTCACGCACTAATGTTCACTATCGCCGGCTATTGCAGGATTTACTATCGCCTACGTGTTGCGAGTTGAGAATAACGCGCTAACACGGCGAAAAAATCCGGTGATAGCCGGCGATATGGAAATGTGCAATGTGCGTTTTTTAACACACATCTTGTTAATATGCCCCAGTGTCAATTGCAATACCAATAGGTCAAACTTCACCAAAAGCAAGGCCTATTGTATTACAGAGTGCACTGTCCGTTAAGCAGGTGCCACGGTCACCAGTAAAGTTAAAAAAAGAGACATAGCGCCGTGTCCCTGAAGCGGGTGCAGCGCTCAACATTAAAATTTAAATAAAAAGAAAAGGAAACAGATCGCTGTGTCCCTAAAGAAGGCGCCGCACTCACTAGTAAAGTTTTTCACTATTTTTTATTACATTGATAGCGGTGTCCCTAGAGCAGGCGTCGCGCTGAAGACGAGCCACAGAGGACCTTTGCAGCTCACACAAAACCGCATCTACACAGGTATCGGGGCTCGCACTGACATATTTTGCCCAGTCACGTGGATTGGGCGTGACGAGAGTGACACAGCTCGTTTGTTCTCCAACTTAAAACTACCTCGTTATAATCTATACTTCCATATTATCCATGGCTCACTATACCGACTAATAGACGTGCGAGTTGGAATTAACACCAGTATCTCGATTACACCGTCTGTTGCTCCCAAGCACAGAATTTCCGTCTTATTCAACGCAAATACTTACCCGCCTGTTTTGATACACCGGGTTGGAATTATCTCCTGTGTCTCGAATACACGCCTTGCACACACCAGCACAGCCCTGAAGAGTCAGTGGTTAACTGACACCCTGACGAAACACGTGTCGGCTGGTTGTTTCATGCAGAATAATTTACAACATGAAGAAAATTGAAAGAAATTGGGAATAACTCCTCTGCTGTTGTTATTTTATGGACCTTTTTCTATGGACTTACACTTAAAGAAAGTGTCTATTTTACTATTGCATATGAGTGCCCGGGACTTGCTTGTACTTTAGTGTTGTGGGTTTTTCCCACACAGATATAGGGGTTACATGGGTCTCCCCTACATGGTTAGCACCATACCTACCACAAACGCCGCTCTACATATGCCCACACACACACACAAATTTAGCTGAGCACCACTGTCTCATATTACCGAAAACCCTCCTGCGTGATTATAAGTCGCGCTCAGCATGCAAGTTTAGGTTAAAAAATAAAAGAAAGGTAAAAGAAAGCGCATGTCCTTGAAGTGGATGCCACATTCTTCTTAAAAGTAATTTAATAAAAAATAGTGTCGCCCTTGTACTGTGGATGAAGGGGGCAGACACTTTTAAAGTTAGAGCAGCATAGCGATCAATACAAAAGCGGCCGCCATTGTCCTGTGTGGGCGTGCTGCAAATACAACAAAAAGCAGCCACTATTGCCCCCATTAGTCAGTAATAAACTAAATAGTGCTCACCTACTTTTAAAGCACACTATGTAACAAGTGAAGTAAAAGGGCAAGTTGCCATGGGAGGTTACAAATGATGATAAGGCAGTACTAAGGAGGGAATACCACGCCTGTTTACGAACCAGAAGCCAGTATTTTTGAAAGGCAATGACACAAGCCAATGAAAAAATGGGCAGATAGTGGGGGGCTTCAAATGCATACTCCAATTCAGCATGTTTGCAGAGCAGCGCATGCGCGCTGACTCTAGGCTCGACCTAAAAAGCATTTGCTAAGCCAGAAGGTTGGCCTTTTAGACACATTGGTTGTGCCAACTCTAGTTATTCTTTGGTTTAGTACTCACTATAGGTAATGCATGTATGTATAGTTATACCGATGTATACAAGGGCTTCACGGCAGAAAAAGCTGACTCCATCACAAATACTTTTCTCACCACTAGAGTGCACCATGAAGATCATCAGTTATAAACATTTCTGAAAGTAGCTTTGAGCATAGGTGATGCAGCAATAAGAAACACAAAAAAGGCACAAGTAATGCAAGCATTTTTGGGCTACAATGATGTTATTAAAATGTGTTTCCTGATGACCCCACCCACTTTTGTCATTGCAATTCCCCTTACACCTCTGAGCACTTAGTCTCACAGGATAACCTACACTTCCTAGGTGGTATGTGAAGTGTGCAATAGCTATTGAGAGCTGCCCTGCTTTGCTAGTGCAGACAGAGGCAACAGTGGGCAATGTTGTGCCTGACTTTGGAGCTTCTGTCTTGTGTCTCTGCTATTGCAAAAGCATTTATGGACAGGATGAGGGAGCTTCTCCTTTCTTCTGGTGTAAGACAGACTGTAAGCGGGGCAACATTATGATATATGTAATGAAATGTAATGAATTATTAAATAGAAGTTATATGTAAAAAATGAACTTTTCAGAGCATAAATAGTTTTTTGACTTAATGCATGAATGTATTACTGTAAGACAAGGGGTTTTCTTTGGTGTATTGTATTTTCCCTGCCAGTGTACCTCATAGTTTCAGAGAGTCCCTTATTTATGAATAATTGTCTTGCCCCAGTCATTTGGTGCCGGCAGCCTGTCTCTGGGTTACATGACTGTGCGTGGGGCTTTCAGGTTTTCTGTATTTCTCCTAGACAGCCAGATGGACCATCATATGCAGGATGGGAGGGGGGAGCTGCGCTCATCCTTACTTACTCTTCAATAGGATGTGTCCTGCCTCTACACAAAGGGTCACATACCCCTTGTAGTTAGTCTGGAGCCAGGGCCAAGAAGGCAGGGCATCTGTGCACTTCAAAGACCTGCCTCTAGAAGCTTTTCCCCACTTCAAAAACACACCAATGTATAAACACTGGACCTCAGATACCAACCATTCAGTACATTTCTGGGCAAGCGGATAGCTGTACTTCCACAAGGAATGCCACTCTGCTGGACTGCTGCTCTGAAGAAACTGTTGCCCTGCTGTGCTGACCTGCTTCCTGCTACCCTCTTGCCTGGGGAAAAAGGACAAAACCTGCATTTCTTGACTACAAAACCAAGAGTGCTTCCAAGGGCTAGTTGGATGAACTGCTGATCTGAAGTCTCAGGAACACAAAACAATCTTCCAACAACCTTGCATCTGCACCTGTACCTGTACTTTACCGTCTGTGAGTCTACCCTGCCAAGTTGTGCCATCCCAATCCTGGATCCTTGAAAATGTGCAGAGAAATTCTTACCGGCTATGGTGGATCCTGTGGAAAAGAAGGTATAGTCTGTGAATGTCGGACAAATTATCGAAAAACAGATTATCGTCGTACACTAATATCGGAACAATAATATCGACAACACTATTATCGACTTCCTATACTTAACGATAAATTTACAAATATATCAAATTCTTAATATCGACATACACAAACGTCGTTTTCATTTATATCGACTACTTTTATATCGGTATACATAAATATCGATTTGTTAAAAATACATACACAATAAATAAAATATAGACATCAAAAATATCGTGATCAAACATATCGGATTTTCTGATATATCGACAGTTTATATACATATCTTTGCACATTTATTTAACATTTTATATTTTTTAATCAAAATAAATACACACTACTTAATTTAACATTTTTCTTTTCCAATTAAATCTTCAAAACCATTCTATATTTTCCATTATATTACCTACACATATAAAAATACTCTGCTATTTTTATAATTATATAATTATTTTTCTTTTTCACTTCTATTACAAAATACTAAACTGAAATTCAAAAATACTAACTAACCGATCACAACACTGATTTTTTAAATCAACCAATAGCAAACTAATTACTGTTAGAACCGGCTGTCTCTAGTTGGCAGAGGTATACACTTCGGACAAATAGGGACACACCTTTTCTAGTCAGGGCAAGGGGATCACACCCTTCGATAACCCCTGCTCACCCCCTTGGTAGCTTGGCAGAGCAGACAGGCTTATCTCAGAGGCTGCGTGTTAAGCAATTATGACCACTTACAGTAATAAAGTGAATACACTACAAATGGACACGACACAGTAGTATTATAGAAATAAGTATTTTTATATAAGGCTTAGCACAAGACTAGATAACGACAAAAAATGTACACAATCTTCATAAATACTCTGGGAAGGGAAAAAGGATAGTTTAAAGGTAGTTTCTTCTTTAGCACAAAAGTCTTTAGTATCAAAGCAAATCTTCTTCTTGGCAATGCAGTTCTTAGCAACAGGGTAACCCACACGGGGGCTACACGACGTCGAGGCAAAGGTAATCCAAAGGTTCGGCGTCGACCGCGAGGAGCGCTACGTCGAGCCCGGAGTCACACGGACCCCCAACAACACAGTACCTTTAGGAAAATGAAGCACACGATGATCAGCGGCGTCGAGCAATCCGGCGTCGCGTCTTCGGTGCCGTTCAGGCCTCAGCAGGCGTCGTCGATGATGCGGTTGCACAGAGTGAGCAGCGCTCACGCGTCAAGATGGCACACAGTTGATGCGATCAGCAGCGGTGCAGACACGAGGTCCTCTGGAGCTAGAGCCATACTCCCACTCACTGGCGTTGCTGCTGGCGTCGGTCGGGCCCGGCGGCCGGTCGTCGAGGAAGCGGGACACTGGGGCCGTTACCCACTGCGTCGAGCTGGATTCGGCGACGTCCGTCGGCGTCGAGAGTGCTGGTTCTTTCAGAGGTGCCGGATTCACGAGTCCAGCAAAGAGCACTTTAGCAGATGAAGTCCTTTAGCCCTGTGACTTCAGCAGGAGACTCGTTTTTGGAACACAAGGGAACCCAATATAAGGCCTTCGGACCATGGGTTAGTTAACTTATTTCAGAGAACAGGGGTCCTAAGGATTTAAAATAAGACAGGAGAATAATAATATAGACTACAATCAGTGCTATATTTTTTAACGCCCAGCCGGACGTGAGTTTATTTAAGGAATAATGTAGAGTCGTGTTGACCCAGAGAAGGGCCAAGATAAGCGACAAGATAGGGTACAATCCTGTACCTATCCCAACAAGGTTAGAAAAAACAAACAAATCAAAGCCTGAGAGATGGAAGAAAGGAAGAAGTTTTTCAGGCAAAGGACAAGTTTTGGAGCCAAGGGGTGATTTGTAATTACAGTAAATGGTTTCACCAAATTCACCCTACAGTGTAAACAATTTCAAGTATACATATTAATTCATATGTTACACTGCATAGCGCGTCGACGTTTCGATCCCTAAGGGCTCATAATACACTGGGATCATCATCAGGACAGTTTTACAATTATTGCCTGCATCAATTTGCGAAAGCCTGTAAAAAAAGGGGGGGAAAAGAATAAAAACAATTTTTAAGGCATACGCCTTGACCAAGCAGCTTTTAAAGGAAAGTCAACACTCGACAAGGCACAAGTGCAAGTTTAAAAGGCCATTCTACCATTTGTACTCGCAAGTGTTTGATTAATGTGACAGTGATTTTTGATATTTTTAAAAAACAGATCTGGGGTGGGAGATAGACTCTGAAGTGAAGATAACGGCGCAGTGACATAAAAAAGTGTCATTCATTGACAATCGTGCCAAACTCTTGCTGTGTCCGTAAGGAATAGGGAAAAACTTTTGTGGCGTAGTGTGTGCTCAGTGATAAAGTGATTCGGCGAGTGAAGTGGTTCGGTATTTAGTTGTGATAAGTGGGACTATCTGAGGGCAGTCACCGGTCCATAGAAAGCAGGGATTTACCTTTCAGGACCCAGAGTTATGGGTCTGGTGGCTCAAGAAAATTCTCCCCGGCAAAAGGAGCTTGATGCTGTTAGGTGATAAGGATTACCATTAACAGCGCTGCCACTGGTGTGCAGAACCAGACTATGAGGTGCACTAAGGGGTCGGGGCTTACCTGGCGCTACTGGATGCAGTCGCCCGGGGTTTGCAATGATTCTTCTACCCGGAAGAGAGATATTTCCTACGGGTCTGAAAACAGGATGCTGTATTAATAAATAAGTGTTAACATTAACCTGAAGCTCGGGGTGAGTGGCTAAAAGTTAATTACGGGAGGAAAGAGGCTTACCTGGCTACGCTTGATGTAGCCGTCAGGAGGGGAGTTTGTTTTCCTTCGTTTTGAACGAAAAACTTCCGTTTTGGAGGAGAAGGTAGTCTCCTTTCAATTTTGTCCCACGGGGTTGCTGGGAATTACAAAGTTTGGAAGTTAGGGGAAGGACTCTAATATTGACGGAATTCTCGAGTTTAGCAGCGTTTCTAGAATGGGCTTACCTTGCTTCTTGATTGAAGCGGCGGCGGGCGGGTGAAGCTCGTTGGACTTCTACCCCCTTCACTGGAAGCGCAGGTCCGCTGTGCTGTGATTGCTCGTGGGCTATACTTATGGGGCGAGGAAACGGAAATAAAGGAAGGACTGGGGTCCAGTGCCTCGTACTTCGGCAGACATCTTGGAATGGTAAAATTGCCGAGGAACAATTAGGTGGAGTGGTCATGTACTGTCTTAGAGGCAATACTTATGCCTGTGGTTCCAGGAGTTACGTAACCAAGGGATTAAAATAGATTGTAAGTCGGTCATGTTAATATCGGTGGTGTTGCCATCGTGGGGGGGCCGTGAAATTCGAGCTAGGTGGAGTTGCCATTTATGTAAAGGCGTGAAGGGGTGACTGGGGTGGGTTAAATTGTGCACATAGGAGCGAGTAGTGCAGGCCAGCCATGCTATACATTCATACACATTTGAACTGACAGTTATTAATGCATCAATTGGTTCACATTTTCCATAGTTTGTACACTGCATTAGTTGAGAGAGAACACAATTGGTGCAATGTTTGGGCATAACAGCGTCATTGGAGTGTTAGGAACTACAACAGTACACTCAGAGTAGTGATGTCCAATCTTCCGTGCGGTTAAGCCCCTTGCGGATAGAGTCTAGTAATATTATGCATTTCAGTTCCTCTTTATTCAGTAGGTGGGGCATGCTTCCCCCTCTTGGTGGAAGCTTCCGTGACTTCAGGACAGTCCAACGAATGTCATCCTCATTATGATTGAATTCCTGGAAATGTTCCACCATTGGGGCGTTTGGCGTCCGACACCTGATGCGGCTCCTATGTTGGCATATCCTGGTCTTGATTTTCTGAGATGTCTGTCCCACATAGTTTTTCTTGCATGGACATTGGATCAAGTAAATTACGTTGGTGGTATTACAGTTTGTCAATGTGTTGCATTTAAAGGTGACATTATCAAATACAAAGCTTTTTCCTTCAATTGTAAAATTACAGACTGTACAACCCCCGCATTTCACGTGTCCAACTGTGGGGGACAGACCCCAAGCTGATTCAAGAGTGGAAGAGTTGGTAGAGCTAGGAAGAGCTGCCCGAACCAGGTGGTCCTTCAGATTCTTACTCTTTTTAAATGCAAACAGGGGACGTTCTAAATCCAGGATCCCTGCATTAATTACTGGCCAGTGCTTTAAAATCATTTTTCTCACACTATTGGAAATGTGAGAGAATGTTGTCACACAGGCTATTTTGTCCAGCTTTTCCTTTTGGTTTGGGACAAGGAGTGTCTCACGGGGGCGATACCACGCTCTTTTGAGAGCGTTTTTGACAATTTTTCTGGGATACCCCCTATTTTTGAGCTTAATTGCCAAGGTAGCGCTTTCACGGAAGTAGTCGTCCTTGTGGGAGCAGTTTCGCCTAATTCGTAAGAATTGGGAGAAAGGTAAGGAGTCCCTCAGTGCCCTTGGATGGTTGCTTGAGTATTCTAGCAGGGTGTTTCTCTCTGTGGGCTTTCTGTAGAGTTTTGTGAACAGCTCACCATCCTGGTGAAGTATTGTTAAATCAAGGAAATTGATGGAGTTCTTGTCAGAGGTGAGGGTGAATTGGGGTTCCAGACAGTTGTTGTTCATCCAATGTAAGAAGTGGGACAATACACCGATGTCTAATCTCCATATCATGAAGATGTCATCGATGTACCTTCGCCACATAATTACACCGGAGAAAAAGGGGTTGGAGGGCACAAGAATAGTCTGTCTCTCTATTTCGTCCATGAACAGTATGGCCAGGTTTGGGGCAAAAATAGCCCCCATGGAGGTCCCCTTGATTTGTTGGTAGAATAGGCCTTGAAAGGTAAAGAAATTTTTGGTCAGACAAAGTTCTAGAAGTTTACAAATAAAGGATGTCGGAATGGCATGAGGACGGGGGCGGTTGTCTAAGGTTCTCTGTATAACAAGTAGGGCTGCTGTTTGTGGGATGTTCGTGTACAAAGACTCCACGTCCATGGTGCAGAGGGTATCTGTAAGCGGATTGAAGGGATAGTGTTCAATCCGATTGATCTTGGACACGGAGTCACGTACATAGCAGAGTGTGGGAGGAACAAATTCTTTGATAAAGAAGTCGACATAAGCTCCTAGGGGTTCCAATATTGAACCACAGGCCGAAACAATTGGGCGGCCTGGGGGGGCGTTCAGATTTTTATGAATCTTTGGCAAGGTGTATATTACCGGTATTCTCGGGTTTTTTACATTTAGGTGGGTCAGAACAAGGCTTTACCGGCTCCAGGAGGGGTCGTAGAAACGCTGCTTCCACCGCCATTCCACACAGCGCCGCTGGATCCCTGACGTTGTGGTCGCCCCCGCCGCTGTGCAGCGCCATCGCACGGCCGCGGAGCGGAGCGGACCACAACTCCCAGCGAGCCCTGCAGTTACCTCCGCCCACTTCCTGCACAAGCGCCAGGAGGCGCTACTAAAGGCGACAGCTCCCGGAGAGGAGCGGGGGTCAGAACAAGGCTTTACCGGCTCCAGGAGGGGTCGTAGAAACGCTGCTTCCACCGCCATTCCACACAGCGCCGCTGGGTCCCTGACGTTGTGGTCGCCCCCGCCGCTGTGCAGCGCCATCGCACGGCCGCGGAGCGGAGCGGACCACAACTCCCAGCGAGCCCTGCAGTTACCTCCGCCCACTTCCTGCACAAGCGCCAGGAGGCGCTACTAAAGGCGACAGCTCCCGGAGAGGAGCGGGGGTCAGAACAAGGCTTTACCGGCTCCAGGAGGGGTCGTGAAAACGCTGCTTCCACCGCCATTCCACACAGCGCCGCTGGGTCCCTGACGTTGTGGTCGCCCCCGCCGCTGTGCAGCGCCATCGCACGGCCGCGGAGCGGAGCAGACCACAACTCCCAGCAAGCCCTGCAGTTACCTCCGCCCACTTCCTGCACAAGCGCCAGGAGGCGCTACTAAAGGCGACAGCTCCCGGAGAGGAGCGGGGGTCAGAACAAGGCTTTACCGGCTCCAGGAGGGGTCGTAGAAACGCTGCTTCCACCGCCATTCCACACAGCGCCGCTGGGTCCCTGACGTTGTGGTCGCCCCCGCCGCTGTGCAGCGCCATCGCACGGCCGCGGAGCGGAGCGGACCACAACTCCCAGCGAGCCCTGCAGTTACCTCCGCCCACTTCCTGCACAAGCGCCAGGAGGCGCTACTAAAGGCGACAGCTTCCTCCGCGTCGCGGACGCGCGCGGGCGGCGCCGGGCGGAGCCCGGGCAGAGGGCGGGTCGTCTGAGGCGGTCAGGGGACGACAGAGGACAGGACAGGCCGGTCCCCTAACATCTACAGCCCGGAAATGGGTAAGAGAAAACTACAGACATCGATCACAGGGGGCACAAGTAAAGTCAAAATAGCACGTAAAACTAATGCACCTGAAAGCATCCTGACTTATTTAACATCTGCTGTGGGGAAGCTTAATAAAGAAATCGCCGAGAAAGAACGTGAACTCGGCCTAGAGGGTGTATCTATAGAGCACAATGAGTCAAGGATACCCCTAGAACCAAACATTGTCATTACCAGTGTCCATGATATCCTACCAGAGGACCAAAACTCAGTACACCATGAGCCCCCTATAGTGGTACCTGACACCCCTGTGCGTGTCCAAACACTGGAGGGGGATCCTAAAATATGTAAAAGTAGAAAAAGAGCAAGATCTCACAAAACACAACCCTTTCAATATAGAGCCAACACTAAATTACGACAATCATCAACTAAGCTTGAAGGCTCAATTAAAGACATGATAGAAAGGGTCCTAACAGATACCATCGAATCTACACTGATTAAGATCTCAAGTGACATAGTTGAAACCCTTAAAGATTGTGTAGCAGGTATTATGAGCCGATGTGAGAGGATGAACTCTTTGTTGCTTCAAAAGGTGACAGAGCGCCTTGCTCTAGACCCACTACAGACCATAGAACAACATAACCAACCTATGGAGGAGGCCAATAGCGGAGACACCATGCCCAACCCAGTTTTGCCACTTGTATCGACAGCGAGTTCTGCAATCAATTCTAAACAGTCAATAAAACACTGCATTCTTTCCGACAGAACACCTCGGACTCTAAAACTAACCACATTAGTGAGGCAAATGATGAGGCTGCTGAAAACAAAGCTCGCAAGAGAACGGGGAATGGTCTATATCCCAAACCTATGGTAAATTTACCCCCTGAGGCAACCCCGTTCGTGGCAGTTCTGGTTAACGTTCCAAGGCTAACTCCGGGAGTACCTGAAACTCAGCTAACTCTTATGGAAAATGTTAAAAGCTGGTGCGATAAAAACTGCTCAGGCCCTAGTGATGTCTCAGCACATATTAGCCTGGCGAGAAGAGTCACTTGGCTGGGTCCGACGGCCAAACGCTTCTCTGATGATTGCGTCATTATCAACTTTAGGAATCCACATGTCTGCACAAGACTTTTCTGGGACGCAACTGATATTGCCCAAGGATAAATACGTGCGGTCCCACTGGGCTTTTTATACCCCCGTCCAACACAACAAATTACCCATGAGACAACATACAGGAAAAATACCCCAAGACCCAAAGTACAACTTGCTAACTGGGCAACTCAACCTCTAAGCTCCCAACTGACCCTAGATAACAAACACCCTGTGGCCCTGACCACTGACTTGGAGCTAAGAAACCACTTTGATGCCCTAACAAACCTTGACACTAACATCTGACTGACCACCCAGGAGGGGGTGAAGGAACAGCCAGGAAATGATGTGGTCAACAGAACTGTGAAGCTAATGACATGGAATATCTCCGGTTTACAAGCCAAAAGGGATGATACACTATGGCTTGAAATCATTAAACAACAGGATGTGGTTGCATTACAAGAAACCTGGGACACCGAATGTAACTTTTGGGTAGAAGGATATGTATCCTTCTTTGTAGCAGCACAAAAGTCAAACAGGGGCAGAAGCAAGGGAGGCTTAGCACTCTTAATCTCGGTAAGCCACATGGGGGCGATGAAAATTATAAATGTCAACTCTCCTAACTGTTTAACTCTAGAGGTTTTGATGAATACGGGGGAAAAAATCCTCTATGTAAATTTTTATAATTCAACAGAAGGGTCACAAGGAAGTGAAAATATCCTAATGCTGGCTGATTTTTTAAACAATTATAAAAAGAGTCAATCTACTTTTGTTCACTATATACTTTTTGGTGATTTTAAAACACACCCTTGTCAACTAAACTGTTATAACGGGGGTCCCCAGGAAGATGAATATTTGACCCATCCGCACTTTGAACACTCTGCAAAAGGGGGTGCCCTAGAAGAACTGCTGATAAATTTGGATATGTCAGAACCCGCTTTTGCAAACCCAAAAGACAGAGTGGTAACTTACAGCGCTAGAGGTAGTAATACTATCATTGATTTTATCTTTGGGTCACCTAGCATTCTTAAAAATGTCATCTCATATAACGCCATTTTGACGGCATTTAGTGACCATAATCAGGTTATTATGGAACTGACCAATATTAACCCTACCATAATAAACTATGGTCAACAGTCAATCTACCCCACTGCAATCCGGGCTCATGACCAAGGAAGACGAGTTAAATGGTCTAAGATTAACGTTGAGGACTTTTTTAATAACTTGTGTGATAAACTAAATGTTGAACTAAATATATGCCGGGATCCATTGACCACAGGAGGGAATGTTATTAAAGCTTTCGAAACTATATGTAAAAATGTTGCAGTGACACTTACATGCAAACCCACTAATAAGTTATGCAAAGTACAGGGATGGTTTAATGCCGATTGTACCAAGGCACATAAAAACCTTCTAGAAGCCTTAAAATGCAAGCCACGTAATCAAATAGAAGTGTCCCAATTAAGGAAAGAATATAAGAGTACGACCGAGGCTCAAAAAAGAGAAATAAAAGATAAAGCCTGGGAAGCACTATATGACAATCTAACATTAAGGGATAGTGCAAAATTTTGGTCTATAGTGAATTCTCCTTTGTTTAACGGTAGAGAGAATAAAGCACTTGAGGTGAATATCACCGAGAAACAATGGTTAGACCACTTTGAAACCATCGATGGTAGTAAGACCACCACTACTCCTTTTATCCCTATAGATTCCTTAACCACGGATACTCCATTAAGGGTAACGGTTAAAGAAGTACTTAACGCCATAGAAAATACTGCTGGCAGGAAAGCCCCTGGCCCGGATGGGGTTCCCGCTGATATGTACAAAGCACATCCTTATATATGGACCATAGTACTTGCAAATGTTTTTAATTTAGCATGTATGAACACGTCTGACATACCGATTTCTTGGTCACACTCGGTCATCATCCCAATTTTTAAGAAGGGGCAAAGGGGAGATCCTAGGTGTTATAGACCGATATTGTTACTTGACTCGTCATTTAAGATTCTTGGTAAGGTCATCTTAAATAAAATTAATACGTGGGAAAAGGAAAATGAAATTTTATGCAATACCCAATATGGATTCAGAACAGGGAGGGGTACTGAGGAACAGTGTCTTAATTTATACATGACCATTTGTAAATATACTGTCGCTGCTAGGGGGTCGGTCCACCTGGCTTTTATGGACTTGTCCACAGCGTTCGACCTAGTAAATAGGTCGAAGTTGTGGACGATTCTGTGGGAGTTGGGTTTGGACCCTGCATTGGTAAACTTTTTTGCCTACCTGCACTGTGACTTGACTGCATCAGTCCGTATGACAATGGATGGTAAATGCACCGCTGGGTTTAGATAAGCAAGAGGGGTCAGACGGGGGTGCATTTTGGCCCCCATGTTATTTTCATTGTATATCAACTCTTTATATTCAGTTTTATCAACAGCTACCCCAGATATACCTAACATGGGTGGGTCACCTCTGCCTGTACTGATGTACGCCGATGACACTGTCCTCATTGCCAGAACCCCTAATGGCCTACAGTCGCTCCTTGACTCTTTTGGGGCTTTTATGCAAAAACTAGACCTGGTTGTAAATATGGAAAAGTCGCACGTTATGTCTATTGGGAAAGGAAAGAAAACCACAAAAACCCTGCGATGTAATGGAGTGATATTGACCAAAGTTAAAACTTTTACATACCTTGGTGTCATTTTTGATGACTTGGGCACCTGGACCCCACAGATTGTAAATAAAGCAATGGCTATACGGAGGTCATTTGCAGCGATATTGGGTTTTGCAAAAAGATTGGGGGGGAAACCTACTGAAGCCATACTCACCCTGTATAGAGCCAAAACCCTGGCCCTGGCTAGATACGGGGCTGGAATTTGGGGATTTAGGGACTTAGTCCCGATACAGAAAGAAGAGAATAGGTCCATGCGCTCTTTATTGGGTCTACCACAGTCTACACCCACTTTCTCTGTCCTGTCAGAATTAGGGCAAGGATATATTGAGGATACCCTTAACCTGGCCCCACTGCTTCTTTGGGTGAAACTATGGCTGAACCCCAGCTTGACTCTAAATCGTCAAATCATTAGTGACTGTATGGGGAGAGACAGAGTTAAAGACATAAAGTGGCTGAACTATATCAAATCTGTTGCTACTCAACTGGGTCGCGCTGACCTGTATAGTAATCCGGAAAGGCTGTGTAAAGAGGATGTCACATGGATTAAAGCTCAATTTTTAAAAACTAGAAATATGCAACGTGAAGCCCAGGAAATTGAGAAAACAACTGTAAGGGCTCAATACACTGTACTATCAACCATGTCCATTCAGCCTTATTTGATGCTAGTGAATAGGCCATATCACCGGTGGCTTCTCACGAAATTCCGTTTCAATCAGATTCACCTCCTTTTGGGTGAATACCCGAAATGGAATAAGCCAAGGGACCATGTTCCATGCAAATGTGATGCATTTACTGACCAAGACCTAACTCATTTTGTATTTTTTTGTGCTTGTTTTGCGGAGGGGAGAGAAAAATATATACTACCACTCTTGAGGAACAGGGGATTTATGCAAGTGAAAACCGCCCTGTTTTTACAACTCATGGAGACCCCTATTGTAATGTTTGGGGTTGCAAGTTTTTTGGTCGCAGCGATGAGAGCGAAACGGCTTAGATTATTGAATACCTCAACCACTGAATGTATTATGTAAATTACAAGGTTTAGCTCAACCTATTTCTTTATGAGTTGTGCATTTTTTCTGTCTAGAATTAAAGTAATGTGAATATGGCAATGAAATTACCTATAGAATCAAAAGTGATGGGTTAATTAAAGTACATGATCAATCGAATACAAGAAAAAAGTAATAATTGAACCCGACCTTTCCCTGCACAAATGTTCTTAACCTTTTTTTACCGTTTTTACCGTTTTTTACAAATGCATGCAAGGTATTGAATAGTATTGCTTGATAAATGAATGAAATGCATGTATGTCTTTTCTATTTTAAATGTGTATGTGTTTGTAGTATACTTTTATGATTTTAATTAATCGAATAAAGTATTTTTGACTCTGACTCTGACATTTAGGTAATTAAATTCCTTTTTAGTTAAAAAACCTTCTAATACTGCCTCCGTTGTTATTTTCAGTATTATTTCTTGGATGCCTTTAGTCGGATTGGATGAAAGTCTAAGGTAGTGATCTTTGTTCCCTAGCTGTCTCTGGATTTCAGCTGTGTAGGAGTCCAACTCCTGTATAACAATGCCACCACCTTTATCAGCACTTTTTATCACAATGGAGTCATTATTTTTTAGGGAGACAATGGACTCTTTCTCTTTAAGCGTGATATTGTACGGTATGAACTTTTTTTGTCCTTTCATGTTCGAGAGATATTTGAGGACTAGTTTCTCGAATGTGGTGACCTCTGGTGGTATCATATTGGCCGATGGTAAAAAGGTAGATGGTGGACGGAAGGGAGTTTGGGCATTTATCTCCGGAGAAGGGTGAATTTGGAAGAATGCTTTTAGACGTACTCGTCTAAAGAATTTCAGGAGTTCGGTGTGTAATTCCATAAAGTTGGGTGCCACAGTTGGAACAAAGGTAAGGCCTTTTTTCAAGAGAGAAAGTTCGTCTTGAGCCAACACATGAGTGGACAGGTTGAAGATAGGGATGGTGTCTACTGTGGAGCTAGTCTGTTTTACCACTGGTAGTAGTTGTTCCTGGTCCTCCTTTCCCCTGGTGGGTTTACCCATCTCTGGGGTTTTTTGACTTTCCCACGCTGTGGCGGTTCTTGTTGGCCTCTGGCTAAAAAAGTATTCGAGTTCTGATGTGCTCCACCACGTCTCGATGTACTTGATCCTTCGCCGGCGTCTGAATTATCAGACGATTCGGCTGAGGTGTCGGAGAAGCCAACCAAGTTCTGTCTCCTGTTAAATCTACCCCAAGGTCTATTTTGTTGGGGGTTGTTGTATGCCTTAGTGGTATAAAAATCCTTTTGTAAATAAGGATATGTTGTTTCAATGTTATAGGATTTTATGTCCTTTTTAACTTTATTTGATTTTTTATTTTGCTCAGTCCTGTAGAACTCCGCGACCGTTTTATCTACCTGTTCTATCAATTTCTTGCTATCAGCAATATTGTCAGGGGCCTCTAGTTGTTTTAAGATTTCTGCAATTTCTGTCTCTAGTGATTTCAAAGTTTCAGAGGCTGTATCAATCCCTAGTGCCAGCCAATGGCGAGAACAAGTAGTCCCTATGTAACTGAATCCTGTTATATATTTCGGGTTGTCCGTGAAAATACCTGGTACATTCCGGACTTGAAGGCCCAAGGGCATGACCTCAGCCTTAAGATAGTCAGTTAACATTAATATCATTAACTGTAGGCGGACTTGCTTTTTCCTCAGTTTTTCTAGCTGTTCTGGAAGTGAGTTATTAACTTGATTAGAGATGTCTGCATTTTCAGAAAGCAGTGACGGTCCAGAGCATAAATGTTTTAAATAGTCGTTTCGTTTCGTTTCGTTTCAAAATGCTTTATTCGGTTTGTATAGATACAACCATATAGCAACATTCATAAATACAATTGAAGTCACTTTTATAAAGAATGATGAAACTTGCTAAAACAATTGCATTAGTACAGGCAATCAAGGTAAAATCTGAAAGAGAAAATAATCACTAAATATGGTGTCAGTTTACACGTTTTGTGCAAGGCATGCCGGGAGAAATAATACTAAATAAGAGACCTATACAGGGCGAAAAGTGCAGTAATATGTGCAAAATAAGCAAGGATTGGGCATAGCATTTTAGCAGCAATCAGCAAATTAATGCAAAACATATCACATCAATGTACCATGGGATAATCACTTGTAGATAGCAGCCATTTTTAACGTTTGGTACAACATGCAAATAGGTGGTACTTAAACAAGAGACCTATTCCAGGTCTAAAGTGCGATAAAGTGTGCAAAATATGCAATAAAAAAGGGGGACGTTTATATTTAGCAACAATTTTTAAAGTGTAGTGCAAAACTTGCTAAGTAAGGTAGTACCAGTCAAGGGGAGGCTTGGACTGAGCATAAAGTGCAATAGTGTGTGCAAATTATGCAAGGGATAACTAAAGTGCAATGTCTACAACTTCTCTCACGTATTTTAGCAGCAATTGTATACAATCAAAGAAAGGCCTGAACTGGGCATAAAGTGCAATAGTATGTGCAAAAATATGCCAGAGTAACTAAAGTGCATTAACTGTAAAAAATCTGTTTACATATTTATCAACAAATATATACAAGAAATTTAAAAAGGTATAAGTCCAGAGGGGTACAAGCCAAAGGAGCAGTCGATACAGGATCTAAAATCATGATAAAAAACCAAAGGTCACATATAAGAGAAATGCATAAGGTTTGACAGTAGCTCACAATTGATCATAGGTATCTTTTCCAACGGAGATCATATGATAATTGATTTCCTGTGCCTAATACATTTAAGAACATAAGTGGCTACACGATAACATATGTTAGGGGACGACAGGTCAAACAATAGTTGCATTGCAGCTCTTATATCATACGTACTGTATTCTAAAAATAGTTGTTTTAGATAAAATTTTCTAAAACCAGTATAAAAATTGCAAAATAGTAAAAAGTGGCAGATACTCTGTTTCGATTTCCCATCGCATGGGCAAGGGCAAGACCCCGGCTTCTTTATAGTAGGGAAGGCCACCAAATGGTGGACTATACCCAGCCTCAGGCGTGCCAAAACGAAACGATGGGAGTTAATACTGATGAATGTAAGGTATGATGGGAATCCTGTATTTAAATTGTATTCCAGGTACAGTTTGAAGGTACTTTGTGTAACGTACCCCTTCATTCTAATCCCTTCGGCATGATCCATGTAGGTGGTTTTAAGGTCACGCTTCGTTAAAACTAATTCTGTTGGGGTATCTTTAAAAATATCCTGGCCAAAAAGGGAATTATACCAGTGAAAAATGTGTTTTAGCCAGGGGATTTTTAAATGCTGGTCCAGTTTAATACAGTCTAAAATTAATTCCTGGGTAAACTTGGTTTCATCTTTGGCCCAGATAGAACGCCAAAGGGGACGTAGTGCAATCAAGTCTGTGGCATGGTGTATGCCCAGCTCCCTATGTGTAATTTCGTTGGAAGCTGAAGCAGGAAGACATAATAGGCGTTTAAGATACCTATTTTCTTCCTGCTGAATGGAGAGGGTGATCTGGGAATTATATCCCCATATCCCTGCTCCGTAAAGGGCAGAGGACATGCACCTGGCGTTATAAATGGAAATCATCTCCCTTATTCTACGCCCCCCTAATTTGGAGGCGAATCTGAAGATGCAGTTTGTATTTCTGATCATCTTCATGCCTATGCAAGATTGCTCGTTTGCCCATCTCCCGTCCCCAGAGAAAGTAATGCCTAAGTAACAGAAATGTTGCACAGACTCGAGTTTATCCCCATCAAGAAAAAATGACTTACTTTTCTTTAATTTCTTCCCGCAAGTCATAGTCATAGTCTTGCCCTTATTAATTTTGAGCATTCTGCCTTTAATAAAAACATTAAATTTGTCAATTAACTTTTGGAGCCCATTCGCGGTCCTGGAAATCAGGACCGCGTCGTCCGCGTATAAGAGGACGGGTATTTGTTTGCCATTTATCATAGGGGCATCTGCATAGGACTCTTGTAGGGACTGATCGACCTGGTTTATAAAAAGGGAAAACAGCAAGGGCGCGAGAACGCACCCTTGCCTAATCCCTCTACCTATTTTAAAAAAGGGGGTGCACTCTCCATTTGGCCCAAATCTAACTTTGCTTGATAGGCTACTGTACATTCTGGCCAGCAGGTGAATGATTTCGGGGGGTGCGCCCATAGCGAGTAATGTTGGCCAGAGCAGTGTGTGTTCCACTAGGTCGAACGCCGAGCTTAGATCGGCAAAACACATGAACAAATGCCCTTCCTTTGCTCTTGTGTACTTGCCGATGATAAGCTCAAGGTTCACACACTGCTCCATGGTTCCTATACCCCTACGGAACCCGTACTGGATGGGTGATAGGACATTATTGTCCTCAACCCAGGACTCTAATCTTCCCAGAAGCACGCGACTCAGTATTTTTAATGACGAGTCCAAAAGAGAAATTGGGCGATAATTACGTGCTTCAGCCCTTGAACCTTTTTTAAAAAGAGGCACCAAAATAGATTGACCCCATGAGGTAGGTAGTTCATTCTCAATAGCAGCATTGAAATAACGTGTTAAAATAGGCGCCCAAAGGTCAATCTTAGATTTAAAAAAGTCCACAGGGACCCCATCTGGGCCCGGGGCTTTCCCCCCCTTGCTTTTCTCTATAGCATCCTGCACCTCATTTAAAGATACTGTAAACAATAATTTCTCCCATTTAAAATTAATTGGCATTCCAGTTAAAACATTAGAATCTGAACAATCAGAGTTAAAAATCCCAGTGAAGTGTATAATCCAATCTTGACAGCTGACATGCGAGGTAAGTTCGGGGATGTTATCATTCTTTAAGAACGGACTGTTTACAGTGTCCCAGAAGAGTTTGTGATCTTTTGTTTCCGCTGCCTGATCTAATTTAACCCATGCCTCGTCCTGTAGTTCTCTCTTCCGAGTAGCCAGGGCGATTTTATAGTTGTGACGGTCTTCCCTTATCTTGCAGTGGTCTCTCGGTTTTGTATCTAATGAGGTTTTTAGCCTTTTTAGTGACTGGGCACAGTTATCATCAAACCACGCTGTCTTAACTTTTCTTCGCTCCCTTAATTTACTTGTCAATGATTTCTCAACAGTTTGTGTGATGATTAGAAATTTAGACAGCAAGATTTCTGGGCATGGTGTTGGGTATAAACAGTACTCCACTTCTCCGTAGCAATTAATGATTACGTTGGTGACAATTTTGGTAGGGTCGACTTTTGTCCATTTCACCCTCATCCCGTTTGGTCTTCCTACGGAGATGTCCTGGATAGGTTGGCCGTGAGAGTTCCTTTTTGACGGCCAGCCCAGTAATTCGACAGATACACTGTTGTGGTCACTGACCGTTTGTTCGATTACCCACACATTTATATACGTTGCGGAGCTGGAGACGATAATGTGATCTATAAATGAATGGCTGTTCCTTCCGTGGAATGTCGGGCATCTAACATTATTAGCATTCGTATTGCATTCCAGAAGTTCCAAATCATATTTGGCCAATAGGTTATTCAAGGCACTTCCTAGGATGTTATGTGGGAAGTGGTTGAAGACGCTGGTAGTTTCCCTTCCAGAGTATTCCTCCCTGTGGCCCAAAGCCCCCTTAAGTGCATAGGAGCACGTTTTGATGTTAAAATCTCCGGCCCACAAGATTACCGCTGGTTTAGGGGAGCTTGATAACATTGCGTCAATAGCCTGCTCGATGTCAGAGATGAACAACCCCTGGCTGTGGCTGGCGATGTTATTGTAAAAGTTCACGATTATTAAATCTTTAGGTCCACTATGGGTCACGCGCAAAACAGATGCATAATCTCCCAAGACTACATGGCTACTGACCCAAAACTCAGTCAATGTTGTAGATAGCAGGGTCACTAACCCCCCCTTGGCGCGGCCAGCCTGCGAAGCCACAGCCAGCACGCTAAAGGAGGAATATCCCTCGACATGTACTTCTGCTCTGTCCCACGTTTCTTGAAGGCATATGATGTCATAGCCTTGCTTAAGAAAGCCATCCCATACGGGTGTGTTTACCTTGGAAGCTAGGCCCGCTACATTCCATGTGATAACCCTCAGTGAACTTTCCCTGGATACATGGGATGGAATCATTTCTGTTATGGCTGTCGATGACATTTGATCGCCTAGATGGTTTACAACAGTACAGGTGCTGTTAACTATCGTTGCCATGTCATTAGGGCTGATTGTGGGGTTCTCTATGGACGGTTCATTTGCAAGTGGAATTTTAGGCGGGCATGTGCGGTTGGGGTCGGCTATCGTGGTTGGATTATTTAGACTTAGAGCAGAGGTGTTTATATGGATTTCACTTTCTCCAGTAGATGTATCTGGCAGTCAATCGTTTTCATCAAGAGGGTTGAACATCTGGAATCTATTAGATGTTGGAACAGCGAATTGTCCAAAGATGTTACTTCCGGACCCGGTTGTATTGTGGTAATTAAGATAATTGGGGTTAGGCATTCTGTACAATTCCATAGGTGGTTGTGGAACATGCTGGTTATTAAATACATGAGTGGTCGTGGGGAAAAAAGGATGGGAAGGATGCCCGGCTAATTGTACAGGTGCCTGCTGTGCAGATGGATAAGGTGTATTAGTTGCTCTAGGATGTTTGAAATTCTGCACGGGTGTCTTAAACCCCACCAGGTTTCTATAAAAATAATCCAAAGGGAACAGGGTTGTGTTATATTCATTGTCAGAGGGGATGGGTGCGTTCAAGATGGAGTCACGCGCCCATTCGGTGGTTTTGTAATTTATAATTACGCAGTCCCCGTTTATTTCCTTTTTGCTTGGACCCACCCACCCTACCCTTTGAGTTGAGATAATCTGGCCTGCACCACTTAAGGGGAAGCCACAGTTGTGGACCAGCCAATATAAAATTTTATTTTTAAGAGTTTCACTGTTTTCAAATTGGGAGGGTTTGAGTTTTGGTACGTTAGCAAGGATTGCCACCAGAGGCCTACTTTCTGGTGGAAGATTGATCACGGCGGGGATGATATTGTTATAGTAGCTACGCGCCGGTGGGTTCCTGCTTGCTGAGGTGTAGTCCTTGAGCACCTCCCCGGCTGCTCTGTTAGAGGTGGAAGGAGATGGGCCGTTATGGGTGTTACTTTGTAAATTTACGGTTTTACAGGTAGGTGCTGGTGGATTCGTATTACTCACTGATGGAGCCTGTGGTTTAGGTGCAGTATGGGCAGTTGTTTTAGCCTTATTCCTGGTAGATACATTTGGGATGGGTTGAGTGGTTTGTGTAGTTTGTGGGCCTAGGTGTTCAAGAATGTCTAATTTGGCTAGGCCCAATTTTTCCAGGTTTTCCACCTTTTTACCTATTTGCTCAAGTTTATCATTTAGGGGAGCAATAAGGTGCTTCATAGCATCCGTGATTTGGGCCAGTATTGACTCCATATTAACTATCGGTCCTGTATTAGGCATCAATTGTGCAATTCCATTAGGTGGATCTATGGGCGGTGTTGGTGAGATGGTCTTCTTTCTTTTGCCCTTTGGTTTCATACATCCCCTTAAGAAAGCCTGTGGTTTCCTAGTGTGAGTGCGTCTGGTTCTGCGATGGACTGTGCCCTGGTTGATTATACTACTGTCGCTGCTATTGTTGACTAGGTCTATTGTATGCATAGTATCTGCAGTATCGCAGGTAATCAATGGTGCGCTAGGCGCTGCACTGGGGCTCGATTCCTCAGGTGGTGGAACATCAATCTGTAAGTTAGGAGTTAGGGATAGACGGCTGTCCCTATCTTGGAGTTGTGTGGGAGATGTAGGAAGGTCTACTGTGGGTGGAGGCACAGTTCCAGGGAGACCTGTATAAGATTGCATAAGAATGGAATCGTTGGATAATGCTGTCATGTTGATATTATATACAGTGCTATCAACAGGTAGTGGTGTGCGGTGAATTAGACAGGCACTAGGTGGTAGAGACAAACGTCTCTCAGTGTTTTCGATGGCATTTGCTACCACTACAATTGTCTGTTGAAGCATGCGGTCAATTGCAGTTAACGTTGGTAATGGTGTCTTGGTTTGGGCAGCGGTCCTTGCAACGGAGCGTGTGTTAATAGGCGTTTTTTTAACCATGTTCTTGATGGTGGGTTTAGATGCAGTTGGAGCCATTAGCAATATATTAATCACAAAGCGTTGTTACCTTGATGGTCGCTGCGAAATTGGCCAGGGGGTGGTGCCCAGCCCAGACTCCTCAGGCCTCTGAGGGCCACAGAGGGCCCGCCCTTTGCCCGGGCTTAGCCCGGCGCCTGCCCGCGCGCTTCCCGCGACGCGGGAAGGGATGCCCCTTTTTGTGCGCCTCCTGGCGCGCTCAGCCTCGACGCGACTTCCGTCCAGGTCGCGGAGGCTTCTGGGGCTTGTGGTCTTCAACTCCCCCGCTCGGCGGCAGCACAGGTGGTCAGAGGCTGCAGCGGGGGGAGGAGACCGGCGATGTCAGGGGAGCGCGCTGGGCGCCACAGGCAGGTCCCGCGGTGGTGAGGGAGAGCCCAGCGGACAACAGCAGCGGAGAGCCAGGGAACTCCGAAGAGCAGCAACAACAGGTGACCGGAAGGAAACACACCCACTCCCCAGCAAGGGATGCCCCTTTTTGTGCGCCTCCTGGCGCGCTCAGCCTCGACGCGACTTCCGTCCAGGTCGCGGAGGCTTCTGGGGCTTGTGGTCTTCAACTCCCCCGCTCGGCGGCAGCACAGGTGGTCAGAGGCTGCAGCGGGGGGAGGAGACCGGCGATGTCAGGGGAGCGCGCTGGGCGCCACAGGCAGGTCCCGCGGTGGTGAGGGAGAGCCCAGCGGACAACAGCAGCGGAGAGCCAGGGAACTCCGAAGAGCAGCAACAACAGGTGACCGGAAGGAAACACACCCACTCCCCAGCAAGGGATGCCCCTTTTTGTGCGCCTCCTGGCGCGCTCAGCCTCGACGCGACTTCCGTCCAGGTCGCGGAGGCTTCTGGGGCTTGTGGTCTTCAACTCCCCCGCTCGGCGGCAGCACAGGTGGTCAGAGGCTGCAGCGGGGGGAGGAGACCGGCGATGTCAGGGGAGCGCGCTGGGCGCCACAGGCAGGTCCAGCGGTGGTGAGGGAGAGCCCAGCGGACAACAGCAGCGGAGAGCCAGGGAACTCCGAAGAGCAGCAACAACAGGTGACCGGAAGGAAACACACCCACTCCCCAGCAAGGGATGCCCCTTTTTGTGCGCCTCCTGGCGCGCTCAGCCTCGACGCGACTTCCGTCCAGGTCGCGGAGGCTTCTGGGGCTTGTGGTCTTCAACTCCCCCGCTCGGCGGCAGCACAGGTGGTCAGAGGCTGCAGCGGGGGGAGGAGACCGGCGATGTCAGGGGAGCGCGCTGGGCGCCACAGGCAGGTCCCGCGGTGGTGAGGGAGAGCCCAGCGGACAACAGCAGCGGAGAGCCAGGGAACTCCGAAGAGCAGCAACAACAGGTGACCGGAAGGAAACACACCCACTCCCCAGCAAGGGATGCCCCTTTTTGTGCGCCTCCTGGCGCGCTCAGCCTCGACGCGACTTCCGTCCAGGTCGCGGAGGCTTCTGGGGCTTGTGGTCTTCAACTCCCCCGCTCGGCGGCAGCACAGGTGGTCAGAGGCTGCAGCGGGGGGAGGAGACCGGCGATGTCAGGGGAGCGCGCTGGGCGCCACAGGCAGGTCCCGCGGTGGTGAGGGAGAGCCCAGCAGACAACAGCAGCGGAGAGCCAGGGACCTCCGAAGAGCAGCAACAACAGGTGACCGGAAGGAAACACACCCACTCCCCAGCAAGGGATGCCCCTTTTTGTGCGCCTCCTGGCGTGCTCAGCCTCGACGCGACTTCCGTCCAGGTCGCGGAGGCTTCTGGGGCTTGTGGTCTTCAACTCCCCCGCTCGGCGGCAGCACAGGTGGTCAGAGGCTGCAGCGGGGGGAGGAGACCGGCGATGTCAGGGGAGCGCGCTGGGCGCCACAGGCAGGTCCCGCGGTGGTGAGGGAGAGCCCAGCGGACAACAGCAGCGGAGAGCCAGGGAACTCCGAAGAGCAGCAACAACAGGTGACCAGAAGGGATCTGTGTATAGCGGGGCATGGTTCCAAAACTTGTCCTTTGCCTGAAAAACTTCTTCCTTTCTTCCATCTCTCTGGCTTTGATTTGTTTGTTTTTTCTAACCTTGTTGGGATAGGTACAGGATTGTACCCTATCTTGTCGCTTATCTTGGCCCTTCTCTGGGTCAACACGACTCTACATTATTCCTTAAATAAACTCATGTCCGGCTGGGCGTTAAAAAATATAGCACTGATTGTAGTCTATATTATTATTCTCCTGTCTTATTTTAAATCCTTAGGACCCCTGTTCTCTGAATTCAGCAGGAGACTGGCACTCTTCCAGTCCTTGGAGATTTTCTTAGCAAGCGTGAGAGTACACACACAGTTCCTCTCTCCTGGTTCCTTGGCGAAAATAAAGAAGCACTGCAGGATTCCCCCCAGCAAACAGCACACTGGCAGAAGGGGTAGGCAAGTCCTCAGATCAGCAGGCCTCTTGTCCTTGGTTACAGGGTTCCTTGTCAGAAGTGATCTGATTTCTTAGTTCAGGGGTCCTTCTCTTATACCCCTTTTCGGCTTTGATCCCTTTGTCCATGCCGGGGAATTTCCCAACATCCTGGGTCTCTTGTGGGTGGAGCCAGGCGGAAGCACCTGGCCTATTCACTGAGCAGGGCTGGGTCCTCAGACGCCCAGCAGGAGGTGGAGCCAGCATTGACACTGGCAGGAGCAGAGCTATCGGCTTCCTGGCAGGAGGTGGGGCTAGGATCGTCCATGGCAGGCACAGAGCCATCAGCCGCTTGGCTGGAGGTGGAGCCAGCATTGCATCAGGCAGGGCAGGCTATCAACAACTACTCTCCCCCTACTCTCAACGCAAATGTCCCACTCATCCCACACCGACTCATCCAGACCTGTGGAGCCACCCAGCTCCTGTCACACACACGCAAGACCAGCAGAAACCAGAAATGGTTAGACAAGAAAATAGACACTTTCTAAAAGTGCTATTTTCGAACCCAGAGTCCAAAAACCATCCACACCAATGGATGCGTAATTAAACCCAGAGTTCAGGGATACCAAACTCGACATTGCACCATGCTCCCCGAGCCAGCTAGGATCATAGCCTTAATAATCCCGGCGGCCCATTCTAATCAATGGAGAGCAGGCTACTCGCAATAGTGAAGAACGAAGATGGCGGTAATTCACTATTAGGACATGCCAACTTGGTCAGGCGTGTCCTACCTTATACTTACAATGCACCCTGCCCGTGGGCCTACCATAGGGGTGACTAACATGAAGTCAAGGGAAGGTTGGGGCTGGCAAGTAGGTATACTTGCGCAGCCTGCGTGACAGCACTAGGCTGCACGTGGGTCTCGCAATGACCGACCCGTAGACATTCTTTTACGAGGCCGCTCCTGTGGGTGGCACAACACGTGCTGCAAGCCCACGAGCGGCATTTGTATTTACAAGCCCCGGCACTCCTGGTGCACTAGACTAAGGACTGACAGTAAACCAAATAAGCCAAACATGGATACACTAGATACAACAATTTAACATAGGGAGCACTTGCGCTGTGGCACTGATCAGCAGTGACACCGCGCCCAAAGCATATACCAGCAAAACATCGTGAAACAGTGGAGGCAAACAGAAAAAATGGAGGAGAGACTCAAGCCAATGATGTCAGGTCTAACAATTACTAATGACACTCCTCTATATAATAAACCCAAAACACAAACTACTTGCTAAAAGTCACGAAAGGAGATACATCTCTCTATGAATTGCAGCACACCAACAAGAACATCAAGACTATCAACATATAATGACATCTTCCAAGTAAGTAAATAAATAAAAAACTACATAAATAGCTGCTACTACATTACTTACCTGCTAAATACCCAGTGCTCCTTTTCTATTCGTACTACTGAACATGCTAATAATTTATATATACAAATGTTTTTATAGATACTACAACTAGAGAATACTCTACACAAAACTGTGAACAAAAACATAGGAGTACAGATTATAGTAAGTAAGTAAATTGTCAGTTTTTATTTAATTGTAAATAATTCTAAACGCACACAAAGTAGGACATTTTTCCCACATATTTGATTTTTTCCTCCAGATTCTATTACTGAAAACTGCACTACAAATGAACTAAGAACATCATTCCTATTTCTACCTTACATATTACTAAGTAAGTATGTGTAAACTAAAATCAATTTGGTAAAACCCGACATACATTCTCACTTGTTCTAATTAGTTGCTATTATCTATTTTTTTTACACAGCTAACAATACAAATAGATATACTGAAATTATAAAGATCTCCAAAATCGGAATACCACAAATACAACTCACTAAGTAAGTATATTAAAGAACATAATTAACTGCTAATCTGTTAAAAACCTACAAACATGGTGAATGTTCTAACACATATGTTCCTTATTTTTTTTAAGATAACACTACAAACTACTCTCCAGAAAACGAACCTACAACTATACTGGAAAACCCTACCAAAAATAAAAGAGTAAGTATCTTGACAATGTAAATGAAAAACCTACACTTAGTAGTATCCACTTTTTTAGTCGAAATTAGCTGTAACATTGTAAATATACACAAAATTGGGTAATAATGTACTCTTTTTATGTTTTTCCTAACAGCTATAACAACATCACAAAACAGTATCCCCAACAAAAGAATAAAGCAGATCAAAAATTTGCACTGATTTATAAAACACGTAAGTATATACATTACTAATAATCACTTACTTAGAATTATAAACACATTTTCCTTGACAATAACTATTATGTATATATTTTTTAGATATACAAACAACAAAATGACAGAAGGAGCAGAATTTGTTACCAGCCAGAAAGGAAAACTATTACTGTGCTACATGGGTTACACTTATACACAAGAAAAGCAATATGGCATGAAAGTTAATTGGAAATGTTGTAAATATTATTCTAACAAGTGTTATGGAAGAGCAACAACTAGAGAAGCTACTGTACTGTATACTAGGGAACACAATCATCCACCAAATGTTACTGAAATTGAAGTTAGAACAGCTTTGGAAAATATAAAAGAGGCAAGTACAGGTTCCCAAAAACAAACCAACGTCATATTAAGAGAAGCAATTCCTAAAATCCCTAAAACTGCCACAACCCAAATGCCAAATATTCTTTCCCTAAAAAGAACTATAGCACAAACTAAAAAAGCTACTACTACTACTACCACACCACCTCCCAGAACATATCATGATATCAATTTAAATGCCAACCAAATTATAACTTTAAACAAACAACCATTTATAGTTTACGACAATGAAAACAATGACAAAAGACTTTTTATACTTGGGACAAATATGAATCTAGTAAAACTTCAGCAAAGCCAATATTGGATGATGGATGGAACATTTAACATCTGTCCCAAACCATTTTTCCAATTATACACAGTACATGGCCTCTACCACAACTGCAACATACCACTACTATATGCACTATTACCAAACAAAATTAGTTCCACATATATGGAATTATTAAATATAATTAAACAAAAAACAAATGATTATTCTCCAGAAAAAATAATTCTAGATTTTGAGCAAGCAATGCTTTCAACAATCCTAAAAATCCACCCCCATACCTGCATTCAAGGCTGCTACTATCATTTAAACCAGTGTTTATGGAGACATCTACAAAAAACTACCTTAAGTGTAGAATATGCTACTAACTCATCTTTTGCATACCAAATTAAAAAACTCATAGGACTGGCTTATGTCCCAGAAACAGACGTAGCATAACACTACAACATTCTTATAGACAGCCCCTTCTACAAACAAAATGAAGCTAAGTTGAGTCCATTTCTGGACTACTTTGAAGACACCTGGGTAGGCAGACTCCACAGATCTGGCCACAGAAGAAACCCCAAATTCCTAATACCCTGGTGGAACGTTTACAGAAGCACCTTAAATGGAGAATCTAAAACTAACAAAGCAGTAGAAGTTTGGCAAAATGCATTTGTACAATCAACTGGCATAACAAATCCTACTCTAGAACATTTTATTAAATGCCTACAGAAAGAACAAAGCTACCAGGAATTCAGAATGGACCAATCCATAACTGAACTAGTCCCTAAAACATCAAAACAAAATAAGCAAATGCACAAATACCTAGAAGAACAAGTAAAATTATACCCTAGTACAAAAGGCATTAAATACTTAAACATCATTGCCAAAACCCTACTCTGAATAATTAACAAAACCAAAGCAATCCCTAAAACTATCACCTAAATATGCATAACATTTCAAACCTGATCTTTACAAGTATTTAATGTATGCAATATATAGAGATATTATTCACATATATGCACACATTAAATAAAAATAAGAACTATAAAACAATGCCATATTAATAATCAAATTACCCACACACAAAAGATAAAACAGAAATGACTTACCAATCATGTTGTAAATCCAATGACGTCCTTCTCCACCAAAGTAATCCAGGTAGTGCAAATGTAACCCCAAAAAAATGGAAAAATACAACTGCTCCAAAAAATCCAAATCCACGGTGTGAAGAGCCCATCGAATAACCATAAAAGACCCGAAAAATAGTAAAAAGTTAAAAAAGCGCTCCAGGAAAACCGAAAAGTTAAAAGAAGTGTTTGCAAAGCAGTGGTGAATAAAACCAACAAACACTTCCTTTAAAAAAAAAAACGGAACTTCCGATTTAGCGAACACCTATAACAAACACATAGAAAACAGACATTACCACCCAGATTAACCAACACATAAATAAATACTAACAATATTAAAAACATAATTTTGGTAGTACATATACTTTAAACCTACAAAAAGTTACTCTATAAACAATCCTATAACTAAGTAAAACTACGTGTATCTACCACACGGAAATAATCGTTTTCAAAATGTAAAACACAACTCCCTCACATATAAGAACACTAAATAGAAGCACACTACTCTCAAAAGATCATTAAAAGACACATAAAACATATAAAATAAACCTTACCTGAAGCGACGTTAAGTGTCTCCCAACCGGGAGCTGCTCTTCATCCAAATGACCCAAAATGACCTAACCCGGTTACAAAATCAAGAACCCAAAAGCACTAAAATAGTCCAAAGTTATAAATATAATATCAATACTTTAGACAATTACCTGAAATCATTTAAAAATTGCTATTATTTGCAAAAAAAGTTTTACTTTTGTACTACTCTGAATTTATTTACAAATATGTATAAAAAGTTAATAAATAAATATTATGAAAACAATAATATTTATTTAAACAATGTATAGAAATATTACTAGAATGTCACACAATGTATAAATGTAAAATAAATGTTAACAAAATATTTCCCTTTTTGTAATAAACTTTAATGTTAAAAATTAAAGGTGAAAAAATTATTATTAATATAATAATTATTAATAATATTTGTATATTTACTATATAATATGTAATACTATACAAAATAATATTACATATTAATGATAAGAATTTAAACAAATCTAATTCTTCTGTAAATTTGATTGTCATTGTGTTTTGAAATTATTATCATAAAAATAAATGTTTCATAAAATTGAATTTTATGATTTAAATTGTTCTCTGCTAAAAATAAAAAACATAATAAATATTATTTTACAATCATGTTGGACATTTTATATTATTTTATGACTATAATCTAACAATATTATTATTGGGAAAAACTCCAGTCTACATTAAATTTAAGTAGGTGCTGGACACTAATTAATTAATAATTACTATTCCAACTCCAGTCTACATGAAATTTAAGTAGGTGCTGGACACTAATTAATTAATAATTACTATTCCAACTCCAGTCTACATTAAATTGGAGTAGGTGCTGGACACTAATTAATTAATAATTACTATTCCAACTCCAGTCTACATTAAAATGAAGTAGGTGCTGGACACTAATTAATTAATAATTACTATTCCTACTCCAATCTCCATTAAATTTAAGTAGGTGCTGGACACTAATAATTAATAATTACTATTCCAACTCCAGTCTACATTAAATTGAAGTAGGTGCTAGACACTAAATAATTAATATTTACTATTCATACTCCAGTCTACATTAAATTTAAGTAGGTGCTGGACACTAATTAATTAATAATTACTATTCCAACTCCAGTCTACATTAAATTGGAGTAGGTGCTGGACACTAATTAATTAATAATTACTATTCCAACTCCAGTCTACATTAAATTGGAGTAGGTGCTGGACACTACTTAATAAATACTATTCCACCTCCAGTCTACATTGAAATGAAGTTGGTGCTGGACACTAATTAATTATTAATTACTATTCCTACTCCAATCTACATAAAATTGAAGTAGGTGCTGGACACTAAATAATTAATAATTACTATTCCAACTCCAGTCTACATTAAATTGGAGTAGGTGCTGGACACTAATTTATTAATAATTACTACTCCAACTCCAGTCTACATTAAATTGGAGTAGGTGCTGGACACTAATTAATTAATAATTACTATTCAAACTCCAGTCTACATTAAATTTAAGTAGGTGCTGGACACTAAATAATTAATAATTACTATTCCAACTCCAGTCTACATTAAATTGCAGTAGGTGCTGGACGCTAATTAATTCATATTTACTATTCCAACTCTAGTCTACATTACATTGGAGTAGGTGCTGGACACTAATTAATTAATAATTACTATTCCTTCTCCAATCTACATTAAATTGAAGTAGCTTCTGGACACAAAATAATTAATAATTACTATTCCTACTCCAATCAACATAAAATAGATGTAGGTGCTGGACACTAATTAATTAACAATTACTATTCCAACTCCAGTCTACATTAAATTGGAGTAGGTGCTGGACACTAAATAATTAATAATTACTATTCCAACTCCAGTCTACATTAAATTGGAGTATGTGCTGGACACTAATTAATTAATAATTACTATTCCAACTCCAGTCTACATTTAATAGGAGTAGGTGCTGGACACTAATTAATTAATAATTACTATTCTAACTCCAATCTACATTAAAATTAAGTAGGTGCTGGACACTAATTAATTATTAATTACTATTCCTACTCCAATCTACATAAAATTGAAGTAGGTGCTGGACAATAAATATTTAATAATTACTATTCCTACTCCAGTCGACATTAAATTGAAGTAGGTGCTGGACACTGATTAATTAATAATTACTATTCCAACTACAGTCTACATTAAATTGGAGTATGTGCTGGACACTAATTAATTAATAATTACTATTCCAACTCCAGTCTACATTTAATTGGAGTAGGTGCTGGACACTAAATAATTAATAATTACTATTCCAACTCCAGTCTACATAAAATTGAAGTAGGTGCTTGACACTAATTAAAGAATCATTATTATTCCAACTCCAGTCTACATTAAATTGAAGTAGGTGCTGGACACTAATTAATTATTACTATTCCTACTCCAATCAACATAAAATAGATGTAGGTGCTGGACACTAATTAATTAATAATTACTATTCCTACTCCAATCTACATTAAATTGAAGTAGGTGCTGGACACTAATTAATTAATAATTACTATTCCTTCTCCAATCTACATTAAATTGAAGTAGCTTCTGGACACAAAATAATTAATAATTACTATTCCTACTCCAATCAACATAAAATAGATGTAGGTGCTGGACACTAATTAATTAATAATTACTATTCCTACTCCAATCTACATTAAATTGAAGTAGGTGCTGGACACTAATTAATTAATTACTATTCCTTCTCCAATCTACATTAAATTGAAGTAGCTTCTGGACACAAAATAATTAATAATTACTATTCCTACTCCAATCAACATAAAATAGATGTAGGTGCTGGACACTGATTAATTAATAATTACTATTCCTACTCCAATCAACATTAAATTGAAGTAGGTGCTGGACACTAATTAATTAATAATTACTATTCCTACTCCAATCAACATTAAATTGAAGTAGGTGCTGGACACTAATTAATTAATAATTACTATTCCAACTCCAGTCTACATTAAATTGGAGTAGGTGCTGGACACTACTTAATAAATACTATTCCACCTCCAGTCTACATTAAAATGAAGTTGGTGCTGGACACTAATTAATTATTCATTACTATTCCTACTCCAATCTACATAAAATTGAAGTAGGTGCTGGACACTAAATAATTAATAATTACTATTCCAACTCCAGTCTACATTAAATTGGAGTAGGTGCTGGACACTAATTTATTAATAATTACTAGTCCAACTCCAGTCTACATTAAATTGGAGTAGGTGCTGGACACTAATTAATTAATTACTATTCCTACTCCAATCAACATTAAATTGAAGTAGGTGCTGGACACTAATTAATTAATATTTACTATTCCAACTCCAATCTCCATAAAATTTAAGTAGGTGCTGGACACTAATAATTAATAATTACTATTCCAACTCCAGTCTACATTAAATTGGAGTAGGTGCTGGACACTAATTAATTAATTACTATTCCTACTCCAATCAACATTAAATTGAAGTAGGTGCTGGACACTAATTAATTAATAATTACTATTCCTACTCCAATCTCCATAAAATTTAAGTAGGTGCTGGACACTAATAATTAATAATTACTATTCCAACTCCAGTCTACATTAAATTGAAGTAGGTGCTAGACACTAAATAATTAATATTTACTATTCATACTCCAGTCTACATTAAATTTAAGTAGGTGCTGGACACTAATTAATTAATAATTACTATTCCAACTCCAGTCTACATTAAATTGGAGTAGGTGCTGGACACTAATTAATTAATAATTACTATTCCAACTCCAGTCTACATTAAATTGGAGTAGGTGCTGGACACTACTTAATAAATACTATTCCACCTCCAGTCTACATTGAAATGAAGTTGGTGCTGGACACTAATTAATTATTAATTACTATTCCTACTCCAATCTACATAAAATTGAAGTAGGTGCTGGACACTAAATAATTAATAATTACTATTCCAACTCGTCTACATTAAATTGGAGTAGGTGCTGGACACTAATTTATTAATAATTACTACTCCAACTCCAGTCTACATTAAATTGGAGTAGGTGCTGGACACTAATTAATTAATAATTACTATTCAAACTCCAGTCTACATTAAAATGAAGTAGGTGCTGGAAACTAATTAATTAATAATTAATATTCCTACTCCAATCTCCATAAAATTTAAGTAAGTGCTGGACACTAATTAATTATTAATTACTATTCCAACTCCAGTCTACATTAAATTTAAGTAGGTGCTGGACACTAAATAATTAATAATTACTATTCCAACTCCAGTCTACATTAAATTGCAGTAGGTGCTGGACGCTAATTAATTCATATTTACTATTCCAACTCTAGTCTACATTAAATTGGAGTAGGTGCTGGACACTAATTAATTAATAATTACTATTCCTTCTCCAATCTACATTAAATTGAAGTAGCTTCTGGACACAAAATAATTAATAATTACTATTCCTACTCCAATCAACATAAAATAGATGTAGGTGCTGGACACTAATTAATTAATACTTACTATTCCTACTCCAATCAACATTAAATTGAAGTAGGTGCTGGACACTAATTAATTAATAATTACTATTCCAACTCCAGTCTACATTAAATTGGAGTAGGTGCTGGACACTAAATAATTAATAATTACTATTCCAACTCCAGTCTACATTAAATTGGAGTATGTGCTGGACACTAATTAATTAATAATTACTATTCCAACTCCAGTCTACATTTAATTGGAGTAGGTGCTGGACACTAATTAATTAATAATTACTATTCTAACTCCAATCTACATTAAAATTAAGTAGGTGCTGGACACTAATTAATTATTAATTACTATTCCTACTTCAATCTACATAAAATTGAAGTAGGTGCTGGACACTAAATATTTAATAATTACTATTCCTACTCCAGTCTACATTAAATTGAAGTAGGTGCTGGACACTAATTAATTAATAATTACTATTCCAACTACAGTCTACATTAAATTGGAGTATGTGCTGGACACTAATTAATTAATAATTACTATTCCAACTCCAGTCTACATTTAATTGGAGTAGGTGCTGGACACTAAATAATTAATAATTACTATTCCAACTCCAGTCTACATAAAATTGAAGTAGGTGCTTGACACTAATTAAAGAATCATTATTATTCCAACTCCAGTCTACATTAAATTGAAGTAGGTGCTGGACACTAATTAATTAATAATTACTATTCCTTCTCCAATCTACATTAAATTGAAGTAGCTTCTGGACACAAAATAATTAATAATTACTATTCCTACTCCAATCAACATAAAATAGATGTAGGTGCTGGACACTAATTAATTAATACTTACTATTCCTACTCCAATCAACATTAAATTGAAGTAGGTGCTGGACACTAATTAATTAATAATTACTATTCCAACTCCAGTCTACATTAAATTGGAGTAGGTGCTGGACACTAAATAATTAATAATTACTATTCCAACTCCAGTCTACATTAAATTGGAGTATGTGCTGGACACTAATTAATTAATAATTACTATTCCAACTCCAGTCTACATTTAATTGGAGTAGGTGCTGGACACTAATTAATTAATAATTACTATTCTAACTCCAATCTACATTAAAATTAAGTAGGTGCTGGACACTAATTAATTATTAATTACTATTCCTACTTCAATCTACATAAAATTGAAGTAGGTGCTGGACACTAAATATTTAATAATTACTATTCCTACTCCAGTCTACATTAAATTGAAGTAGGTGCTGGACACTAATTAATTAATAATTACTATTCCAACTACAGTCTACATTAAATTGGAGTATGTGCTGGACACTAATTAATTAATAATTACTATTCCAACTCCAGTCTACATTTAATTGGAGTAGGTGCTGGACACTAAATAATTAATAATTACTATTCCAACTCCAGTCTACATAAAATTGAAGTAGGTGCTTGACACTAATTAAAGAATCATTATTATTCCAACTCCAGTCTACATTAAATTGAAGTAGGTGCTGGACACTAATTAATTATTACTATTCCTACTCCAATCAACATAAAATAGATGTAGGTGCTGGACACTAATTCATTAATAATTACTATTCCTACTCCAATCTACATTAAATTGAAGTAGGTGCTGGACACTAATTAATTAATAATTACTATTCCTTCTCCAATCTACATTAAATTGAAGTAGCTTCTGGACACAAAATAATTAATAATTACTATTCCTACTCCAATCAACATAAAATAGATGTAGGTGCTGGACACTGATTAATTAATTACTATTCCTACTCCAATCAACATTAAATTGAAGTAGGTGCTGGACACTAATTAATTAATAATTACTATTCCTACTCCAATCAACATTAAATTGAAGTAGGTGCTGGACACTAATTAATTAATAATTACTATTCCAACTCCAGTCTACATTAAATTGGAGTAGGTGCTGGACACTACTTAATAAATACTATTCACCTCCAGTCTACATTAAAATGAAGTTGGTGCTGGACACTAATTAATTATTAATTACTATTCCTACTCCAATCTACATAAAATTGAAGTAGGTGCTGGACACTAAATAATTAATAATTACTATTCCAACTCCAGTCTACATTAAATTGGAGTAGGTGCTGGCCACTAATTTATTAATAATTACTAGTCCAACTCCATTCTACATTAAATTGGAGTAGGTGCTGGACACTAATTAATTAATTACTATTCCTACTCCAATCAACATTAAATTGAAGTAGGTGCTGGACACTAATTAATTAATATTTACTATTCCAACTCCAGTCTACATTAAATTGAAGTAGGTGCTGGACACTAATTATTGAATAATTAATATTCAAACTCCAGTCTACATTATTTTTTTTAATTTTTGTTTTTAAAAAATATTTTTTAAAACACTTCCCACCCTTATCCCCTATTAACCCTATTACCCGCTCCTAAAACTAGATATGTTTTTTAAATAATATTTTAATTAATAAATATAAATAAATTAATTTGCATTTTTTTTTAAAAATGTTAACATACATTTTAATACACTCCCCACCCTTATCCCCTATAAACCCAATAACCTGCTCCTAAAACTAGATATGTTTTTTTATAATTTATATTAATATTTTTTTTTAAAGTTTTTTATTATTTCTAATTTTTATATTAACTTTATATAGTAATGTCATTACTTTTTTTTACTACTTTTTTATTTTTTTCCACTATAAAACGATATTTTTTATAGTCGATATTTTGTCAAACGATATTCTTACTTGCAATATTTTATAATACTTACCAATTACGACATTTTTGTATTCGATATTTAATTTTTTCCTATATTATCGACCTTCGATATTAAAACTTCGATATTTTGTCTTTTTGATATTTTTTTTACGATATTATGTCTGATCACCATATTCTGTGCTACGTGATGCAAACTAGCTCTGAAGCACCGCATCGCCACTACTACGTGGATTGATTTCATTGCAATGACTTACATTTCATCTCAGCTTTTTGGAACCACTGCATCACCCTAACTGCATTAACCATCCTTGACTTCACAATAGAAGCTTCATTGATGACGCAGGTCCTAGCATTAAAGACACACCGCATCGCAGAACCAGTGCATCATTTCGATTATGCAACGGATCATCAATGCTAATTCTTGCAGCACTCCGCAAGCCAGGATTTAAGATACTTTGGAGAATATTTACTATGAAGTGGTGGAGCAAGGCGTTAGCCTCATTGGCTTAACACCGCAGACCGCCACCTCTGAAACACAGGGCTGAACCGTATTTACAGCAATAAGGTTCAGCCCTGCGTTTCCCCCTGGACTAAATTTAGCAGCCTTGTGCCAATGCAGGCACCATTGCACAATAGTGCAAGGGCATCTGCGTTGAGGGGAAGATTGTTTATGTGCAGAAAGAGATACCTTCCTGCACATCAACATTCTTTAAATTGTGTTTTGTAACGTCTATGTGTGCTACTTAATGCAGCATACATAGAAGTTGCAAAACGTCATTTTTTTATTGATTGTTTATGTGCAGGAAGCGGTCACTCCTCACGCTGCTCCAGGCTCTGATTGGTATCGTAGCGCTATACTGCCAGACCACTCTTTGCTATTTAAAGCCATAGCGCATTACTCGCATTGCTCCTGCATATAATTGTGCCCGATTGCTGATTGCATTTGTATCGTAGCGCTGTGTTGCTGAGGTGCGCTTTCAGGGTCATTCGGTTGTGCTTTGCTGCCTTTGGCTGAGTTGTTCATTTGTGCCTGATTCTGCCGGTGCCACTGGCCATTTCATAGCCATTATCAAAGTTGTGCCCCAATCTCGTCCTGTTAGGCTTTTGGCTTGCTGCCATTTTGTTGTTGTGCCTCCCTGGCCGGCTCTCCACCCCGCTCCCGCCTCCCAGCTGCTCCTCCCTCCCACTGAAAGTTTAAGCTCGACCCTCCTGTGCAAGCGCTGTGACCGTCATGAGCTTATCAGAAGCGGTCGCTCCTCACGCTGCTCCAGGCTCTGATTGGTATCGTAGCGCTATACTGCCAGACAGCTCTTTGCTATTTAAAGCCATAACGCATTACTCGCATTGCTCCTGCATATAATTGTGCCTGATTGCGGATTGCATTTGTATCATGGCGCTGTGTTGCTGAGGTGCGCTTTCATGGTCATTTGGTTGTGCTTTGCTGCCTTTGCCCGAGTTGTTCATTTGTGCCTGATTCTGCCGGTGCCACTGGCCATTTCATAGCCATGATCAAAGTTGCGCCCCAATCTCGTCCTGTTAGGCTTTTGGCTTGCTGCCATTTTGTTGTTTGTTGTTGTGCCTCCCTGCCCGGCTCTCCACCCCGCTCCCGCCTCCCAGCTGCTCCTCCCTCGCTCCGCCCCTCCACTATCGACATATGACAGACGCATTTGCGTGCAAAATTCACGTGCTGCGAACGCGCACCGAAGATGTGCCAAAGGTAAGCCCATCTACGCCCGTCCGCGCCTGGACCGCGCCCTGCGCCAGACCCCCTGGTCCTCGCAAAACCCACTCCAGCTGCATAACGTACGACGCCACAACAATCTCAGCACTTGACTCCGGCCGACTCCCGAACTGCTACCAAGCCGCCCCAGGACACACCCATGGACCCTTCACCTGCCACTCTCGCAAGTTCGACTGCATCAAAACCCACACCAAATCCACAAACTCCAAATAGAGCTCCGACACTAACCACCTGAAGTGCATCCTGCTCAACACCCGCTCGGTCCACAGACACGCCATTGACCTTTGGAACCTACTCAACACCACAACGCCGGACGTCGCCTTTCTAACAGAAACCTGGATGAACGCCTCATCAGCACCAGACATTGCCATAGCCATCCCGGACGGCTACAAGATCATCCGAAAGGACCGCATCAACCAGACTGGAGGAGGCATCGCCATCGTCCACAAGAACACCATCCTCATCACGACCAGTTCCGACGATAACCTCGCTGCCGCCGAACACCTTCACTTACAGATCCACACCGACCCCAAGACCACACTCAGAGGCACCCTCATCTACAGGCCACCAGGACCTGCACACAATTCAGCGAAGACATCACTGACTTCATCAGACCACACGCGCTCCCCTCCGAGGACTACATGCTACTGGGAGACCTTAACTTCCACCTGGAAAAGAACAACGACAGCAACACCACCACCCTTCTGGACAACCTAGCCAATCTCGGACTCAAACAACTTGTTGACACCCCCACCCATTATGTCGGGCACAAGCTCGACCCACTCTTCACCTCCAGCAAGCACATCTCCTTCAATCCCACCACAGCTCTCCATTGGACAGACCACTGCTGTGTCCACTTCAACTACAAAAAGACTACGTCCCACAACCCCCCTCAACCAATTCCCCGCAAAAACTGGAACAAAATTACCACCGACTCTTCACATCGCTTCTCCAAAACCCTCCTGCAAAATCTTCGGACCCAAACCTTGGAGCCACCAACCTCACACAATGGATCACCCACAGCGCTAACGATTTAGAACCCTTGAAAAAACATCAAATCAAGCAAGGTATCAAAAAAGCCCCCTGGTTCAACGATGACCTTAAGAAATCCAAGAAGTTCTGTCGCACCCTCGAGAAAGCCTGGAGAAAAAACCCAACCAGTGACAACCTGACCACCTTCAAGAACGCCACCCGCAAACACCACCAACTGATCCGATCCACCAAGAAATCAGTATTCAAGGATCGACTCGACAACAACGCCCACAACAGCAAGGAACTATTCAACATCGTCAAAGAATTTGCCCAACCCACCGCCGGCACCAACGACATCACTCCCTCCGAAGACCTCTGCGACTCCCTAGCCTCATTCTTCCACAACAAAATCACTGACATACATAACAGCTTTGAAAACCAGTCCACCCCACCCACCTCCGAACTAAAACCCCCCTCCAACAACCTTTGTGCCTGGAACCCAATCACCACTGAAGACACCATCCACCTGATAAACTCCATCTACTCAGGATCGCCAACCGACCAATGTCCCCACCACATTTTCAACAAAGCCGACTCCATTATCGCACCGCATCTCCGAGACGTCATCAACTGCTCCCTCAACTCCGCTACCTTCTCAGGAATGCTGGAAACATGCCGAACTCAGCGCCCTTCTGAAGAAACCCACAGCTGACCCCACTGAACTTAAGAACTACCGCCCCATCTCACTCCTCCCATTCCCTGCCAAAATCATTGAGAAAGCTGTCAGTCAGCTCGCCACCTTCCTCGAATCCAACAAATCCCTCGACCCTTCACAGTCCGGCGTCCGAGTCAAACATAGCACCGAGACCACCCTCATCGCAGCAACAGATGACATTCGAACTCTACTGGACAACGGAGCAACAGCTGCCCTCATCCTACTTGACCTCTCAGCAGGCTTCGACACAGTCTGTCATAGCACCCTCATACAACGCCTCAGCAACGTCAGAATACAAGGAAAAGCATTGGACTGGATCATCTCGTTCCTCGCTGGAAGAACCCAGAGAGTCCGCCTCCCCCCTTTAAGATCAGAGGCCACCGAAGTCATCTGCGGCATACCACAAGGATCATCACTCAGTCCCACCCTCTTCAACGTATACATGAGTCCCCTCGCATCCATCGCGCGCCAACACAATCTTAACATCATCTCCTACGCAGACGACACCCAGCTGATCCTCTCCCTCACCAAAGACCCAAACACCGCCAAAACCAACCTACACTAAAGGATGAAAGAAGTAGCTGAGTGGATGAAGAACAGCCGTTTAAAACTGAACTCGGACAAAACAGAAGTCCTCATCTTAGGTTCATCCCCCTCAGCTTGGGACGACTCATGGTGGCCAACGGCCCTGGGAAACGCACCCATACCTACGGACCACGCACGTAACCTGGGCTTTATCCTGGACTCCTCCCTCTCGATGACCAGACAAGTCAACGCCGTCTCATCATCATGCTTCAACATCCTACGTATGCTCAAAAAAAACTTCCGTTGGATCCCCACCGAAACAAGAAAGACGGTCACCCACGCACTGGTCACAAGCCGACTAGACTACGGAAACACCCTTTACGCCGGAACCACAGCCAAGCTACAGAAAAAACTCCAACGCATCCAAAACGCATCAGCCAGACTCATACTAGACATCCCCCGCCAAGCTCACATTTCCGGTCACCTGAAAGACCTCCACTGGCGCCCCGTTAACAAGAGAATAACGTTCCACCTCCTCACCCACGCACACAAAGCCCTCTATGATCTAGGACCCAAATGCCTCAACACGCGCCTGTCCTTTTACACCCCCACCCGCCAACTACGATCGTCCAATCAAGCCCTTGCCGCAATTCCACGCATCCATAGAGCCACCACGGGGGGGGGAAGATCCTTCTCCTACTTAGCGGCCAAAACCTGGAATTCTCTCCCCACCCACCTCAGCCTTACACAGAACCACCTCTCCTTCAGAAAACAACTAAAAACTTGGATATTCGATAAGTAAAGTACCCCCCTCCCTCAAGCGCCTTGAGACCCTCTGGGTGAGTAGTGCGCTATACAAATGCCAAACTTGAACTTGAACTAGTAAAATCCTCAAAGTGAATCTCCCAGTAGCTGTATGGAACTTTGATTGAAAACTTAAGGGGTTCTTGGCCCACAATAACCTTCATCAGCCAAGGGGACTTCATTAGTGGTGGGTGAGTAGTACTCACCCGCTCACGGAACTCTGTGGAATTTGGCAGAGTTTTTTGGCAACTCTGCGGGATTCTGCTAAGTGAAACTCCGCAAGCTCTACCCAGGTCTATATCAGAGATACTTGCTCAACTAAAAAATAAAGTGTGCCATTGGCTCACTTACTATGATAATTTTAATTTTAGGGACTGGAAAGACATTATGTTGCTAAGGAGTATAGTTAAGATTGGCCCTGCTAAGAAGAGCTTGCATGGGGATTGTGTAATCATTAATTGCATACACCACGAACTGGCATCTTACATACTAAGCCAGGGTGGGTTTAGTCCACCTCAGGGGTCAGAAAATTAGCATCTTGCCACTTGGTTTATTTTATCAACCTTCATCCCTCGTCTCCAGCCTGAATAGGTGACCCTCGGATAGAGGGAGGGAAACAGGATTTATACCTTGTTAGGAGATGCAACCGCTTCTCACCATTATCAGGTATATCCAAGATGGATTTACTACACACTAATATTGTACCATTGATAGTCCATCATAGGTCACAGCCAAGGACTGATGCAGCACATCGGCAAGCAACAGGAGGAGCAGCCTCTTGCATGGAATTAAGGCCCGATTTAGATATTGCAGGACTACCATTGTCACGCCGCAGCAGCGGTTCCAAGTACTCAGGTGTTCTGCTTGTTGTACTTAGATCTAGCATCAACAGACTGGGGTCCGCCGCGTTGGCGGCCTTCTCAGCTGGCTAATAGTACTCTGTCGCCATGAAGCCGGCCGGTTTGCTAAGACCCGATTTAGATGTTCCGGTTGTGCTGGCAGTATCCTGGAGTCAGAATCCTGATGGAGCGAGGCCATGGGGGTGTGGAGCTAGGTAAGTACTGCTCATCATTATCTCACTACACATATATGTTGTGAATCTGTCAATATGTCAATGTGGGCAATGTGTAATGCCCTTTTTTAGCACATAAATTGCACACCAACAACATACACACTGTTGAATATACACCCACAGATTACGACTACAATAGGACAGCATAGCATCGTGGTCAAGTAGTAGCAGCACAGGAAGGACCTGGACAAAGGGGCTCAAGATGGAATTGGAAGTGGGAAACTTAAAAAGGTAAGTTTTCATCTCTTTTTCTCTGATTCTGCCAAATCAAGCTTGGAGGTGTTCCTGCCCCAGTTGACGGAAAGGCACATCTTAATTGACTAGCCGGTCTCCTCAGCTGCACTCCCTCTGACAGCCACTTTTCCCTAGGACGCCATCGACACAGGAGGGCAATTTTGACAGAGTTGGTGGGACTATGGTGGTCTTTCTTCCACATACCCAACAACATCTCAATACGGTGGGCGAACTACCAAGTAGGTGGGCAGAGGAACCGCTGAAAAAGCAGTGGCGGGACCAAATCCGCCAAGATCTAAGTCAGGCCCTTAATTTGTTGGAATAACGCTGGTTATACTATCAAATATTCCAACAGGGACTGGACTGATTACATCAACAAATTTGATGTTATACTCCAAGAAACGTGTGCCTTGAATGATATTGAGTGGTAGGGCTTTCTCAGCTTCCATTTGCCAGTTGTTCCCTCCCAATCAGATAGACCGAAGGGTGTGCTGGTTTCATTATTGTGCTGTATGTTATTCTGCAAGGTTTTTCTGATTAAGTTTATGAACTCTGGTATTCAGGTAGTTTGGGTTGTGCACTGTAATACTCTTATTGCTTTTAAATTCAATTTTATAAAGCAGCCAGTCAAGTAGAGGAAGCCAGTAGTGATGTAACTTTGTTTAGTGTCATTGCTATTGCTGATATGGGCGCATCTTACAAACAACGAGATGAGAGCTGCTGCTTGAGCACCTGTGCCTACGCAGAAGTAAGGAATTGTGCCACAGAAAGCCCAACAGCTACTGCTGCATGCCCCTGCTGCATGGACGCAGCCAGGGTGAAGGAGGTCAGTGTGCTTAGGGGCAGTAGGTGACAAGGCCTGCCTCTGCTGTTGGCCCTACCCGAGTGTAGTGTGAAGGGAGGCGACTGAGGTTCCGTGACAATTGTAAGTGGTGTTTTCGACTCGCCCGAATATGGTCGATTCTGGTATCTATGAACCGCAAATGACGAGTTTAGTGGGTGTACGCTTTTTCACTGTGCTAGCCTAAACCGTTCGTTTATTTCGCGGGTTTCTTCATCTGAACCCACGGGTTCCATTTTAGATATGGCATCCATTTTGTTTCTTGCCCTCAAGTAGCCAGCGAACGGACACTGTCCGCTTCGTGACCCTGAGATTCCCAAACTCTTGCGAAAGACACGTGTTCCTTTTTGGGGTGTCTTTATGATGAGGGGGATGACACTGTAAGGCAGATGGCCCCGCTCGAGGCTCATCTTGCCGTGCCGGTCTAATGTCTCAGTTGTGCATTCATTAGGCACGTCTTCTTTTGATCCCTGCAATCGTGTTTCCTGATACCACCCCTTTTACACTCTCTTCGATCTGTTCGCTGTCCTCGTTTTCCTCAGCACCTGTTTGTCTCTTCCTTGATTCGTTTACAGTCGAACGGAATGCACTAAAGTGGGAAGATGAACTTTTACAGTTGGGAACTGCCAAATGCTACTGTAATCATGTTCCGGGCCCTGAATACATGAAAGCGACCCCCTATGACATTTACTGTGGGAAACCGGGTTGTAATCTTTGTCTGTCATGTTATCCTATGACGAAAAACTGCATAAAAAGAGCGATCCACAGATACAATTCGAAGCAGTCTCCTAGAACCTACACATGCTGTACTTCTTGTGACTTCTGTGTTCCCTGCAGTAAATAAACCTCAAATCTTTGACTCCGAAGGAAGTGTCCCGTGTCTCTGTCATTTGTACGCCGGAACAGGTAACCCACGAAGGTTTCAGGTGTTATCCCTGGCACCGCTGGGTCTTAGAATAACCCAGTCCTTCAGTTGGCACCCAACGTGGGGCTGCATCAGCGGTACCGGTCCAAAGCCCGACGATCGTGGGGAACTTCGTGTGAAATCTCCGAGGGAAGGTGCACCCCGCTTCATCGATCCTGTTGTCGACACAAGTGGCCCGACGACTTTTCCCGCGAAGATCCCCGCCTCCTGACGGCTGCGACGGACTGCTGCCCTGACTGTAGACCTGTTTTGGCGCCTGGCGTAGACCTTGATACAGCGAGACGATTGACGGGCCTTCCTGGTGACGCCATTGATCTTTGAGTTAAGTATTTGTGGGTCGCTCCCAAAGTCCTTTGTTGTTGTGGGTGCTTAGTTGTTGCATGGTTCCATTGCATTTGTGGTTCTTGGTATTTTGTTCTTTGTTGTTCTATTTGACGTCTGCAGTCGCCAAAAACCGAGGGTTTTTGCACTTTTGCAGGGACATTGTAATCCTATACCACTTGACGTTTGTGAAACTCGGTTAGGGTGCACGATGCCTGGCCGTAGTACTTTGTTCAGTTGCTTTAGAGGTTGTGGTGTGGATTCCTGGTTGGAGGATTCGTGCCCGATACCTCCGGTCGGAACTCCAACTTACGAATTATATAGTCGACATGGTTTGGGTCCAATCACATTCAACGAGTGTTGGGTTCGTTACACCAAAGATGACGGTGTCCTTAGTTGGCCACCTCATGGTAGTTTTGAGGCCCCGATTTTAGATAATCTTGAAGCTAAATTGTTCCGAAGAAAAGCAAGGCCGGCCATGTTTGATTCCTTTCGGTTGTGGCGTAAAGAAGCCAAGCAGAAAGAAATCAAACAGCTTAAACGTAATAAGAGAGAAGGTATCGTTACAACGATGAAAAATGCAGAGCAGTTTCAGCGGGACAAAGAGGAGAAGGAAAAGGAAATTTTTGATAGATTGCAACGCATGACGGTGGATAAATGTTATCCCGTTTTGCCAACAGGTACGGATAAGAAAGGAGAGGAAGCAGTAGAGGACCCTTTGTTGTCTTATCTATTAAAATCGCAACCTCCCTATGCACAGGATACCACAGTTCCCGTGGTTCCTCCTGTTCCTCAACCTGCTGTTCCAGCAGCTGTTCCTTTTGTTCCTGTTCCTCTACCTGCTCCTGTTCCTACTGCTCCACCGTCTATACCTTCTCATACTCCTGTTCCCGCTACTTCCACTATTGTGGCTACTCCTGCTGCTCCTTCTGTTCCTGGCTCTTCTATTGTTACCCCTTTGCTTCTTTCTTCTACCCAGTCTGTTCGACGTCGTGTTCCTACTGTTGCTGCTAACTTCTACACTCCTTTTGGAACGATTCTTGGATCTGCTGGTTCCGATGCTCCCCAAAGACGAAGTCAGCTTCCTGGTGGTAGGGAACGTGACACGCTATATAATACGGCGAAAAATTGGATTAGATATCCCCTTAAGAATCCTCCACGTATAGTTGTTGAGACTTTCTCTCAATTCAATGAACCAACACAAAGATTCGTGTTTGAAGAAATGTGCAAGCTCTTACGCGATGAGATATCAATAGATGCGGCTGATGATGTATTGGCTGCTCTAACTGACCTTCAGCTTCAGTTTTAGAGCAGTATGATTGTGGGTAGCAATGTTCGACGTGTTGTCGAGCAGCTACTATCTTTTCGTCCTGCTATAATGCCTCGATCATTGTTTAAAGACGAAACTGAAGAATGGATGGCAACGCCTGGTCAGTATCCCATGCGAGAAGTTCCACCAGTGTGGATGCCTGGTGATGCTCCTGTTGTTCCTATTATTCCGCCACATTTCCAGAGGGTGTGAATACACCTTCCATGGAAACGATCGGAAGTCCTGCAGGTTAAGCAGACTTTGCCCGATCCTCGCAAAAATCCTGCAGGGTATTATAAAGAATTGTCACAGTTAGTGGATGCTACGATAATGACTCTTGCTGACATCGATATGCTGTACGGAAATGTCGTACCGCAACCGGTATGGGCGAAAATTCGTCAGGAAAATCATGTATCCGCTGATACCCGACAAATTGGTGGGGCTAAGCCTGAACAGCTCATTACCGATCTTCCTCAGCGAATAATTACTCTTATGAAAACGCTTATGCCAGCTATGAAAGTCAACTGGGACAAATTGTCCGCTTGTAAGCAAAAGAAGGACGAGAGTGTCTCCAATTTCTTCACAAGATTTGAGGAGGCATTCATTGATCATAGTGGTCAAGATATGGGCACTGAGGGAGGTCAGAGACTGTTTGTGGACAAATTTGTGTCGAATGCGTTGCCGGACCTAAGTAATAAATTAAAGAATTCAGAGAGTGCGTGGGCTGTTTCCACTTCTGCTCAGATATTGGCTACGGCCCAATATTATGAGAATAGAGAGAAAGAGGAAAATGATCGTGCGGACAAAAAGACGAAAGAACTTAAAACAAAAGTGTTGTTGCAACAAGCATATCCTCCGCGCTCGAATCAGAATGATTCCCAGCAGCGGAATAGATCGCAATCGCAGTCATCTCGCTCACAATCGCGGAATGACTCTTCTTCGCAGAGATCTATGCTTGGGTACAATCAGTGTGCCTATTGTAGGGGTGAGGGTCATTTGAAATTCAATTGTCCAGTTTTGCGTGATCGGAATAGTGGTGATTCATTTAGAGGAGGTCGTAGTGGTCCTCAACAGGCTTCACGAGGTAGAGGTTGTGGTGTTACACAAAATCAAAATGATCGTTCTAACAATTCCTCTGATTCTAATAATTGTTTCGATCAGCGTGGATCATCATCAGGCAGATCCGCACAATACAATGTGGATGATTATTACGTCGATCAGGGTACCGACGGTAATTACTAGGACAGCCATAGACAAGGAGAGGGAGTAGTATCAGTTCCGGTTGATCAGAGAGGGCCTTACGTCGCAGTTGCCACCTCGGGCGTAGTTGAGCCTTTTCTGTTGGACACTGGTGCAGTGAAAAGTTACATCATGCATTTGAAAATCCCTGGCGCACCTTTGTCTGGCTTAACAAATGTCTCCGTTGGATTCTCTGGCGCCCCTGTTAGCAATCCGGTTTCACGCCCTTTGCCCCTTACAATTGGGCCTCGTGAGCTGCAAGCTCCTTTGATTTTGACTACTGGTTGTGCTGAAAATCTTTTGGGCCTGGATTTGCTGAAACGTCTGTCTGCGACTTTGTATTGTTCTCCTGCGGGAGTAAAACTTACATTGGGTGAGAGAGTTATCTCTCCTATGTACTTGTCCATCGATAAGCTTCCACCGGAATTGAGTTCTCTTACTGCATCTTTGTGGGCAACAGGTCCCAATGACGTGGGCCTGCTTGACATCTCCCCTTATGTTGTTCAATTGAAATCCAATGTGCGTTTACCACGTATTCCCCAGTATCGTATCTCCCTTGATGGCGAGCGTGCGCTGTTAGCGATTATCTACGATTTGATCGAAAAAGATGTTATTGAGGAGACTCGGGGAAACGTATTTAACAGCCTAGTGCTGCCCATTTTGAAACGCACCGATCCATCTAAGCCTCCTGTTTATCGTTTTGTCATCGATTTACGGGAGGTGAATAAAATTGTGATTCCTCAGTTCCCTGTGGTGCACGACATTACGGCTTTACTGACTCTGATTCCAGCATCTGCATCCTGGTTCTCGGTGATCGATCTAAAGAATGCTTTCTTTAGCATTCCGATTGCTAAGGAGAGTAGGGACCTTTTCGGTTTCTCTCTAGGTGGCCGCAGCTTTAGGTTCAAACGCGCTCCTCAGGGCAACTGTGAGAGTCCATCAATATATAGTCAAGCCTTGAAGAGCCAACTTGATGCGTTTATGTTGCCGGCCGGTGCGGCCTTGATCCAATACGTCAATGATTTATTGGTGGCTGCGGACACACAGGACATTTGCAAAATTACTACGGTGTCGTTGTTGCAGCATCTCTGTGACTTACATCACAAGGTGTCACCTTCTAAACTGCAATATTGTTGCCAAGAAGTCACCTATCTAGGTCACTTATTGTCAAAGGAGGGAAGGAGGTTGACCCCAGAGAGGATTGCAGCGATTGCTCGAATGACTGTGCCAACAACTCAGAGAGATGTGCGTGCCTTTTTAGGTATCACGTCATACTGCAGGCAATGGATTCCAAATTTTTCATTGCTAGCGAAGCCACTGGTGGCTCTTACGTGCAAGGATGTTCCAACTCCTTTGCCATGGACGGAAGAATGTCAGAGAAGTTTTTCTGAACTGCGTGATGCGTTGTGTTCGGCCCCTGTGTTAGGTACTCCTGACTACAGTAAGCCGTTTACACTATACGTTCACGAGAGGGAAGGTTGTGCGTTGAGTGTTTTGACGCAACAATTTGGTGGTAAGCAGCGTCCATGTGCATATTTTTACTCGACCTTGGACCCAGTAGCTAGAGCATTGGCGAGTTGTTTGAGAGCAACAGCGGCAGCTGCAGTGTCCATCTGACAATCTGCAGGATTGGTCATGGATAATATGCTTACGGTGATGGTTCCGCATGCAGTTGACACTCTTGAATCGTACGAAAACCCAACATCTGACGAGCGCAAGGTTGTCTGGTTATGAGTTGACGCTTCTGGCAAGTCACATTCAAATAAAGCGCTGCAATGTCCTAAACCCGGCGACTTTATTGCCAACTAATATGGAATCAGACGAGGTAGCACCACACGATTGTTACTTACGAACTGAGGAGGAAACAAAAGGTCGTGTTGACCTAAAGAACACTCCATTGGAAGACCCCGATGGTACCTTGTATGTAGATGGTTCATGTTTTAAGTTGCCGAATGGTGATGTGACGACTGCGTATGCTGTGGTGACGTTGAGTACGGTTGTGGAGACTGCAAGATTGAATCAGAACTCTGCACAGGCGGCAGAGCTGATTGCCTTGACCAGAGCGTGTGTTCTGTCGAAAGGGAAACGGGTGAATGTGTTTACGCATAGTCAGTGTGCGTTCGGTGTTGCGCATACCTTTGGACGATTGTGGAGAGAGAGAGGTTTTATGACATCGCATGGTACGAAGATTCAGCATGGACAGCTTGTGAATGATCTTTTGGATGCACTTACATTGCCCAAGCAGGTGGCAATTATTAAATGTTGTGCACACCGTAAGGTGACGGATGATGTTGGTCGTGGCAATGCGTTCGCTGATGAGATTGCTAAGGAGACTGCAAGAAATCTTACAACTAGGATGTATGTGACGAGTTGGGTAAGGTGGCCTGCAGAAGCTGGTATGTGTGAAGATACTATTGAGAGTGTGAAAGCGATTCAGAATGAAGCCACCGAGACTGAAAAGACCAAGTGGAAAGAGAGTACGGGAAAGCTGGATGCGAATGGCTGTTGGATTGATTTGTCGGAGAATAAAAGGTGGATGTTGCCGGATTCATATGTGCTAGCTGTTGTGACTATGGTACACGGCCTGTCACATATTAGTGCGAAAAGTATTTGTAAGTTGCTGTCTCCTGTATGGAAGAATGATGGTATCGCTAAGTGTGCTGAGAGATTGGTCAAGAATTGCATGATATGTATGATGTACAATCCTGGTAAGGGAACTCCTACACCCCCTGGCCACTTTGCTCCTCCTTCGTGTCCCTTTGAAGTGATTCAGTTGGATTTCATCCATATGGAGCGATGCAATAACCTGAAATACGTTTTAGTGGTGGTTTGCGCATTCTCCCGATGGATTGAAGCCTACCCTCTTAAAGACAATACTGCCCTGTCCACCGCAAAAGTCCTACTGAAGGAATACTTCCCTCGGTATGGAATGCCACGGATTGTATGGTCTGATAACGGAAGTGAGTTTGTGGGGAGTGTGATGCAGAGTGTGTGTAAAGGCCTTGGAATTACACAAAAATTCCACAGCGCCAACCATCCCCAGTCAGCAGGTTTGGTTGAGGGATATAATGGAACTCTCAAACTGAAACTCGTGAAGATTCAGGCTACGACTGGTCTCTCGTGGCCTGACGCTTTGCCCTTAGCTCTTCTGTCAACTAGGGCGACTGTACACTCTCGAGTAGGGCTCAGCCCATATGAGATTGTGTTCAGCCGTCCTGCCAATGTTTGGGGGGTCCCTAGACCCAGTGTGTTCGCTGATCTTGAGTACCCAATGTTGATCGATTATCTTCATGATCTGACTGCTAAACTGAGGTTAATGCACCAACAGGTCTTTGAAGCACTACCGACGCAGACGGAGGGTCCAGGCCACCAGTTCCAGCCTGGAGACTGGGTGGTTACGAGGAACTTTGGCCGAAAACGAAATCTTGAGCCAAGGTTCATCGGGCCCTACTAGGTGCTCCTTGCCACGAGGACTGCTGTTCGTTTGGAGGGCCGCAAGCACTGGGTGCACGCCACCCACACCAAGAAGGTACCGATCCCTTTGCCAGCGGACTCGTGGGTGAGGAAGGGCATCGCCTCGTCTGAAGCTGAGGTTTTACCGAACTTTGTTCCATTCAGTGACGCTCAGCCTGTGGGAGATACCTCAGTGCAGCCGGACGATACTGTTGAACATTTGTCATCAAAGAACTCAAGATCTGAAACATTGTCTTGTCGACAGGATCCTGTTTCATCATCTGACCAACTGTTTGAAGATCAGACTCGTCCTGGGAGAAGCAGATATTTTCTCCGCTCCAACACTAGAGACTAATAAAATATTTTTGCTTTCTCCCCTGACATTCACGTTACCCCATTATCACTTTGAACATTTTCGAATAACTAATTTTGTAAATCCTGAGTCTTTTTCTGCACATATGTGTTTGTTTCTACAGCTAGGAGATTTTGTATATATTATTTGATTAAAAGTACCTTACATCCGGGTGGACCGTAGGGCCGTGCGGGTACTTCCTTCTGTTTAGTAGGTCCTGACACTAGGTTGGAGACCGTCGATTCCTAGGAACTCCTGGGGATTGACTATTGCTACACAGAACGAAGTGCGTCAAGAACGTTGCGGACGGTTTTAGAGGATGGCTTTCTCAAAGCTGTCGGAATTGGAAAAGACTCACTCTCAAAGATTCGAACTGCATAGGATTGCACATACTAAATGCTTCATGTTTCAGGTGTTCCTTCTATTCCTAACTGTTTCCTCGTTATTGGTGGGTGGAGTTTATTATGTGATACAGTCGTTATTGCCTTCTGCTTCACCTACCCCTTCTTCTGAACCTAAACTTACTTCCACTGTTTCTCCTCATTCCTTCCACATCCTACCACAACACGAGCAGGTTAGACGTGCGGAATTTATGAACAATTCCTTCGTTCAGCTCCTTCATCAGCATCAGTTGGTAATGAACACTACCAATTGTTGGGTGTGTGGGTTAATGCCACATACCACCGATAAGGGAATTCCGTACTTGGTCCTTCCTTACAGTTCCCAGGGTTCAGCTCGAGCATTCCAAACAATGTTTCGTAGCGCACTAGATTCTTACCCCCATCGAGAGCCACGCACTGCAGATCATGGTCCTGGCCCGTACCACAAGCCTTTGGCAAGAGCGATTGCCGATTTAGATAGGGATATCTTCGACGCATCGCTTATCCCAGAGGAAGAGGTGCGAGCATACCGAGATCTGAGTGAGGCTGAGTATAGCATGTCAGTGGGTGATCGACAGCTTAAGAGCTCGTCTCCGATCTGGATCGTACCCCATCTCGGTAATTTCTGTCTGAAAGGCATAGGCCGAAGCCCCCGAGCTCGACTCGGGAGGAGTGCCTGTACCGAAACGTATGTTTTGCCGTCGGCCTCTTCCCCTGTTCTTTTGACTGCCAAGGGTACTCACTTTGTTTGTTACGATCGCGCATATACATGGCTGCCTCGTGACTTCTCAGGCACATGTTATATTGCGAACTTGTTACCGCCGACCTTTACTGTTGGGTCGGATTATCACAAGACCAGAGTTGTGAGAGGCGTGATTAGCGAAGAGGACACTGCCGGTCAAGAAGCAGGAGATTTCTTTAAGGGTTTCTTGCCGTTTTGGGGGCCTATGATCAATAGTAGGAACCTGAGACAGTTGACTCGAGTGGTGGAATCGACCGCTAATATCACTGCAAGCGCCCTTGGCAATATCACAGCAGAGCTTCAGGCGGACAGGCTTATGACGTTACAAAATCGTATGGTTTTAGACGTCGTCTTAGCAGATAGAGGTGGAGTATGTAAGGTGATCCATTCGAGTTCTTGTATTTTCATTCCTGACCACGCTCCAACTGTCTATCAAGCCATCTCGAAGTTGCATAAGATCTCCGAGTCCATACACGTGGACGTAGGGGATTGGACGCTACTAGGGTGGTTTTGGGGCCTGATGTCGACGTGGGGTTGGAAGATTCTGATGATCATTGGGGTCGTTGTAGCATTTCTGTTCACGTGCTGTCTTTGCGTACAGTGTGGTCCTGCCTTATGTGGCCTCTGCGCTACGACGTGTATAAGACGGCCGCCTGTTACCAAGGAAACGCTGATGGATAGAATAATGTTGCAGCAACATCTGGATGGTCTGATGAATATCGAAATCGATTCTGATTCCGACTAGTGCTTGCCTACATGAGGGCAAAAGGAGCGTCTGAGGTTCCGTGACAATTGTAAGTGGTGTTTTCGACTCGCCCGAATATGGTCGAGTCTGGTATCTATGAACCGCAAATGACGAGTTTAGTGGGTGTACGCGTTTTCACTGTGCTAGCCTAAACCGTTCGTTTGTTTCATGGGTTTCTTCATCTGAACCCACGGGTTCCATTTTAGATATGGCATCCATTTTGTTTCTTGCCCTCAAGTAGCCAGCGAACGGACACTGTCCGCTTCGTGACCCTGAGATACCCAAACTCTTGTGGAAGACACGTGCTCCTTTTAGGGTGTCTTTATGATGAGGGGGATGACACTGTAAGGCAGATGGCCCCGCTCGAGGCTCATCTTGCCGTGCCGGTCTATTGTCTCAGTTGTGCATTCATTAGGCACGTCTTCTTTTGATCCCTGCAATCGTGTTTCCTGATACCACCCCTTTTACACTCTCTTCGATCTGTTCGCTGTCCTCGTTTTCCTCAGCACCTGTTTCTGTCTCTTCCTTGATTCGTTTACAGTCGAAAGGAATGCACTAATGGTGGGAAGATGTACTTTTACAGTTGGGAACTGCCAAATGCTACTGTAATCATGTTCCGGGCCCCGAATACATGAAAGCGACCCCCTATGACATTTACTGTGGGAACCGGGTTGTAATCTTTGTCTGTCATGTTATCCTATGACGAAAAACTGCATAAAAAGAGCGATCCACAGATACAATTCAAAGCAGTCTCCTAGAACCTACACATGCTGTACTTCTTGTGACTTCTGTGTTCCCTGCAGTAAATAAACCTCAAATCTTTGACGCCGAAGGAAGTGTCCCGTGTCTCTGTCATTTGTACGCCGGAACAGGTAACCCACGAAGGTTTCAGGTGTTATCCTTGGCACCGCTGGTTCTTAGAATAACCCAGTCCTTCAGCGACCCATCAGGCAGATGTGCCTGGACGGCCTTTTTTTATACATATTGTATTGGCATTTTATTGTATCCTGCACATAGAGACACTTGAAAACATGTTGTATATTTCAAGTCTACTTTATAGGTTCCAATTCAGGGTAGTATCAATCATAGTACACCATATCTAGTCAGGTACTAGCCATGTACCAGCCCCACCAGGAACAGCCTGCCCAACTGCTCAGCCTATCTCCAACTGTCACCACTTATCTACACAAGCATCCAGGCATTCCATTCATCACAGTCACACCAACATTCCGTTACCATCTCTCCCTCTGTCTGAGCAGCTAGGAGGGTCTAAGCTGATTACATACAAATGTAATACTTAGGATATAACATTATCCCGTTCCTTTAAATAGAAACAAAAATTACAACCTACAAACATATTTATTTATTTATTTATTTATTTGTGGTTTTGTATAGCGCTAGAATCACTCCATCAGGCGTATCTCTGCGCTTTTGACCGGTAACTCCACGAATTTATTGATATACTGTGAGATGTTTAAATTTGATTTTTGAATAGAATGGTTTTTAGTTGCTTACGAAATGTTAGATGTTCACTACATTGTCGTAAGGTCAGAGGCAGTTTGTTCCACATCTTTGGTCCTAGAGTGGATAGAGCTCTACCTCCATGCCTGGCCTTTTTAACATGGGGGACCACAAGTAGAAGGTTGGTACTTGATCTGAGGGACCGCGCTGGGACATAAGAAACAAATCTCCGTTCGAGATAAGTAGGTCCCTGTCCGTTCAGACACTTGTGGATTAAGCAACAAATTTTAAATTTGGCCCTTTGTCTGACTGGGAGCCAATGCAGTTGCTCAAGAAGGGGTTTGGAGGGAGTTCTCGGAGGGGCATTCAGAACAAGGCGAGCTGCCGTGTTCTGAATGACCTGCAGTTTGTCTAGCACTCCTTCATTGGCTGAGATTAACAGACCGTTGCAGTAGTCTATCCGACTCAGTACAAGTGCTTGCACCAAGGTTTTCCTCACTGAGTTAGGTAGAAGCGGGAAGACTTTGCGAAGCAGGCCGATGGTGTGGAAGCATATCCCTGCTATGTAACTGGTATGCTGTTTAAGAGACAGATCTTGGTCCAGTCGAATGCCCAAGTTCTTCACAATCTTCTTGGGTTCAGGGACAGCCCCCAGCTCAGCAGGCCACCAATCCGGGGTCCAGAGTATCTTAGCTTCTCCAAACAGCATGATCTCTGTCTTGCTGACATTGCATTGGAGGTAGTTGGAGGACATCCAATGTGCTACTGCTTCCATGCCAGCTGAAAAAGAGTTCTTAACTTCGGCGGAAAGAGATTTGAAGGGAAACAGGAGTTGAGTGTCATCTGCGTAGGATACGGGGACAAATCCGTATCTACGCAACACTCCTGCCAGGGGGGCCACGTAGATATTGAAGAGTGTAGGGCTCAGACATGAGCCCTGTGGCACCCCCTTAGAAATCTCAATTTCCGCCGAGCGATATGTGCCCATGGTGACTCTCTGGGTACGATCAGCCAAGAAGCTCTTTAGCCATTCCAGGGCTTTGTTCTTAAGGCCAGCGCTCGACAACCGTTGAATTAAGATGGAATGAGATACGGTGTCGAACGCTGCCGATAGATCTAAAAGAACCAAGATGACTGATAGGCCCTTGTCCTGGTAGGCATGGAGATCATCAGTAACAGACAGCAAGGTGGATTCAGTACTGTATTTGGGGCGGAATCCAGATTGGGACTCATCCAAGGCATGAACTTGTTCAATATGTCTAGATAGATGTTGATTGACATATTTTTCTGTGACTTTCCCCAAGAAAGGAAGCAGAGAGATGGGTCTTAAGTTTGTCAAGTCAGACCATGGTAGGGCGGTGTTCTTCCTCAAAGGTCTGACAAGAGCTCGCTTCCATTCTTTGGGGACAGTGCCTGAGATGAGTGAAAGGTTCACTAGTTCTGTAATCAGTAGGCTAAGGTGTTCATCCAAAGTGGGTATTAGTCTGGCTGGTATAGCATCCTCTGGGCTGCCACTTTTGATTTGTTTTATAAGTCGCGATATTTCTTGAGATGAAACAGGGGGAAAGATATCCAGAGATTGTGAGTCTGGTGTGGAGTCAAGGGGGGTAGGTAAAGGGTTCACCGGAGTAATAGTTGAAGCCTGATTGGTATATAAAATCTTATCGTAGATTTTATCTATTTTGTTGGTGAAGAAACATGAAATCTCATCACACAACTGTTGGGACGAAGTATCAGGAGCTTCACATGCTGTTGGTTTAGCAAATGTCTGTACTATTTGAAAAAGAACTCGAGGGGAGTTTCCAGCTTCTTGTATTTGGGTAGCAATATGTGCTTTACGTGCGCAGCGAATTGCTTTATGATAGGAGGATAAAGCGCTCCAATATTTTTCTTTGTCTCCTAGAAGATGGGATGTTCTCCAAATTTTCTCTAATTTCCTGGCTCCTTGTTTGAGAGTTCTTAGTTTATCGGAGAACCAGACTTCTTGCTTCCTAATTGACTTGGATTTAAAAAGTTTTAATGGAGCAATTCTGTCTATAGTTTTCCTGATTTCATCATCAACTTTCTTGAGAGCTGCTTCAGTATCATTTAAATGTCGTATTGTGGGAGGGTTAAAATTATCTTTAAAAGTGGAATTGGTGACTTTGTGCCACTGTCTACGAATGCAAGGTAGTGTGCTGTGGTGCGTGGGTTTATGTGCCTGGGGGGGGGTTATAAATTCCACAACGAAATGATCGGTCCAGCTCACCTGAGTGGCAGGTGGGCATGAAATTGCGTGGACATTCGAGAAAACTAAGTCCAAAGTATGGCCAGATTATATAGAAGAAGAACCTCACACTTATTCGCAGTTAATTTATATTTGTAGACATTGGGCAACATCTTCTACTTCTGATAAAAAGGCTGGTAGGGTGGATTGTGGATTAGAAATAAATAATAAAATATCATCAGCATATACTGAGAGTTTAATTTTTTTTACCATGTGGAAATTCTGTAATAGTTTTATTAAATCTAATCTTGATTAAGAAAGGTTCTAAGGCAAGGACAAATAACAATGGGGAAAGGGGGCAACCTTTACTGACTCCTCTATAAACGTAAATGACTGAGATACAAGGCCATTGGCAAGGATAAAGGATTTGGGAGAGGAATATAATAAAGAAACATAATTAATGAAATGTGAGCCAAAACCGAACCAAGGAAGCCTTTGAAAAATAAAAGGCCAACTGAGTGTCAAATGCTTTTTTAGCATCCAATGAGATAGCCGCTATTGAGATTTTAAATGTTTTATATTTACCTAGTACATTTAAAAAACAGTTGAGTATTATCAGATAGATGTCTTCCTTTAACAACACCACGTTGCTCCTTCCCTATCAAATGTGGTAATAAAGACTCTAAGCGTAGGGCCAGCAGTTTAGCAAAAATGTTATAGTCAAGATTGATCAGAAAGATGGGCCTATAATTCTTGCATAACCTCTGGTCCTTGTTTTCCTTAGGAAGGAGACATATTAAGGCCTCTTGAAATGATCCCTCAGACTTCTGGATGGAAATAAAATACTGAAATAATTGATAAAGTCTAGGAAGAAGGATCTGGGAGAAATGAGAATAGAATACAATTGTAAAGCCATCAGGCCCGGAGCTTTACCTTTCTTAATAGAATTAATAGCTGTCAAAATGTCAGTAATTTGAATATCATTTTCTAGGGAAGAAAAACCTATATCCGGAGAGGAATGAGGAGTGATAGAAGATAAGTATCGAAGAATCTCTTTCTTACTAGAAGGCGATTCAGGAATATAAAGGGTCTGATAGAAATGAGAGATTTCGAAAAGAATTTCTTCATTCTTGGGAACTCTAGTATTAGCTGAAGTTGATATTGAGTCAATTTTGGTTCGCTCTTTTTTAATCTTAAAGTAGGTTGGCAAGAAGTTTTCCTGCTTTATTTTGAGCTCCATAATATTTAGCTGTGGATTGAAGTAAAATTAGATTAGGTAATTCAGTAGAAAGAGTATTGAACTAGAATTTTTTGGCTTTAAGAAGCACATCTAAATCAGATTGGGATTTAGAAGAGTGAAAGGATTGTTCTAAGTGTTAAATCTGTGAGATGACTATCCGTGATCTTTGTGAAGATTTGCGTTTCTGAGCTACAAAAGAAATAATGAAGTCTCTAGAAGCAGCTTTAAAAGTGTCCCAAAGTAATGATGGGGAAGTATGCGGGCACTCATTTTCTGTAAAAAAAAAGTAGTTGAAAAATTCTGAAAGGCTGGGGTAAAGGTAGAGTCTAAGAGAAGGGCGTTGTTAAATCTCCATTGTCGAGATCCCACTGTAAGGGGAAGCAGATCCAAGGTGAGAGACACGGATAGTCTGAGAGCAAAATTGAACCTATGTGAAATATGTTGTGCAAATGCTTTAGAAATGAATATGTAATCAATATGGGATTGGGAAGAATGTAATGGAGAAAAAAAAGTGTATTCTAGGAGAGTAGAGTAGGATAGTCTCCAGCCATCAACAAGGGAGCATTGAGCAATAGTAGATGTGAATTAAGAATACATGTTTGAGGGGATAAATCTAGAAGGGAACTTTATTAATTAACAAATAAATAGACACCCATGTACCCTCAGTACCTGCATCCTGTGTAACAACTTGAATATCCAAACATTTATGACAGAGAATAGCTACTCCATTGCGTTTCCACATACCTGGAGAAGCAAAAACCTGGCCCACCCACTGTTGCTGAAGTTTGGATATCTATGATTGAATTATAGGAATCACCTGCAATAAAACAATGTCACCCTTCAAACCAGCAATGTCTGATAAAACCCTTTGACGTTTTATAGGTGAACCCAAACCTTTAACGTTCCAAGACAAAATTCTTAACATCTTAAATCATCTAATAATAATTCAAACAGTACAGTACTATGAAATAGAAGTAGCAACCAAGTAAGAGATAATAAGAAAAGAAATAGCATAAATGATCATGAAACATAGGAAGGGGAACATAATTCCAAAAGATCATGTAATAACTAATGAGAAAAGAAAGGCAGGAAAATTGAAAAGACAAGAAGAAGAATGAAGATTGAAGAGCTGAAAGTGTTTGAATAAAAAGGAATAAAAAAATGTATGTCCTTTGAGACCTCTGGGACTCAAAAACAAAGTAATGTGATGGAAAATGCAGCCATTTGGTGAAAAAAAAGCAGGAAAGGATTACAGCCTTAATGAAAAGCTAACCCTGCCAAAAGAGACCAAAGTCTTCAAATATGTAATTTGGCTCCATGTAACACACAGGCAACTCACAAGATTTGAGCAGAAGCAGCCTATTCTCAAAGAGAGGCAAGAGGGAACGCCTTCATACAACAGTCCATTAATATCGGACAGGGCTGACCAGTATAAAAACAATTGTAAAATTACAGCTGCATTCCATTGAGGTAAAAATGTATAATGCCAGGAGGAGCAGCTGAAGATTTTCCATGCAGCACAACATATTAAGCAGTAAAAGGAGGGGGGAGCAACTTCCGTCTTCTACCAGGATCGCCTGGCCGTTAAACTACAGCCAGAAACCTCAAGCGGTAGAAAAGCTCAAAATGGTGGCCGCGACCTGACAGGATATAAGATCTTCCAGCAAAAGACGGAGTGCTCACCCCAGGTGTCCAGGAACATCACAACAGAAGGAGGGATACTTCATTTCCCCTGGCTGCTAATATTGAGCAAAAAACACCCATCAGCGAAACACCAAAACGACCTCCTTTGCCGTAACGCCCCAGTGCTTCACGAAGCGGCCGCCATTTTCTTTGGCACTGAAACCACGGCCCCGTTCTCACTGTTTTGTTGGCCAGTTTTTCCCCTATGGGCGGACTTTGGAAACCTACGGGGGGCTTTTCTTTCCTGTATTTCACCTTACCTGCTCCCTGGTGCAGGCTGCTTCAAGGTCTCCCGGTGGGCTCGCTGGTGCTCTGTCCCCCTCCCGCCGCTGCAGACACAGTCATCACAGCCACAGTGTGGAGGCGGGGGCTACACACCCCAGGCTGCACAGCGGCGGAAGCCGCCATAGATACTTCCGCGCACTGAGGTGCATATAACCCGAGGTTAACCCCCGCGACGCGGGACTAGCCGGGCTATGCCCGAATGTGGCCGTCCGGGGCCGGTAGAGGCTGGGCTGGGCCACCTCTCTTGGCTCTTTCATTTGGGACTCTGTACAAGGTAAATTGACTTGAAATATAAGATTGCAAGTGATTTATATTATTATATAGAACATCAATAGGTGGTAATGCCAAATATGGGTAAAAACAGTCCTATGCCAACTCGTTCAACATCGAGGAAAAAAGCGCAAGCAACTACCCCACTTCCAAGCCTGACTGCGATAGACAGGATGCTACAAAAAACTATAGGGGTTGTTGTCAATGCAATAGAGGAGTACTGAGAGGCGTCTCTCACTACCCCAAGCATGTGTTTACCAACTCAACCCATACAATATAAAAATGTCAATACAGCCACAGCCACTGCCTATTCACAGGATTCCATTCTTATGGAAACATACGCGGACTTCCCGGGGAAAGATTCTAACTGCGCTATTATACAACAACAAACATCCCCCATTGATTTTACATGTCGGGAAAGGAGGTTGTCACTAACCCTCAATATGCGCTCAAACGAGGAATCTCCTCTTTTAATTAATGTGTCTGACCCTATGGAGGGGCTGAATGAATGCAGTAATAATAATATCGACTTAGCAGACACGATGGATAACATGATTCCCTCACAAAGCCCAGGTGGCAAAGGTTCTAAAGGTAGACCGGCAACTAGCAGGAAATTGCTGACTGTAAATACAATTAGGGGGAAAGCAAGGGGTAAACAGAGGAAAATAGTACCCACTTCCACGAAACAAAAAGGTGATAAGAGTAAGCCAGATCATAGTACTGATCTACAGCTTAATGAAGACAGGTGTACTGCCCAAAAAGAAATATCATCCCTAATTGTAGCGGACCTTATGATTCAAACTGAGCAGTTAGTGAATTCACTTACTTTTCCGATAGTGGAAAGACTAAAGGTCCTAGTAGACAAAGTAGGGAAGCTAGAAAAGTTGGGCATAGCCAACTCAGATACGCTGAAAAACATGAACACACAAGTTAAGTCAGCCCAAGAAAATGTCCCCATGAAAAAATCCATAAATAAACCAGCTAGCAGCGGACCGAGAGAAATTAGTCGCTCTGCACCAACTAGCACAGCCACTATCCCGGAAAAAGTAGCATCAAACGACCCTACTATGATCACAGGGCATATAGCTTCCACAGGACAAATAAAGAAAGGTAATTTAGAACTTACTAACATGAGCAGGGCAGTTCCTGTGCAAAACAATATATAATGCTATTCCTGTGGTGATAAATTTACCCCCTGAAAGTAGCGCGTACTTAGCTATTCTTGCCAATGTACCAAAGTTAAAGCCTACTCAACCCGAAAATCAAGAAACTCAAAAATAAAACAATACATTGGCTTTCAAGAAATTGTGGCTTTCCCTTGCACGGGGCAAATCAGATAATTATGACTTAGAGAGTAGGTTGGTTGGGCCCCAGTAAAAAGTAAATTGATGGTGATTGTATCGTTATCAACTTTAGGACGCCAGATTGGGCTAGGGACACAATCCTTAATGCTCCTCTGCCTTTAACTGGGAATATAATTAGCCCTGGGCGGAGTTGGCGGAGTGGGGCTTTGCGGAGCTACGCGAAGTGGGCGAGAAACTACGCCCACCTCCGCACTCCGCGTAGCCCCACTCCGCAAAACCACTGGCCGCCAGCCCCGCCACCCGCCTCCCTCCCGCCCTCCCTAAATACTTTAAAGTAAAGGAATGAAATAATTTAAAAAGCACTTACCTTGCCGCCGCTGCCCGCCGCGTCCCCGGGGCTCGCTATCTTCCGTCTTCTTTAGTAATGCGCATGCGCGGGCGGCCGCGCATGCGCATTTTCTCATGAAAATGCGCATGCGCGGCCGCCCGCGCATGCGCATTACTGAAGAAGACGAAAGACGGAAGATAACGAGCCCCGGGGACGCGGCGGGCAGCGGCGGCAAGGTAAGTGCTTTTTAAATTATTGCATTCCTTTATTTTAAAGTATTTAGGGAGGGCGGGAGGGAGGCGGGTGGCGGCCAGCTACGCTCCGTCTGCGGAGCGTGCGTAGTGCCGCCTGGCTCCGCCAGCTCCGCAAAATGCGGAGTGGGCGGCACTACGCACACTCAGTGCACGGAGCGTAGCTGGCCGCCCACCCCTAAATATAATACAACTTTACTCCCGCAAGATTGTTTTTATAGGGGCCAGTTAGGCAATCAACACAAAGTGCGTATGATCAATCGCTTTAGAGCTAACCATTACAATACAGCTCACAATTTTACCCCTGTACATAAACCTTGGGACAGCTTTTCAATTCCCACTTACAACAGATTTCAGGTATTTGATTCAATAGATGAGATTGACTGATTTAGGGACCGACCTGAACTACTGCATGCAGACAATGTAATAGACGACAGCAGGGGAAAGACATCTCTGGGAAGTATAGCCGTCTCCAAGGAGAAATTGCTTAGATATGAAACTGACCCTGAGGTGGCCGGTTCACAGAGGGCAGGTGGGAAAATATAGAGGGGCTAGCAAAAGATGGCATGTACATAACTGCAACAACAGTCCAACGTGATACTACCTCTCTTATAGATGCCAGCTTAACTGAGAGTTTAGTAATAGTCCAACCTCATATTATTTCGCATGACATAACCGATGAAGGTCTTAAGATCACCACATGGAACATAGCAGGTATTGCCGGAAAATTATTTACCCCATTCTGGAAGACCTTTATTACACAAGGGTACAATATAATTTGTCTCCAGGAGACATGACATAGAGAACAAACCCATGATGAGGGGTATATATCTTATAGTGTAGATGCAGTATGTCCTGTAGCGGGCAGGGCAAAAGGTGGGCTTTTAACCTAGGTGTCAACTATGCTAACTGAGTTTAAATTTGGGAGTTGTTCTGAGGTTGCCCCATACGCACAGATATTGCGTTTGGTACATGATAAAGGTAGGGACTTGGTCATAATACATTTTTATAATAATATTTTAGGAGTTAACCGGGAACCGATAATACAAGACATAGGGAGGGTAATAGAGGGAATCCTAGCCCAATTTACCGGTCATCGTCTGGGCAGGAGATTTTAACATACAAGCCTGTAAATATGCACAAAAGGGGATTTGTGGTCACCTAGGTGAGCAGGATAGTAGAGACAGCACCCCACTTAATCATTTCCCTCATAATAACTATGGAAATGCCCTGAACAACCTAGTTGCCAAATTGGATTTGGAGTTGCTGGACTGCACAAAAAATAGTGACAACAGAGAGTGTCCATCTTTCAATGGAAGGGATGCCCACTCTAATATTGACCATATTCTTGTGTCCTGCGGTTCAGCTTATTCTGAACTATGGGTAGTTGAGCAGATTGTAAGTGATCATAACAGCATTTCACTCACATTGTATGGTTGGGGGCGTAAAACCTATTACTCATGGGAGACCTATTCAAGGGATTATAGCCGAAAGACCGAACGGCATGATGATAAAATGGGTCAATATTAACCCTGACCAACTTTTGAAGGATGTTCACTCCAAATGTATTGCAGAAATAAACTACTGTATAGGCACCGAGGTGACCCTTGGTGATTTTCTTACCAACTTTTTAAAAATAAATATGGTAATTGAGGACTTACTGACTGCTAGGAGTCGAAAGTTGAGGAAAACCCAGGTGGTTTGGTTCGACTAAAACTGGCCCAGATGTCAAGCCGAGAGACATAGAAACAATTAGAGAGGAGCGCCATAACTATAAGACCTTGTTGGTAAAGCGGAAAAAGGAATTACAAAAAGAGGCTTGGTCTAAATAGGATATGGTGGCAGCTACCAAAAACCATAAATTATTCTGGGACACTATTAATTGTCCTTTTTAAAAAAATGAAAATATCCCTGAAATCACCTCCCATGTAAGCTGTAGTGCCTGGATAGCTAATTTTTCTAGGATTTTTAATTCAGATGGGTTGATTTTAGACACAATTACGGAAAATAAATCGAAATGGCAGAAAAAGCAGTTATCTATCGGTCTGACTGAGGTATACGAGGGACTAAGAAAGAGTAAGGGCGGTAAAGCCCCGGGCACGATGGGGTACCAGTGGACCTGTATAAGCATGAGATGGATTTATGGGCACCCATATTGACGCGTTTATTTAATGCTGCTATTGAAGATAGGTTACCACCGACATGGGGTCAGTCGATCATTGTTCCCCTTTTTAAGAAGGGCTTGAGGTCAGAGGCATGCAATTATCATCCCATCTCCCTCCTGGACTCGTCAATTAAGGTTCTAAGTAGAGTCCTCTTAGAGAGATTAGAAGCTTGGGCTGAGGAAAACACTATTTTATCACCAATGCAGTACGGGTTAAGAAGGGGGAAGGGAACGATGGAGCAATGTGTAAACCTTGAGCTTATTATTAGCAAATATACAAGAGCTAAGGAAGGTAACTTATTTTAATGTTTCGCCGATTTAAGTTCTGCATTTGATTTGGTTGAACATTCTCTTTTATGGCCAGTTTTATTAGAAATGGGAGCACCAATAGAGAACATTCATTTTCTGGCAAGACTCTACGAAAACTTGTCTAGTAAAGTTCGATTCGGTACTGCCGTTGAATGTACCCCTTTTTTTAAGATCAATAGAGGCATTCGGCAAGGATGTGTTTTGGCACCTCTTTTATTTTCTCTATTTATAAATCAAATTGACCAAACTCTTAGATTACCCCAGCGGATGCCCCAATTATAAATGGTAACCCCATCCCAATATTGCTTTACGCATATGACACGGTCCTCCAGTCTCGTACCCAAAATGGTCTGCAACATTCCATTAACAAATTCCAGACCTTTATAACTAGTAGGAAACTGATAATTAATAAAGGTAAAACATTTGTAATGTCATGTGGGAAGAAGACCAGAAAAAACAGGTCTTTTTATTTAGATGGGGACAAATTAGAAACTGTCAAAAAGTTCTGCTACCTTGGCATTACATTTTCTGGAGATGGAAGGTGGGCCAATGAACCGGAAAGCGTACGTTTTAAAATGGTCAGGAACACTAATAGTGTTTTTAGATTTGCTGTTAAATTAGGGGGTTGCAGAATAAAGGAGATGGTGTCGATCTATAATTCAAGGTGTCTGTCATCAGCCCTATATGGGGCGGGTGTATGGGACTACAATACTCAAAGTGCCAAGCTCATTCAGACTGAGGAAAACACATTTCTTAAACGTTTGCTCTGTGCCCCGGCTTCAGCCTCCACTGAGATAATCCATAGAGAGGTGGGTCTTAATTATGTCAAGGATTTAACAGCTCTGTGCTCATTGGCCTTATGGCGATCAATTTGGTCAAAAATCGAGACCAAATTTACCCAGGACGTGATAAATGACTGTCTAAAGCTCGATTATTGTACACGTATACCATGGCTTAGCCACATCCAATACTGGTATAAAATACTCTACGATTTCGATGCTTTTCATGAACCTGAGATGGGGGCTTGTATATCTAAAAAAGAAATTGTAGAATCCTTTTTAAAACATAAAAGAAACACTAGACCATTGAATGCGGGAAACAAAGCACGTTTTCTCTTTATCAGGAGTATAGCGTAAGCGAAGGCTTTCAATCGTACCTGACAACATTACAAAAAGCTCACATTGCTTTGTATTAACTCGCTTACGCTTGGGCACTGTGCACCACTTGGTGGCATTCCCTTTGATTAATCAGTACAGCACCTCCCCATGCCCTTGTGATGGCACTTCTAAGCAGAGTAGCTGTCATTTTATGTTTTGCAAATTTATATTTCACTTAGGAAATTTTATTTAAAGCCCATCTTTTTAAAATATGAGCTACGCCGTACTAAGACAGCCATGCAGACAATGTTTAACCTGCAGAGACCAGACATATGTTTTTATGTAGCTACATATATTTTAAAATGCATATTTGCACGGAAATAGTCGATTGTATGAATATGGCCATATTATGAGTTTGGTACATTAATGACTTTGTGAGTTTTAAATCTGTGTTCCAAATTTATCATGTGTTCGGTACACCAGTGACATTGTGAATTTTAAATTTTGAATCTGTGTCCTAAACTTATATGCACTTTAATATTGCTAGTTTTGCACATGTACCGACAGACGAAGATTGAATTTCTTTGAATGCGAATTTTGCACATATGTTTAAAATTATACATTACGTATTGTGTTTCTACCTTTATTGACTGTTAGCATATGTCACTTTATTTGCAAATTTTGCACATGTATTATAAAGGTAAACCGCACTTTATCATGTGTACTTTTTGGCTTAAGAAGGAGCAATTTTTGCTTGCACTTGTCATTTGATGGTTTAAGATTTGAATGTTAACATTGTCGGTTTAAATATATCCTGTATCTGTAATATGTTATGTCTTTTTTTTTAATTTTTTTGTATTCCTCATATACCAGAAGTGGGTATTCTAGAAAGGGTATCTCCTCCTCTCCTCAATGCGATGTTCCGTCCAACTGGACCAAAACTACCGTCTTGGCTCCAGATTGGGAGAGAAGGTCGGATACCCCTCCAGTCTCCACTGTGAGCTAGGTCCACTCCATACCCTATAGTCGATACGGCCCTCAGTTGGGTAGGATACCAAGCGTCCACAGGACCCAGGTGAAATCCTAGGAATATATATCATCGGTTCCGCCAGGCCACCAGGGCCGCCCAAGTTTTGTCAAGGCAAGAATTATCACATGCAAGATCAGCTTCACTGATATATATAATATAGCTTAAAAAAATCTGCAAAGGTAGGAATGATCTCTGACTTCCAAAGTTTACATATTTCTCGTCTAGCTATAATCATTGCATAGAATATAAATTTGGTCCTCATCTCATTAAGCGGAGATCCAAACTCTAACCCCCAAAAAATGGTCATCGGAGTAATTTTAAACCGTATATTACACACTTCTATTATAAATTCCTCTATTTTGGACCAAAAGAGAGATAATTTAGGGCACTCAGCGAACATGTGTATGTCGTCTGCCTTGGAAAGTTTACAGCGCAAACAAGAGTAATCCATATTCGTAAACTTGGACAGCTTCTTGGGTGAAAAATACGCTCTATATAATGTAAACAGATGGTTTCGCTTTAAGGGGGCAGATTTAACAACCGTATGCAACAATTTAAAAGAATCTCCCCAAAGACCTTGTAGTTCACCATGTTGTAGAGCTATTTCTTCTACCCATAATTTGTTAAGTTCAGATTCCGTGGCTTGATCTTTCTCATTTAGTGCGTCGTACCAAAAGGCAACTTCTTTTTTCCAGCTCCCTTTTCTCTTTACTAGATCAAATTTAGGATTAGTTGTGAGATTCCAAGTTATAGTACTACACCAGTTGGATAATTGATAAAATTTGAATCTAGTAAGGGTTCCATTTGTTAACCTGGATAATGAATCCCACTCCATTAGTCTAGAGTCTACGATGAGGTCTTGCCACTGTCCAATGCCCGCTGTTCTAAGAGGAATCGATAATTGATTTCTCAGGCATTCCGGTGTTCCCGGCGAATCCCATATGGGGGCAAGGGGAGTGTAGTAAGAAATGTCCAGTTTTTTCCTGATAAACACCCAATTTCGCAAAGCTGTTCCCAAGATTTTTAATCTGACCTTCTTGTAGAACTTCGGGTCTCCGAACTTAAATAAAAAAAATTCTTTACCTTGAGGAATATTATGTAACAAAGCTTGAAATAGTTGACCCAAACAGGATGAGTCAGCTTTATCGGCCATTGACCTAAAGTTTTTAAAGTGAAAAGCTTGACAGTAGTGGAGAATGTCTGGCAAAGCTATCCCGCCTGTTTTAATCTTTCTTCTAAGTTTTTTCATAGAAATTCTGGGCGATTTGGAGTTCCAAATAAAGGACCCTATCCGTCCCTGTATTTTGGCAATATCTTTAGGGCTAAATGAAAGAGGTATTGAGTTAAAAAGGAAGGTGATCTTTGGTAAGATGATCATCTTCAACAGATTAACTCTACCAAAGATGTTTAACGCCAATCCCGACCATCGGTGTAAAAGTGTGTTGATATCTTTAAGTACCCTCTCCAAATTAACTTTAGGTATGTCTGTAATGTTTTGTACAAGCTGGATACCAAGATATCTCATACGGGTCTTTACACCAGGAAACCTAACCTCCTGGTTCCATTGCATGACCTCGGTTTTTTCTTTATTAACTTTGTACCCAGAAACTTCTCCAAATGCTTCTGCTTGTTGAAATAATTGAGGGATTGACGTTTCGGGGTTAGATGCGAACATTAGGAGAACATTAGGAGATCATCAGCGTATAGGGCAAATTTCAAATTTAGCTCATTCAGGCGAAAAGGTTCGATTAGATCATCTGATCGTAATTTGATAACAAAGGGCTCCAAGTATAAATTAAATAATAAGGGGGATAGGGGACAACCCTGCCTAGTACCACGTGTAATTTTAACCCAATCTGTAAGCAAGTTATTTACTAAGAATTTAGCTCTGGGTTGGCAATATAACACTTTTATCGATGTTATAAAGTTAGTCGGTATGCCAAACTTTGACAGAGCTTCCCATAGGTACATCCAACTTACTTGGTCAAAGGCCTTAGCGGCGTCGATGGCTACTATACTTAATGGTACCTCCTCCACTGAAGCAAAATCAATTGCCGCAATGGCCTGAAAGGTCAATTCATTTAATTGTCTGCCCGGCATAAAGCCCCTCTGGTCCTCATGAACAATAGTCTTAATAACTTTGGCCAATCTCGCTGCCAAAACCCCTGCAAAGATTTTATAGTCCACGTTCAGCAGCGAGATTGGCCTAAACGACTCAACCAGTGAGGGGTCTTTATTAGGTTTCAAAACCAGGGTTACTGTGGCCTCTGACCATGTCGGGGGTATAGGATCTCCTTCTAAATGTATTCGATTAAAAAGGGCTGTTAAAATGGGACATAAAATTTCCGCCCCTATTTGGTATATTTCGGCTGGGAGCCCATCTGGGCCTGCAGCCTTACCACTGGCCATCCTCTTAATTTGATCATGTACCTCTCCCTCTTTAATTGGTGAGCTTAAAAAAGAGCTATCCGTCTCTGTTAGGCGTGGTATACTTACTCCCTCAAACCATTAAGCTACCTCTTCCAAACATATTTTGTCATTGCTCCCCATATATAGATTTTGCATGTAGGTTTGAACTTCACTCAAGATCTCACCGCTATCTGATGATATATCGCCAGAGCTCTGTATCCTCAAACCGGATATCTGATTCCTAACACGATCTGCTCTGGCCTTCCAAGCTAGTATTCGCCCACATTTCTCCCCATAAGAAAAATTCTGGAGTCTACTCGTATCCCACCTTAATTTAATAATTTTATCTAGGTTGGCCCTGTATTTAATTTTTAAGTTCTCTAACTCTTTTTGAATGGATGTCACATCGATCCGTTGTTCTAAGCAAGCTTTCTGTAAATCTTGCTCTTTTTGCTTTATAAGAGATAAAGAGTCTTCATTTTCCTTTTTTCTAATTTTATTTCTTCTTATCGTTTTGGATGTAAATATACCTCTTAAGAAAGGCTTGAAAGCATCCCATAATATTTGCTCCGATACAGTGCTCCTATTTAGTTGAAAATATTCTGTCATATGTTTCAATAGTTCAAGCTTTAGATTCTCTTGTGATAATAAGGATCTATCTAAGGTCCATCTCCTAACTTGTAAATTCTGTGGGAGCTTAAGCACTAGCTCCACTAAGGAATGATCTGATAATATTGCCGAAATATAAGCAGTGGAAAGGGTCTCAGAAAGAAGACTTTGATCGATAAGAAAAAAAATCAATTCGTGAGTGGTGCTTATGTCTGTGGCTATAAAATGAATAATCTCTGTTATTCCGATTCTTAGTCCTCCAGACATCTGTCAAATTGAAGTCCTTTATTATGTTTCCAAGCTCCCTTTTAGATCTAAGTAGTGGAGGTACAGGAGCCTTAGAAGTGTGATCCAATCTAGGATCAAATACCAAATTAAAATCGCCACCTAATATGATGGGGGCATTCAACTCGATAAGGCTAGTTTTCAGACTCACCAAGGCCTCTGGCGCATCTTGGTTTGGGCCATAATATACAGTACATGTTATCTTTATGTTTTTCACTACCAATGATGCGGTCAGCCATCTGCCTGTATTATCTGTTTCATATTTCTCAACCCTTATTCCACTATTAATTCTGATAATTATCATCACTCCTCTAGTATTATTGCACTGCTGAGAGCATAGAATATCCTGTATCCATTTTTGATTTTTAAAAGCCAATCTACACTCCTGTGGATTAAGGTGGGTTTCTTCTAATAGAAGAATATGGGCGCCAGACTTATTTAGGAATTCACAAATTCTACTGATTTTTCTGCTTTCCCTCAGTCCATTGACATTCCAGCTAATTATTTTTAATTTATTCTCCATATTCCTTGAATATCCCCTAAGGGGAAGTGGATCTTAGTTGCATATTGACTCTTAGTGCTCTCGGAGTTTCTAGCTATATGAGGAATTTTTTTTTTTTTTTTTAAGCGCTCCCTCCCTACCCTCCCCACCCTCCTCCCCCCATGAGGAACCTTCCCATATTACCTTTGGCGAAGATATCACCATTCGAGGCCCCTCCCCCCAACTGGAAATCTGGTCCTATCTATGCATACTATACAATTGTATGTACCTTCACCCAACTAATCACAAAAGAAAAAAAAAAAAAAAAAAAAAAAACCTTTTTCCTTTTTTTTTTCCCCTCTTTCCTTTTTCCCCTTCTTCCCCCTTCCTTACTGTGCTTTACATAAAGTGTTTTTCTTTTTTTTTCCCTTTATTCCCTTTTTTTCTTTTTCCCCTTTTTTCCTTTTTCTTCCCTTTCTTTTTCCTTTTCTCTTCCTTCTCTCTCCCTTTTCTTTTTTTTTTTAAAAGCATCTCTTTATGGTTTATTTCTCCTTCATCTCCCCCTTATATTCCAAAACTACAACTTTAATGTAACTATTTGTAATGGTATTTCTACGAAGTGGTAATTATTCTGTTAATATAATCCACTAAAGTCTCAAGTTTAAACATTCCGTTATTCTCATACTTTCTGAGCCTCTTTCAGACTTACTACAAAGTCATCTACTTCGTGGGGAAATGCGAAATTATAAGTCTTGTTATTCCATACCACTCGTAGGGAGGCAGGAAATCTCATCATCACCTGGGCACCCAGACCTCTCAATTCCTGCATTCTGGATCCTAACTCCCACTGTCTTTGGGCCGTCACTCTTCCCACATCAGAACAAATTAAATACTTTGAGGACCCTATCTGAAGTGAAGAGTCCCTCAGAGCCCTACTTAATATTAATTCTTTAACAGAATAAGATAGGAAGTTAACCAAAATTTTCCTTGGGGCATTTCTATCAGAATGTCTACGAAAGGGATCTCTATGGGCTCTCTGAATTTCGCGTTCTAAGTCAATATCCGGTCTGTCTTTTAAGATACCTTCTCTCAGGAGCTTGCAAATCATGGTTTTAACATCACCATTCTCAGACTCCTCTGGTATTCTCAAAAATTTCATATTATTGCGTCTTGCGTGGATTTCCAACCTTTCCATATCCTGTTGGAGGGTCTGATTCTTGGCTCTCAGGTCAGATATTGCGTTGGACTGCGCTTGTGAGGCCCTTGAAAGCACGGCAACCTCTCCCTCTAATGCTGCTGTTCTTGTGCATACATCATCTAATTTTCCTTCCAAGATAGAGAATTTCTGAGCGATTTCCTTTTGGTTACCTTCAGAAATTTCAAATTTAGGTAAAAGTTTTGCCAAAAGATCATCCTGTAAAGATCTAAACAAG